>NC_139950.1:38299152-38709152 GCF_963454915.1 Gymnoscopelus microlampas | reverse complement strand
ACACACACACACACACACACACACACACACAACACACAAACTCACACCATGTCATTAACAAGCCAGCTGACAGTTTTATACGTTTACAACCAGAACCCCACTGTGTAGATACAACAATGTTACACATAGGTAGGTAATAAGCCCAATAGCTCATGACAATCTGTCATCTACGCACATGCACGCACGCACACATGCACGCACACATGCACGCACAGTCGCACAACCCTGCACCAATACCATGAAAACCAGCAAAGTATGCCATTCATACACTGTGTTCATCTATATCTTAATTAGCCAATAGCCACCCAGTCAAGGTAGGTGGAGAAGTAACGTGTGTTCTGGTTTACTCCAACAGATATATATAGTCACAAGACAGCAAAAAAATCATATTGTGCATTTATGTGCCCATGGCATAATCCTGTCTTATGGGATCTTCACACAGTAAAATACTCAGTGTTCATTTATCCATTTGTAACTCAGAGTGTGTACCCCTACGGTCCATCTGGTTACATTCTGTACACTCTCTGAGTTAAATCAACACTCACGTCTTGTTGCTATTAAGCTTTCTTAGGTTTTAAACAATAAGGGTTTAGCCATAACACAGTGTTTACCCCGTGTTTATTTACACAGAAAGCTGTCTTTCAGTGTTTGTCCTTGAGCTGACCTTACCATTTCTGCAAAATATAGTTTGGCAGACCGTTGAGGAATGCGCAGCCAAACGTCTGCTTTTGTCAGCTGCACTGGCATTAGTCTACGTTCCAATGTGCCTGGTGGTCAAACATAAATTCATCTCATTGCAATGTGTAGGTGCCTGAACAGGCCCTACAGCAGAGAATGCTAACACACAAAAGGACTAACACACACACAAACACACGTTTACGCAAATACATGCACACTACACGTACCCCCCGTGTTTCGCACCATTGTTATTCAGCTCAAGTCAGAGTATTTTAATCACAGTGCAAACGGAGAGTGCCTGGACAAGGTAAACACTCCCATAGATACTAAGGTGGCTGTGCTGACAACAATGGGGCTGTTGTGAGGGGCCTTTCACCGGCGCGCTCACTCTACTCCTACTGTTACACTAAACACAGGTAAACAAACTAGCAAGGCCACCAGGGGTGCAGGCTCTGGTCTTTATAGAGGCAACATTGATATGCAATCTGGGTGAATCTAGCTGTGGATCTACCACTCCCCAATGTCCCCAAACACAGGTAGTGGTGTGACTAAAGCCTGAGGTTTCGATAGTTGCGCACCGGTGTCGCGCACCAAAAATAAAAGATCTACAAGCACACGATGTAAGATCTGTTCGTTTCGATGTGCGCCGCGGCATGCAACCAACTGCAAATCAGGCATATAGGCTGCAGGGCGCCTGGGCAGGGCAGAGAGGTTTAGGAGGGAGGGCGAGATCCCCAACACCTCGGTGGAGGTCATTAGGACATGCCATACATTCTGATGTCTCCAGCCTCGCCACATGACCATCACAACAGCACTCGGAGGAGTAGCCCTGTACGGCTAGCCGGAGCTCCAAGCGCTGACCCGGGTGGCACAGACCCGAGAGCAGCAGTAAGAGAATATCGGGCTCAGCCCATGTCTGTCAGGGTGCAAAGGGAAACCGATCGGGGATCAGATAAGCGGGCCAGGTTCAGCCCCGCTGATCCCTCATCATGTGACCCACAGGTCTAGCCACTTAATCCTTAGTCACATGACTTCCCCCCACTCTCCTGGCTCTCGGTAATCTCTCCATCTAAAGGAGAAGTCAAATATGTGCAAATCCTCTTAGAACTTTCCTTGGGATTGGGTAACTCTGGAAAACTCTCCCCCCCCTCTTCCTCCCTGCACTGTTTTCTCTGTGGTTACGTAGCGTAGCATCTAGGGGTCTTCGGGGGGGTTTGCTGTTCTGGACTGAGCAGCTTGGAGCCAAGTGGTCTGACCGAGATCAACAAAAACAACAACAAATGAAAACACAAGGTGGGCCTCGTCGAGGCAAGCAAGACCGACACCCGAGCTCTGGGGCAAAAGGGCAGAGGAGGGGAATGAGTGTGTGTGTGTGTGTGTGTGTGTGTGTGTGTGTGTGTGTGTGTGTGTGTGTGTGTGTGTGTGTGTGTGTGTGTGTGTGTGTGTGTGTGTGTGTGTGTGTGTGTGTGTGTGTGTGTGTGTGTGTGTGTGTAGAGAGAGAGAGAGACTCGGGGGCTGCTTAAAAAAGTGATGCTCTGACCTGACCCAACTTGCAATTAGCATGTTGATTAAAGCCTGGGAACAAAAGGCTTTGGAATGCGCCTTACTATCCATCACAACAGCTCTAATTAGCCCGTCCCTGACCAGACTCTGAGACTGGAGTCAGAGAGGAGAAGCTTCACAAAATATAATAATCACCGCCTGTCTGTGCTATAGATATTCTTCCACACCACGCTCAAAGGTTTTCATCCACCGCCACAAGTCATAGAGCATGAGCCGGGTTACGAGCCAAAGAAACAATGTAAAACTGTGCTATGAATCTCAATTCACTATTTCCTTCCCTCTCCTCTTTGCTCCCTCTCATTATTTCTTTCCACACAGAAAAATCCTTTGTGTTCATTTAACTCTGAAGTATACAAGTGGAACCGAATGAAACCTTATGGGTCCATTTGTATTAGCACTAGGAAACTGGGGCATGTGAGGGATGCCAGTATAAACACTATCCCACCCTCTTTCACACAGGGTTAGGGTTATGGGGTCACAGATTTGCTTTTCACACTCAGAAATAACGTAAACTATGATGAGCTCAAGAAAAATAGATAAATGAAATTGGCAGCTAGTTGTAAACCACCGGGTGGCAACCATTAGACTAGTTGGGTTGCTTTTTTTCTTTTTCTTTCTTAATCAGCCTTCTATTTATTGAAGGGGAAGGAGGGATTGTGAATTCCCTTCTATTCTCCAGATTTGTTTGTTTCCAAGGGCAGGAGTCGGGACTAGAATCAAGGGATGCAATCCCTCTCTCCCCATCTCTTATCACGGCAAGGAAAACTAGATTAACAAGTGGTTTTGTACCCCGCTTCTCCTCCAGTTCCTTCTCTCCCACCACCCCTCCCCGTGGCAGTGGTCACCCTCTCTCCGTTGCTTACCTTCAGGTTCCAGAGTGGCCTCTTCCTCCTTGGCGGCGGTCAGGGGCGGCCGGGCCGCGCTGACGGTCAGCAGGGACAGCAGGACGGCGGCCAGCAGCCAGGCCCAAGAGGCCATGCCCTTAGTGGGAGCCAGCAGCAGGGCTCTCCATGCCCCCCTCCTTCGCCTCCCCCTGGACACTGATCCCATCTGAGGGGCACCGCCCAACCATCAACTGCAGCCTGTTCGGCCTTTCACTCACTGGAATTCACCCAATCACCTGGGCTGGAGGAGCAGTAGAGGAGCCCAAAGCGAGAGGAGAGGAGAGGAAAGGGACGGTCGTGAAGTTTCCGATGATGGAGGAGGCGAGAGGATCGAGGCATGAATGGGGAGAGAGAGGCAGAGAAACGCGAGAATAAGATCAGTGAAATGCAATTATAAAACTATTTCATAGGACACTCCTGCACAGACTTGTACTTTCATTTATTCTACAGGCAATGAAATACAAAGAGGAGAGACAGAAATGGAGAGAAAGCATGGCCATGTTTCAAAATGCTGTCAAACAAGCCATGCCACAGACATACCGAAGCTGTGATGCACTGACAGTGAACACACACTGACTACCACACTACGCTTTTACCGTCATTTCTGCCCTGTATTGTCAGATCTGCAGCAGACACATTAGCAGGCGCCGTCTGTCTGAAGCAATCTAGTGTTGTAGATAATCTGTTTATTTAAATTTCATGTTACACGTTGTTTTGATGTTAAGACTTGTAATGCCGGCATGACGTTATTTATTTTAGGTCACTGTAATCAGTAATTACAACATAATATCGGCATGAGTGTCAAAATATGAACACAGACTTGATAGTGTCCAGTGTCAGTGGTCAACATCATTTTCTCTGGAATATAGGACATGAAGGGTATAATAAAATACAAAATCTTAATAATAGGCCTAAAACAATCTTGAAACACAATTTACAATCTCTAACACAGGGGTCTTCAACAGGGGGGTCCTCAGAGTTACTACAGGGGGGACGCCAAATATTTGCGGATAAGGACTTTTTTTACACTAACCACTTCAACCCTAGCATCCCCATTCTCAGGGGAACATTAGCCGAAAATAGCAGATCTACAAGCGAGGCGTTGTGAGCTTGTAGATCTGCTATTTTTGGCAAAGGTGTAGAGGGAAAAAAGAGCAGACTAAGTACAGAGCCAAGTCAGCCAACGGTCAAGTTTACAAAGTATCAGGGTTCAAGTGGTTAAATGTCTGAAAACACACATTTAACATGAATATACATGTAGTGTGGGGGGTCCCTGCTTTATCTCTCTCAGCTAGGGGGTCCTTGATATGAAAAACGTTGAAGACCCCCCTGTCTAACACCCCTAATACAATTGTCGCATATAGCCTATTAACTGCACAGGGACACCAGCTCTGCGCGCCACACAGATGCGGCAAAAACCTGTTGCAGCAGCATCCCATCTGTGTGAAAGACAAATCATCACCATAGAGACTGTAGGATCGTCACCAACACTTAATTGCATTTCCAATCTAAGTGACTTGATTGTGAGACAAAGGAAAAGCCTTAATTTAAACGTCCTAAAATCGGGACACAAAGATCTATTGGCGCGACATCTGCGCGGTGCAATCCGATTGCACTGGTCTGGTCTCTGGAGGGTTGTTGCAGCCTCCAGGGAGACGGTGGAGGTTTTTGCACTACGACCCCGAGAGTCACGCTTCCCTGCGCTCCCTCCCTCTGTTCCAGCTGGAAGTATTGATCGGTTTATACCCGGAGAGACGCATGTCATTTGACTTGTTGTAAGCGAGAGATTTTTTTTAGAAACACGTCCGGCGTGTGGTTGATCTCTAATCTAATGGGCCTCCTGAGGAATCAGAGGTGCTAGTTCCGACTCAATGACAGCGAGGAAGCGACGGGGCCAGTGTGGTCATCAATATAATGTCCGTACAACAAGGACTTAATGTGTCCTTGGCAAATGTTGAGATTGAGTTTTTGCATAACATTATAATGTCCTTATTTTGATCATAAGACCCAATTGATGAAGGTTTTCTTCAGCAGAATATGTATGACACTGATGTACTATGACACTACGTCTATGGCACTATTAGGAGTCCACTGGTACAGACTTTTTAAGACCATTCAAGGACCCCCATAATAACTCTCAGAGTTACAAACCACCTTCAGAAGGAACCCGAAGGTCCCCTTGACCACTGTACTATACCGTATATTTAGGGCTCTAGCTCTTTATATGTTTCTGGTAATATTATTGTCCGCTCATTTGTATGTCCATGGCAAAAAATATGATTTTAATAAAAATGTCCACCACAAGCCCCTGATTGACCCCTGGGCTGGACGCGTCGAAGGATCCATGCGTAACTGAACAGATATATTATGGTCATTTAGGTCATTTATATGGTGATTTAGGGGACCGATTCCTTTATCATGACCTATGCATGCATGCATGTAGCCTATGTATAACACATCCACAAAACCGACCATAATCTGCTGTCAAAACTCCGCGATCAGAGTAAACAGACTACAGACATAAAATTCAGACAAAAATCTCTATCCGTCTAATAGACCAGTGGTTCGGGGACCCCAGGGGTCCTGGGGGAGGGGGGGGGGGTTCCAGGGGGTCCCCAGCAAAAGTAGTTAACATAGCATCACAATCATTTTAACCACTTTATCCATTTATATGTTGGCTATTCAAAAATAGCAGATCTACAAGCTCACAGCGCGTCACTTCGTGCCACGCTGCGAGCTTGTAGATCTGCTATTTGTGAGGGGAAAAAATATTTGGAAGATAGTGAAACTGGCACAAAACCTTTTCAGATGGGGGTCCATGGACACATTACATATACATTTTCGGGGTCCTTGGCATGAACAAGTTTGAGAACCACTGTAACCGGCTATATGCTCTGAAAACACCATAGTCTTTTAAATGTTGCTGTCAGCATGACATTCGGACACATGAGGGCTGTCGCTTCTATACATTTACTATAGCCTCTATTTAAACCATGGGCTCTGAATGACATTTCTTGGCACTGATTGAATCCCTATTGAAATTCAAATCAGTTGGTCTTTTTTTCCTACAATAGGGGCTCATTTAGAGCAGATCAGTGATTTAGGGCTCCAGCACCAAGTAGTGAAAAAACAACTGCGGTCACGGGATAATTGGCACCATAAATGCAATGTAGAAAATTAAAGCAAAGTAATAAATAACCAAGACACTTGTTTAATGGCGCTAAAACGCATGATGTAAGCAGCTGTTAAATGTTCACCTTTTTAAACAACAAATACCTAGTTTGGTTTGGTATGACCGGTTTTAGTGGCACTTATCCATGTTTTTAAATAAAGTTCTAGATATAAGGACAGTTTATGTTCGGATCATAGAAACAACAACAGCAGTCTTTACAAAAACTTCAAACATTGGGCCGGATCTATTTTTTTTCCAAACTAGCCTAAAAAGGACAACTTCTACATCAAATGGTGTCTGTCATTGAAGTTTTAGAAAAGTATTCTACTCTTAAGTACACAGCACCATAATATTTTTGTTTTGTTTTAACAAAAAAGAAGAAAAAAAGAAACAAACAAAGCTAAAAACGTTATAAACTATTCCCACATTTGTCGTGAGACAGCCAAAGTCTGTAATGATATTGATTTTTGGTGTTATTTTTTTGCTATGTTGATGAATTGAATACATAGGACCTCAGTGGAAACAAGTCCACTAGGACTTTTGTTTGTGTAAATCCTTTTAGACCCAAGTCTATGACTGTACTCGTGCTGTTTGCATTTCTGTCTAATAAAGTATTCAATCAATCAATCAGTCTTCATAATAAAGAAGCTGCTTCTTTTTTTTACTTTTTCAACTGATTACTCTTCTGGACAGAAACAACTTACCAGGGAGGACTGGTAAATCTTGCAGATCTCTAGTGTGTTCTCATGCACAGATCAGGGAGGCGATCAGTGCATGGGCCGAAATACAGGGGAGGAATGTCTAGTACAACTCCCGACGGAGCCGATTCTCCACACACTGCAGCAAAAAAATGCTGCTTTTTAAAAAACTCTCTATTCCACAAACCAGCTCAGATCAACTCAGATCAGAGAAACAGAGAAAGTATATTCCAAACCCCCAGTAAGTCCAGTGCATAAAAAAGAAATCCGACTTTGCTTTGCTTTCGTATCCTGCGAAGAAATGACTTGTGGGGAAAAATATAGTCCCCGAAACTTTCCTCCCGATCACCAAGTTTCTTCTAGAGGCAAAAACATGTCAGTGTGTTCTAGTTGTTCCTCCAGCAGCAGCACTGATCTCCACTAAATGGAGGCAGAACGAAGGTAGAAGAGGACAGATGATCTTATACAAAAACATAGAATCCATCAATGTATGGTCCCTTGCGAAAGAGCGTCTTTTCCCCCCCGACAATCCTGGTACTGTTCTGTTCTTCTCAGACGCTTTGTCAGGTTTACTATTTTTTCTTCTCCTTACGTCGGAGCACACACTCCACCACGGCCCCCTCCTCCCTCCATCCAGTGGGTGTCACTCCCCCCTGAAATACGAGCCAGTGTTGCCATGTCCACTTATTATGAGCGACTTTGGGCTTGTTTTTCTAAAAAGTTACTTGAAAATATCTGTAGTTGCGGGTTGCGGCTTTTGAGGTTTTTTTTCTAAAGTGTAGTTGCTTATTTTGAGCATGTTTCCTTATGTTCTTTAAATCAGTGCTTCTCAAACATTTTATTATATATTTGTCCGCAGACCCCCATTTGAAAATATTTTATGCCAGGGACCCCCATACAAGATTTGTGTTGTTAAAATGTTTAAGAAATATTCTTAAACATTTAGTAGATATTGTAGATATGCTAAAATAGCATATCTACAAGCTCACAATGGCGACGTGTTGAGAGCTTGTAGATCGGATATTTTCAAATAGGTTTAAAGGGCTCATGTAGTTGCTTCTTTTGGTCTTGTTTTCATAGACCTGGTTGCTTGTTTCTCTCGCAAAACCTGGCAACACTTAATACGAGCCGCTTCCTGGCCGCAGTGTTTTTTGGCTCTGCGTCTCTCCACCAATCGCATGAGGGAGTCTTAGAGGTCCCATGGTCCAAAAAGGATGGCCGCGTTGTTATTGGGTAGCCGGTTGACAGGCAATCTCTGAAGTGAGAATATATTTTATTATTATTATTATGGTGATCTGCACTGTTGCCTGTTTGTTTTCATACACGAGCTTTTATTTGAAGATAAAAGCTTCCCGAGCTATTATTTGAAGACGTCACTTCTATTGTACACTAAATCCAAACCATTTTCTTTAACTACCACCGCATCAATAACGGAGCCAATCACTGCACGGCCGTCCGTCCGGGCAATGGGATCCAGCCTCCACTAGTTGCCTCAACTTTGCTGACTACAAACTCAGTTCTGAAATCTCTTCAACCCGCAGAAACAACGCCGCTCTGTGGTCAACGTGTAACATCTGTGCAAAGACATGCGTATAACATTGTAACATACAGGCTGCTGAGGCTAATACAGTGGTTCTCAACCTTTTCAGGCGGTGGCCCCCGCAAAATAATCATATTTGAACCCATTTTGTTTGACTTCGTTCCACAGATAAATATTGTGAACATATCAGATCTACAACAAGCTCACAACTTGTGGGCTTGTTGTAGATCTGGTCTTTTTCTTTTCTTGAGGTATTAAAAAGGCCTTAAAAGTCCTTAAATTGTCACTCCACTATCATCTGGGACCCCCCCCCAAACAAAAAAATAATAATAATAATGTGGGGACCGACCCACAGCTAGAGAACCACTGGGCTAATACTATGTAGCTACATGTTCTTATTTCAACAAATATGTCCACATTAAAGATTCACAACAGTCATCGACTACTAGAAAATAAACACCTACAACAAAGGAGAGTTTATGCAGGAGAAATGGAGGGCTCCTATATAACTTGTACCAGTTAACAGCTCGAGCTCTCTCTCCCACATTGGTCCAGCCTCTCGGGGGTTCTGAAAGAAAAGTGAGACAGATGGGAGGGTGGAAGAATCTAATCTCCTTCTAAGTTCTTATTTTGAATCCCCTATTTAATCAGGGAAAGAAAACTTTTCCATTCATTTTGAATAAATGGACTAATAGAGCTCCCTATTCTAAGGCAGAGCGCCCTGCCTTAGAAAAGGGAGCTCTATTAGGCCATCACAGTTTCGCTTGTGAATGGAGAGTTTTATGTCTGTTTTCTGTTCCCTCTTTTTTTCCTTGTCCTCTCCATCTCTGTCAGCCTCAGTAAAGCCATCAGCACAGAAGTGCTGGAGGGTGACAGCTCGGGTAGAAAAAAGAGGGGAGCGAGAGGTAACGAAGGAGAGTTTGACTAACAGGAAAAAAATACCTCCTACCCCTTCTCATTTTCTCTTTCTCCATTCACACATAAGTCCATTTACGAATCCCAATTTATTTTCCGCCGTTCGAGCAGCACAGATTTGAAAGAAACCTTGTCAAATTGAAGCGCACAGCCTTTGACTGAGAATTGGGTGAACTCATTCCCCCCCGTGCAGAGGTATACATCAACCTGTCATTGTCCTTTCTCATCTCCACCTCTCCACAGTCGTCCCATCTTTGTCCTTTCTTTCATTCTGTCTCTAATCCCCCTCCCCATGCTCTCCACCACCAGTCAACATGTTAGAAATGAACCAGGCAATGGTGTGAGAGGAAAATAAAAGTGACGTGCTAATATCCTGTCATCAGCATCTTAAGATGAACATATCGATTCTGTCACTGTTGATAGAAATCACCAGGAGGGCGTCTCACAGAATGGTTTTCACTGAAAACCATGTTTCTTATAAGCTTACTTTTTATGTTGAGCATATAAGCTGCTGTAAATCGGCTGCTCAAATTCAGGCTATATGTCTATTATTATTTTCAATATTTGTTTTATAGCCTGGTGCCAAAGGGGCCAGCTGTTTGACTGGGTCTCTGTCCCTATATCTCTGTCCCCACAAATGTAGACCAACCACAGCTCAGCTCGTGCTGCTAATGAATGTAGCATACAGCTCATGTTCACTTATAGCACATCACTGCAGATATGTAAAAAGATGAAGGAAAGCAATTCTCTCACTAAAGTAAGCCAGAAAACCTTAAGATAAGATGCTGGGGGATGCTCTCACACACACACACACACACACACACACACACACACACACACACACACACACACACACACACACACACACACACACACACACACACACACACACACACACACACACACACACACACACACACACACACACACACACACACAAGGGAATCTGAAAAGTTCTGAAAGGAAGAGTAGGGAGTCCACTGCAGGTATAGGTACGATCTTATTAACATACTGATAATAATAACATAATGATTGGTTAAAAGTTGTATTCATTAAAATAAGTCTCAGATTGCAGCTTTTATAGCTAATTTCTGAAAGCCTTTTCAATTGCACAAGGGAGCCATTCCATTATTATACTCTGTCTTGTTTTTACAATATGTTTTATTGTTTTATTTTGTAATGTACTTGTAATAAAATGTTTGGTATGAAACATTATATTTGCAGTTTGCAATGATTACTATTAGTAGTAGTAGTAGTAGTAGTAGAAGTAGTAGTAGCATTAGTAGTACTGACAGGCTAGTATTATTGTCTGATGTTTGAAGCTTTGGGCATTATATGAGCTAAGCCACTCACCAGTCATTAAGCCTGCCTCCTGCTGATATGCTAATCTGAGATGCTATTGGAGTGAGCTAATCAACACTGGCCTTTGGTTCTCTTTGTCTGGGACTGGCTAATTGGTTCACATTAAACCCTCCTGTCTGTCCCCACTTGTTGAGCCTCACCACTTTAAACTGGTTGGGATAGCATTTCATCTGATGTTCAGTGATTTATACCAGCTCTTCCCTTCCACTGGAATTTAGTAGTTGGTTGTGGTGTAAAAAGTTCAGGGTCATATCCCAAGTTTGGGACATGACCCTTAGGAGTCCCTGCACACAGCTAACACAGTACATCTGTTATAATCCCAACAGTGTATTAGTGATAACATAAAGCCAGATTTATGCTTTGTCGTACGACAGTGTCACACAGTAATAGCAGATCTACAAGCTTACAACACATTGAATCCAAAAAGCACTATGAGCTTGTAGATGCAGGCAAGCAACATCGTTGTACGATTATGTATACATTGGGCTTAAGGAGTGGTTGCCGTGTAAAAGCCACTATTGGAGACAGTCAATCAGCCAGTATACAGTGTTTTTTTTTGTTATTTCTTTTTACTGTGGTGGCACATAGACAATCCACTCCCTCACAGTGAGCTGGGCCAGAGCGGCAAAGCTCCTCCCTTTGTCTCAGTGAAAGCTGTGGAGTTCCAAAAGAGATATTCCCTGTCAAAAGAGTATCCCTGAGTAACAAAACAGTCTTGTTCTCTCTAGTCTAGTCTATGGGATCTCATCTTTCTTCTTCGAGGGTGGTGTGGTTAATAGTGAATGGCAGTGATGTGTTATTATATAGAAATCCCTGAGAAACCTCCTTTTTCTCTCTTGATGTATATTTGACAATATAATTATAACATCAAAACAAAAGTAAGGTGACTCATATCCTACATCAAATCTGAAACGTGTGTGTGTGTGTGTGTGTGTGTGTGTGTGTGTGTGTGTGTGTGTGTGTGTGTGTGTGTGTGTGTGTGTGTGTGTGTGTGTGTGTGTGCGTGCGTGCGTGCGTGCGTGCGTGCGTGCGTGCGTGCGTGCGTGCGTGCGTGCGTGCGTGCGTGCGTGCGCGCGCGCGTTCTTCTATGCGTTCTTCCATGCGTTCTTCTGTGCGTGCGTGCGTGAGTGCGTGCATGCATGTGTAAGGTAAAAGTGTGGGGGAACATGGAGAGAGGAATAAGAATTAGATGCATGCCTCAGGGTTTAATTTGAACCATAAATAGCTACTCTACAACTCTGTGATGCCCCCCCCCCTCCAAAAAAAAAAGGTTAGAGGAAGGTGTGTAGCCAGATGTTCTTTCAGGGACGACGACATACATGCTGTGTTGTGCATATGAGACGTGAAGGAAAAATCACTGGCCAACTGTCAGATTATTCTGAAGAAAACGGAGGGCCTCTGATTTTCATCCTGTAGTATAGAGAATGCATTTCACAAGGTCGCACTGACAAAAGCAGAAGCTGCAATGGACTTTCTTTTTTTTTTGTCAGACATTAAGGCTAAAAGGATAACACAAAAAAGTCCCGGGGACTTGTTTCCATTGTGGTCCTGTGTATTCAATTCATCAACATAGCATAAGAAATTAACACAATAACACATGTCATCAACAAATGCAAACACTGTAGAAAGGAGGGGAAAAACGGCGTCAGTGAATGACACCTCCTTTTGATGGGAATTTAATTTACATTCACCTCCCCTTGTTCCACCCGATAGTGTTTTTTCAAGCCAAATTTGAAAGAAACCAGTGTGATACACATCCTTTAATGAGTTGTGTCAGGGCATATTCCACATTTTGGTGGCAGAGTGGTAGAATTGTCCCATGTTTGTTCTAAATTTGGGTGGTACCAGATCATGGTTGCTCCCTCAGCTACTGTACATCTAAAATAATCATTTCAAATAATTTGCAGTACAAATCGACCATTAAATAGGCAAAATGCATTATATGCAATACATTATCACATTTGGATTGATAAAACAGGTAGATATGACATATATTAGAAAAAATATATAATTAGATTGTTATACAACATAAAACATATATATAGTGTACAGGGAGATGCAAAAGGTTATAGCATTCTAGTTACCCCAGAAATGGCATCTGCTGACGTGAGCCATTTAGCCATTTACCCCAATCAATAATAAAGCACTGTCCAGATTAGAGAAGGCACCCTGGTTTGAACTACTGACTGCCGAAGTCTCTAGAACTGCATAGATTTGTGAAGAGGCGAAGAAAGCACCAAAGTATACCCCTTTCATACTTGGTTGCGTGCCATGACGCGCATAAACAATAGCAGATCTACAAGCTCACAACGCGCCGCTTTGCGACTTGTTGTGAGCTTGTAGATCTGCTATTTTCAGGGCGACAGACCGCGCCAACAAGTATAACTCAGGCTTAACTTCTCAGTGTCACTAATATGCCTTAATAACCCCCTTCCCGACAGTCAAGCCTTTGCTGACCTCTCCTCCCCCTCAGCAGGTAACAGTGAGCAGGGATAGAAGGAGAGGATAGGAGGAGGGGGGTGTCAACCACCCAGATTCCACACGTGTTTCCACCCCAGTGCTGCAGAGTGTTTGGAATAGCTGGGATGCCTCGTAGCCTACAGGTTGAACTTGCACTGGGAACTGCAAGAGAGGGAGATATTGGATTTTTCCATGGGTTTGACTGGGAGTTTGATTTCATTTTCCTTTTGTCCACCCCAGCGGGAATCCGCAGTGTTTCAGCGGTAGCAAAAACAAACACAGGGAATACGCCAGTGTGACGGCTGGTCAAAAAGTCTGCTTTCCCTCCCCCCTGCCTGGCACCATCATCCCCAATAAAAATTACACAGGACTTTTTCCAGGGAGAGACAGAGTTGATGAGTGAAATTGATGCCTTTATGTCTCTGTGTAAAATAAAGAATGAACAGAGCTTTTTACACAGTATTTTCCTGGCATCTCAACAGGGACAGTAGTGATCTCTCTCTCTCTCTCTCTCTCTCTCTCTCTCTCTCTCTCTCTCTCTCTCTCTCTCTCTCTCTCTCTCTCTCTCTCTCTCTCTCTCTCTCTCTCTCTCTCTCTCTCTCTCTCTCTCTCTCTCTCTCTCTCTCTCTCTCTCTCTCTCTCCCTTTCTATCTCTTTAATTCTTTTGATTTTCCACCCTTATACAATGTGCATGAAAATTGTACTAACACGCACGCACGCACGCACGCACGCACGCACGCACGCACGCACACACACACACACACACACACACACACACACACACACACACACACACACACACACACACACACACACACACACACACACACACACACACACACACACACACACACACACACACACACACACACTCACACACACACACACTCCCTTACAAATGATGCACAGTTCATTAGGTTCCAAGAACAGGTCACTTCACTCATTCAGAGTATGATGACTCATACATTGCAAGTCAGAACGTCAGCCTGTGACCGTGTTAAAGTGTGGCATTCTGTTTAACAAACTGGCAGCCCTTTCAAGAGTTAACTGTGACGGCTCAATCTTCCCTGTTTGTTCTTAAATAAACTCTGCACGTCACAGTTATGATTTGTAAGGCTTACATCATTGTCTCATTAGCAAACACTGACTCTGGGCTCCATGCTATTAGCAGTAGTACTGAGAGTGTCCAGGTCCTGTTACACATTACTGCTGACTGTAGCAGTCCCTGCACTTGTTCAGTCTGGGAATGCAGGATGCAGGGTTAAACATTACTTATTATAGCCCCAAACTCTTCCCTCACCCCAATAGCAGACTCAAAACATGTGATATTCGTCATATACTGCATATACTGGCTAGTGGTTAGCACTGTTGCCTCACAGGAAAAAGGCCCATGGCTCAAATCTGACAGGGGCCTTTCTGAGTGGAGTTTGCATGTTCTCCCTCTGTGTTGATGTGCATGTTCTCATTGTGCTCTCTGCTCTGGGTTTCTCCCACACCAAAAGACTTGCATGATAGGGACATAACTGCCAGTGTTGTTAAAGATGGAACTGGTCACTGCAGTGGACACTGCTCAGTGGCTGCCTACTGCTAATAGTTAGAAAAATTAAAATGTAGATACATTTCCCTAAGGGAATCAATCAAGTACTTACTGCTCTTACCAACAGAACTGACAGCTGAAGCTATTTTAAAAGACAGAAATATATTTGTAGGTAAGAATCAGAACGTACACCCAAAAAAGGTGCAGGTTGATGGTCAGATCAATAGGGTACACAAATGAAGACGGCACACTTGATCTCTTCCCATCTTTGAACACCAGCCCAAGGATGAACTTGGTTTCCACGCGATGGGTTCAGCTAGACTTCCCTCTGCCTTTTGTAAAGCAGCTGGTCCCTATTGTGGGTCTGAAAATGAGGTGCAGTTGGAAGCTGCGCACAATCTGTTTTCATGACTGATCTTTACAAAATATTTGTTTTTCTGCACTCAGCAATAAAATCTGGACTACAGCAGTACAGCAGGGACTACCATTGGGCTCACCTCACAGAGCGCCTGCATACATTCCTGGCATACACACAGCGTTCATTG
Organism: Gymnoscopelus microlampas; assembly: GCF_963454915.1. NCBI lineage: Eukaryota > Metazoa > Chordata > Actinopteri > Myctophiformes > Myctophidae > Gymnoscopelus > Gymnoscopelus microlampas. The sequence goes on along the minus strand of NC_139950.1, from coordinate 38,693,798 downwards.
TGTTTACAAAGTGGGGGAGGCCCAGCGGATAAATCACAAGGTCAGTGAATGGGCCGTCTGACCTCTGACCCCAAGGCCAAGGCAAGACTCTGCTCTATGTTCTGATGTCATCAGCAAGTCATTAACGTCAGGGTCCTCAACACCTCTACCCCAACCCACCCTGAACCCTCTCTATTGAGGCCTCATTGGGCGAGCCCCCTTGGCCGCAGTGCCTAAATCACTCCATGGGCCAACAGTTAATAGACTTGACCTTGGCATGCTTTTTTTTCCATCCCCAACTCCCACAATTAACTATATTTATTGTTTCTGTGTGTCCTAACTCACTGCGCAGTAAAATCCTTAGTGTTAATTTAACTCAGAGAGTGTGCAAATCATTTGGACACCCTTGGAGTTACAAATGGATAAAGTAAAACGGAGGATTTTACTGCGTATTTATTGTTTCTGTGCGTCCCAACTCACTGCTCTGTCAATTGGCAGGAGAACAAGAAACACAAGAAACAAACTCCTCCAAAACTTTGCTATGTCTACTAAACTAGATTTTAGATCTTTAAAGTCATAGTTATGAGTCAAATTCCCTTTTGTACCATCTACGACATACAACCGTTAACTTTAAGCTGCACCACTGTCTCAGACTTTACACAGTACACCCCTTGGAAAAGGAATAATATACATTGGTCATTGTAGCAAATGGGTGGGTTTTCCAGAGGGCCATACTGACTCCGATAAAGTGAGAAAAGGGCTGAAACACAGTGCTGAATTATATTAAAACTACACGAATTTGACCTTTTTCCTTCTTTCTCTTTCTTTCTTTTTTTCAAAACAGCTGTATGTGTCACTCTGGTGTACTCTGAAGTTACAATGAAAAGATTCCTTACATAAAACAATCCATCTCAATGCATTATTAACTTTTAAATTGGCCTAAAATATCTTGCCACTTGTCTTATATGCACTGCTTCACAGGTCACTGGTGAGGTTGAGACATATTAAATATGGACTCATGGCAGACTGTTTAACAATAAACATTTGACATTAATCATACAGTACAGTATGTACAGTTACCTGCATCAGTGGAATGCAGGTATGGACTGAAATTGTAAATATTACTTGCCAATATCTGGAATTTAGTTCAATAAATGTTCCTCAAAATCTGCTGCCTTTTATAATTTATGTTTTTTTGGGGGGTTGTTTTGTTTTACTTTGAGGAAGTAAAGATGGTCTAGGGGCCCGGGACTGGCCCCTGGGCCGTATGTTGCCCATGTGTGTGGCACTAATGAAGGATATAGGCACGCATGGTGCATGATGGGTATTTGCTTGTTACACAGTTAGATACAGTGTCAATTTAACTATGGGAGAGTAAAAATGGACCCTGGATCCGTACGGGTCCATTTTTACACTCTGAGAGTTAAACGATCGTTCCGATTTTCACAGTGTAGATGTTTAACTAGGAGATGTTTGGATAAGTGTGAACAATGCTCCATGGAGAAGCATGGTTGCCCCTCTGTGTGACTGACACCGTGTTACAAATGAGACTGCGGCATTGAGGCAAAGCATATGTTTTCTTAAGGGACGATGAGGTGAGCCTGGGTTAACCATTTTGACCGTGAACGCGAATTTGAAGCCTAATTTGAGCTGAGCTGTCTCCAGAGAAGCAACCTACTCACCAGGGCCCTGACCCTTGACCCTTCTAGCTGCTTCTGCACTACATCGAGAGAAAAATAAAGAGAGAGCAAAATAAAGAGAGAGAAATTCCCCTCACTGGTGCTAAACTGTAGCATCTCTCACACAAGATAGTAATAACCTCCCCTCCCCAGTGACTTTGCCACAGCTCTGCAAATACAAGTCCAAAATGTTCATCGGACTGCCTCTATGTTTATTTTGATTTCTGGGCAGGTGTGGGTATGCTGTTTGCCATACAGTGTATATGGCCTCCAGCCTCGACTCTGCTCAGTACGAGAGTGTCTGTTTAGCGGGTTGGCTGGCACAAGGCTTCAGGTCACAGCATGCATGCCTGCAGAGCACAAACTGACAGATTTAAATTGTTGTCTACCACAGCGTTCCACATTTGCAATTCCCGATTACTCCGTTGCGCAACATCTCATGAACAGCCCATCTGTCAATATGTAATATTTTCTATCTCCCCCATTGCAGAATGGCAGCACTGCCCACACCCATGGCAGAGAAACCCTGAGAGGCAGAATAAAAACTCCTACTAGGCCCATAAAACAACCAGTGTGAAGTCAAGTACTTATTGGGGCACCTGGATAGGATAGTGAACCGAATGCACCCCTAGACAAAAGAGCTATTGACTAATTCATTTATGTGAACGATTATGCCTTGCACTAACCCTGGACACAAGCCGGGAAAGACTTTATGATCCTTTCTCCGTGTAAACAGACATGAAAGTCTGAACATGCAATGGCTTAGGTACACTTCAGTCATCCCTGTTGAAAAACTGCACTGTGAAAATAAATGAATCAAGCTAAAGCTCCACACTGCCTCTCTCAGTGGTTAATAATCTGGGGGGCCCGTTAGCATATATTCCATCAATCATGGTCAAATCACTGGTGGAAATGTGGAACAAGGCCAATACACAGATTTTTCCGGCTGCAAAAAACGGATTCCTTGAGAATCTTGGGATTGTAATCGTGTGGTCGTAGTGTGGTTAGAGCAATAGAGACAGAGAACAATCCCACACTTGCACAACACCTAATACACATCCACCTTTACACAGTTACACTGATTAGTAGAAGAAAGAATAGAAAATAGAAAATGTGTTAAGAAAACAAACTTGGAGTATGTTTTCAGTGCAATGATTATGCAGCCCATGTCACCAAAACAAAAGCTTAAAAAGAAATCTGAACGTTGAATGTAAACAGCAAGTCGTAATGGAAAACATGCACTCTCATAACAGGAAGACTTGGATTTCTACATGAGAATCCTTAAGTAAGGGATCATTAACTATCATCCCATTGTTTTCTGTAATTAAATGATGGGTAGAACTGCGCTGTGGGAAAACCTCAGCGTTTATGACTCAACCAGTGAAACAGTGAAAGTCAAGGAGGCACACCTTGTAAACGAATCCATGAGAACCGTCATGTTTCACATTCAAGGCCCCTCCCATCTCCCAGTGGTTGCAGGAGATAGTCTCTCCCCTCCTCTCTGCAGTCATCCTCCGACCCCTCCCCCCTTTGCCCCAGGGTCCTGCCTCTCTCTCTCTCTCTCTCTCTCTCTCTCTCTCTCTCTCTCTCTCTCTCTCTCTCTCTCTCTCTCTCTCTCTCTCTCTCTCTCTCTCTCTCTCTCTCTCTCTCTCTCTCTCTCTCTCCTCTCTCTCTCTCCTCTCTCTCTCTCTCTCTCTCTCTCTCTCTGCCAGTCCCACCCATTGTGACCTGTCACTCCTCGGCTGTGTCACGGTAATTCGCGGTGACAACAAGCAACTGGCCACGCTACGCACTGGCCATGATCCTTCACACACTGAACAGAGAGAGAGAGAGAGAGGGAATGAGGGAAAGGAGGGGTTGGTAAGAGACAGGGGGTATTCAGGAGGGAATAGAAAGAAAAGGAGAGAGGGCAGAGGGGAGAAAGAGTAGAGGTAAAGGCCGCCAGGGGAGGGAAGGCTATTGTTATGTATATAAACCCTGTATGTGTCTTTCTCGTAATGTAGACAGGCGCTATAGTTGAATGTTTACTTCCATTTAGTGACTACTTGTCGTATCGCTGCCTTGGCACGGCTCGTGATTAATATTTGTGATATAATGCTGTGAATACTTTGCAAAGCTACAATGGGCTTGAGAATCAATATGGGCCCCCGTCAGAGTGGTGAGAGGTTGAAGAATTGGCGAGTCAGCGACCTCTGACCCTGTCAGAGTATAGAATACGGAGCGTGGGGGAGTGGGGTGGGGGTGAGGTGGGTGGGTAGGGGGACAGTTTAAGTTTCACACCCCTGTCTCAAATGGAAGCTCTCCCTGCTTGTTTTCATAAGAGTGCGAAACGCTTTTTCCATCTCTGTGAGAGGGAAAGTATAAAAAGTTTTGCAAGCAGGAGGGGTAAAAAAAAAAGAAGAGAATCAACGGAAAGAATATGCAGATGCGGGTGAAAAAAGAAGGAGAACACAGGGAGAAAAAAAGCGAGAGAGAGAGAGAGAGACACTTATAGAGACAGACCCATGACCCGAGAATCAACTGAAAAAGACGTGGAGGCCATAAATCAAAGATGGTGTGAAAACATGGCACTTGTTTTGTCTTCTAACCCAAGAACCATTTTGTCCCCTAACAGCGCGCTGATGCTTCTCAGCTAATGGAACTGATCTGTTGTTTGCCTAACATCAGTCAGGAGAACACAATCAATAAAACTGTAAACATTAACCTGGCTGGCAAGAGCTGAAGGGTGGGAAACTCTTTCGGGGAAAAAGAAGGAATTCAGTCATGCGCGGCATGACAAGAGGGTACGTTTCATCGACCGTGTAGTGCAAACCAAATTCCCTAGAAGAGCAAACAATATAGCAGAGAAAGTTCTTCATCTTTAACAGGACACCCTCCCACCACCCTATGTTTAAGAGACCAAGTCTTGGAAGTTGAAATGAAATATTTCAACCAACTTAAACCCTACACTTCGTTGACTGGACCTCCTAGGGGTCTTTACTAGGCCCCCTCCTTGTTTTCCCTCTACACCAAATCTCCTCACCGAAAATAGCCTCAACATTCATCTCCAACCCTCAAGTAAAAACAAGAATTCCTACATTTGAGGTGCCTTTGGTGACTCAGTGGAGATCTTTCATGCTTACAATTTTGTTGTTGTTGTTTTTGTTTGTGGAGGATGAAACATTATGTGCATCATATGCATGTCATCTGTTCTTCCCAGTACAGTGAAACCCTATCGGACGATCGCAGCCCCCAGAGAGTCTAGACAGGGATGTTGTTTACTTGGCTGTAAAAACAGAGAGCAGCGTGTAAGCAAATTCTCCTGTCCAGAGCGTTCCCATGGTCAGTGTTAGCTGTCAGCGACACACATGATATTGGGTCAGAGGCTGTTTTCCTGTGTGGTTATTGTTCAAGGGTCCATTGGATACTTGTTTTCATCTTGCCTTCAGGGCACTCTCTGTTTAGAGAGGTTATTTCCGTGTGTTTGTACGTCATCGTATGGAGCATGTTGAAAATAGCAGAGTGACGAGCTCACAGAGCTTTCGGATCTGATTGGCCACACCGGTGTAGAACAAAGTATACATTACTAGGCATATTTCAGCAGTAGTAGTTGTTGTAGTGTGTGCATTAGCAGTGCGTGCGCGCGTGTGCGTGCGTGCGTGCGTGTGTGTATACACGTGCGCACAATATGCACACAATTACGTACAACAACAAACAGAGTTTTCTCGAAAATAAGGGGGTTGTGTACTTTTGTATTGACAACAGATTAGAATGAAGTAGAGCAGAGTGGAATACATCTACCCGAAGTACAACTGGTCTCACAGTCTGTAGTAAAAGTCAAAAAGCATAAATAACATGCACTGATCAAAGAGATGAAACTCCTCAAGTTCAGGGAACATGATTAAATAAATCATTGATTAAAGTTAGAGAGAGAGAGAGAGAGAGAGAGAGAGAGAGAGAGAGAGAGAGAGAGAGAGAGAGAGAGAGAGAGAGACAGACAGAGAGTGGAAAGGGAGAATATGCAGCCTCCATCTGGGCGTCAGGCTGGTTGGCTGGTGGGTCAACGCTCCCCCTGTGGTGTGTGAGTCTGTTGAGGGGTGCTGGGGCCATGTGTCCCCACAGAAGGGGGTACAGGGGTCCTGGTGGGCCTTGTAGCCCGTGACCGTGATGGCTGGTCCCCCTGACCCAGAGCACCAACCCCTCACCCCGCGGCGAGATGCATGCATGTGGACACGACATTATGCACAATGCCAGGTCAACAGCCACTTGCTCAGTCGCGTTTAACACCCTGCTTGCTTTCATATGCAGCTACAATGTTATGAAAAGCAAACGTCCAAAGGTTATGTAACTATAGGGAGAGGGCCGTTATTATTAGAGAATACACCGTTAGTGCAGCATGGCTGCGTGGCTCGCCAAAAAAAAAAGAAAGTGATTGTCCTTCGAAAGTCCTCCCATTTCATTCCCAGATCTTTCTTTTTAAATTTACAGTCAACACATTTTTACCATTGCCTCTGCGGTCTTTAAACTCCCACTGTCCAATGTACGAGTGAAGAACAGAGTTCTTTTTTTTGGGGGGGGGGGGGGGGGGGGTATGTGGGGTTCAAATGCTTTTATGAACAGAGGCAGCAGTGGGAGAGCAAACACTTCTCTTCTCTATCCACCCCACCACCGGCAGCTCCACACTTCAAACAGAGCTGGCCCCCTAATCGCCGTCCATGGAGCCGGATGGAACGAGGATGGAACCCCAGCCTTGTCTTCCCTCTGACGATCACCGGTACTCCCACAAAAGAAACCTAGAACCCCCGCCCCCCCATCCCTTACACACACACACACACACACACACACACACACACACACACACACACACACACACACACACACACACACACACACACACACACACACACACACACACACACACACACACACACACACACACACACACACGTAGCAAACTAAAACCACCTTCGCATTATCACGCCACACTTCAAAGACTACTACATGAGGCGATGCTGCCCAGTGTTAATGGACCCAGAAGGGTCCATTTGAACACTCTCGAGAGTTAAATGAACACTCGGGACTTTACAGCGTGTGAGGATGAGGAAAGATGCTGCAGCTGCAGTTCATGAAGGAGACGTCATGCTGCCCCTCTTCTAACAGGACCCTCTGCCTTCCAACAGAAACACAACAGGGTCCCTGCACAGTAAATCACAGCTGTCATCCATGTGGAAAATGACCCCAGCTCATACAGTGGAACCAGTCAGTGGACCTCCAGGAGACGAGACACATTACTGAACGTCCAGGGAAGTGCTCTTTGAGACACGCATACGGGTATTTGGGTGCGTGGCCAAAATCCGCCATTGTCTTGGAGGTGCAAACGACACAGGTATCAGCATTGCGTTTGTGGGACGGAGTGTTAAATATAGATAACTTTTGCTGTTCTAGTGCAAGACTATGGTTACATATAGTAGTGTAGGGACCAGCAACAACCATGCACCATCTTATGACAAATGAAGATGGGGCATCCAAATATCCAGCCAAGTCCACACCAAGAAGCACCTTTACTTGCACCTCAAACATCCTCCTCTATTTGCACACACTAGAGCATTCCTCTATTTGCACACAGCTAAAATAATTACATGGAGTCATTGAATTGAACTGACATCTTCATTGAGAATGTTAATGTTCTAATTATGTAAACTATTCAAAACAAATTACAATACAATAACAGCAGTTACAATAACAAGCACATTTATAATATGATCAAATACATACACATACATTTAGTAAAATACAAAAACCAAACAACCAAAATATGGAACTTGCTGCAACTCGACTAAATGATGGTTGTAAAATGGATGTTTGGTCTCTCTTTTACTTTTCTTTTTTGGGTCTCTGGCATCCTGATATGATAAAGGGGCGATTAGTTTGGAAAAAATCTATAACAAGAGAGAGAGAGCGAAGATTAAGGAGCTGCTGAGTTCTGCAAATACATCTCCAGGGAGAAGACAAAGATTGTTTAAATATAATCTGAACACCTTTGATCTGAAAGACGGGACTCAATTCTTCCAAGAGTCAACAAACCCCTTCTACACTCATCAGTCTGACTCACGTTGACATCACCCTATATAACCACCATACACCTATACATGAGATATGAGGGAGGTATGCGTGTACACAGGTGCAGGCATGTAGGCTACGATATGCAAGCACACCTACTGTACACAGTTAAATCCTCATTGTTGATTTTACTCGTAGAGGGGCCACTTTTACATTCTCAGTTAATCACCTTAAACCCCTTAAAACCTAAAATCCCTATTTTGGGCATGTAATTACTTTTTCGTTATTCATAGCATGACGAGGTATAGGGCTGAAGCGGTGGTAACTAACTCTTTTTCATCTACAGAGCTGATCAGATTGGACTATTAAGGTGATTAAGGTGAGTGAGATGATCAAAAAGATGATCAAAAACAACCATTATTGTTTTAATGTGCAATAAAAAAGTGTCATGATTCATATTAAATGATTGACTTATCCTGTTTTATTATAAAACTATGGATTTATTCTATGCTTGCATTAATCTAATTAGCAGCCTATAACAAGACGACGTAAAAGAAATGTTGGTTTTCACTGTCTGGCACGCACTGGGTGATCACACCAGCCTTGAAGAACGACTAAGTGATCATGAGCCAGAAAAGTTTGCCGACCCCTGGGTTAAATGAACACTGAGGACTTTACAGTGTAATTGAGTTTGGAGAGTGTAAGTGCGGGTGTGTGTGGGCCCATCTGTCCCCCAGTATCCGGGTGCAGTATTTGGGAGTCGTGGGGCGCTGCCTTTTTGCACAGTGAAAGTGAAATAGACCAGCGGCTGCATGGGCTAAAGGAGCCGCGCGCACACGGGGCTCCATGGATAATCTGCTAATGTATTCCAGAGGTCAGGGGGGTTTCGCACCAAATCAATGGAGGGATTTACACAGCTTTCCCCAGGAATGTGCTCCATCCGCACTCGGCTGCAGGGAAAACATCCACCTCTGTTTTGCCGGGCCATCCAATTTTCCGCGGCATTTAACCACAAAAAGGGGGGGGGGGGGGGGGGCAGGGGGGAACCAAGCACCCTCGTACTCGTCCCACGTTCTCTCCAACATGTCTGCCACCTGAAAGGTCAGCAACAGCAGCGCTTTCTCTCTCTCTCTGTTGTTGTGCACTGGTGAAGTGCGTCGCCAAACCTGACAGAATGAACACAGGCCTGTGGGCCCCTCTTCTCTCTCTCTCTCTCTCTCTCTCTCTCTCTCTCTGTAGTGTTCTTCATGTCCACTGTGGGTTGTACTACCCCACTGGTATTTGAGAGTTCACTGACACAGGGATAGTTGAGCAGTGATGTAAGACAGGGCGGTACTGCTTAACAAGGGAGGAAAGATGAAAAGAAAAGAAAAAGTACTGTATGTGTGCGATTTTGGAGAAGTTCAAGTGGACATCTGACCCTGGGACCCCGGGGTTGCCAGTTTGAAACCCTGTCCACTTGCATTTGTCTACCCTTATTTAAGTACCCTCCGGCACTTGTCTGGTTAGCTCAGTTGGTATAGCGCTCCCCTTTCAAACGCAAGGTTCTGGGTTCGATCCCTATAGCACCGCTAAATCAGCGTATGAGAAGCACAGCCTGGGTAATTATAGTGCGTATACGTACTGGTAGCTGACAGTAAATGTGGCGCTCCGCCTCAGAAAATCCATCTCCCAGGGGTCAAGTGCATTGTAGCCCATGATCATGCCATAAACAAGGTGTTCCTGCCTGGTTAAATAAGAGTTATATACCACTCTCTCTCTCCAGACTCTGCTGTCTTAACCACCGGTCAATTCATCTCAAGTCAGCTATGGATTTCTGGGCTGAGACGATGGTCTCCTCGACTTGAAATCCTTCACTCCCGTAGCAGGAGAGTTATGAGAGATTAAAAAAGAAGGGGGAATTTCTGTCATAAAAAAATAAAATCTTAGACAACAGAGAGCTATAACCTTTTAACAGAGCACAGGGCTTACTTGTGCGTGCGTGCGTGCATGCTCGTGCACGTGTGTGTGTCTGATAGAGAGAGAGAGACAGAGAGACAGAGAGAGAGAGAGAGAGAGAGAGAGAGAGACAGAGAGAGAGAGAGAGAGAGAAGCAGGTAGAGGGACAGAATTGGAGGAGAGGGAATTAGGGAGAGGGACGGAGGGAGAGACAAAGATAGTTGGTCCAGTGACACGTTGAGATAGGAAAGAGCAAGAGACATGGGGTGTGAGAGAGAGAGAGAGAGAGAGATGGGACCAAAAGGCGAACAGGGAAGATGGCTCATCCTACAGTGTAGCACTAGATTTTTATATGAGATCATGGGAGATATTTCCATAGTCTTATCTGCAGTCAGTGTGTGTGTGTCTCTCTCTGTGTGTGTGTGTGTGTGTGTGTGTGTGTGTGTGTGTGTGTGTGTCTCTCTCTCTGTGTGTGTGTGTGTGTGTGTGTGTGTGTGTGTGTGTGTGTGTGTGTGTGTGTGTGTGTGTGTGTGTGTGTGTGTGTGTGTGTGTGTGTGTGTGTGTGTGTGTGTGTGTGTGTGTGTGTGTGTGTGTGTGTGTGTGTGTGTGTGTGTGTGTGTGTGTGTGTGTGTGCGTGCGTGCGCGCGCGTGTACGCCTGCACACACGTGCATGTGCTTTTTGCAAGTGTGTGAGGTTTCTGTGTGTAGGAATGCATCATGGGTATGCAACTCTCCCCTCTCTCCCTCTGTCTCTGACTGTTGGACCAGGCTGGGCCCGGGTCATAAATAAGCCATCCTCCTAGATGGAGGAGGACGCCCAGACGCTGGGTGTAGGGGGCCCTGGCCTCCACTCCAGACAGCCCAGCCTGGACCAGCCCAGTCCAGACACACACACACACACACACACGCGCGCGCGCGCGCACGCGCACGCGCACACACACACACACACACACACACACACACACACACACACACACACACACACACACACACACACACACACACACACACACACACATAACCTCTGTATGTTTAGTCCTAACTCTAACCCCAACCCGAATCTTTTCCTTATTACGTCTAACTCCCCCAATATGTTTACAAATCAAATTCTACTACACTTGTGGGGACATTTGGCCCTCACAAGTATAGTATAGTAATACAAGTACACGCACACGCACACGCACACACACACACACACACACACACACACACACACACACACACACACACACACACACACACACACACACAGCCAGGACAGCTCACTTTCACTGCCCTTAAACACAAAGTTATAGAGGTTGCAGGTCAGCTCCATATTAAAATGCTCAAATCCATACGCTCCCCAAAGCTCCACCGTCCGCCCAGCCTTCCAAAGAGGAGCAGATGCATGTGGTTATAGCTCTGAGGGAAAATATATTGTGTTATTCTTTCACATATCTGCGTATGGGGCAAAAACACGTTTTGTGTAACTCCCATAGAGAATCGTTGGTGTGATTTGTTGGTTTGGGTAAAAGGGAGAGATTAATATAAATGCGTGATTTAAAGATCCTTGGAGCAATAATGCATCCCAGGCCAGACAGATTAGGACAAAGATTTGTTTCCTAATGCCGTGTGCTGTTATTGTTTCCATAGGAGGCGAGACGTAAGGGAGCGCTTGTTTTCGGCGGAGGCGACGGAGGCGAGCCGTCCGAAGCAGACTTGAGCCACGAGAGGCACCGCCAAGCGAGCTAAAGCGAACGAGTCGCTGTGCCAAACGTTGCGAAGTCTGCTTCAGCCGACTCAGCGCGGCCCGAGTTATGTTCCAATGGGGACAGAATCGAATACCGTGCGTTTGTTTTTCTTCACCTGTGACTAGTACAGATCAATGTTGCCATGTCTGCTTATTATAAGCGACTTTGGGCTTGTTTTTCTGTAAAGTTGCTTGTAAATTATTGGTGGTTGTGGGGTTTTGGGCTTGTTTCCAAAGTGTAGTTGCTTATTTGGGCTTGTTTCCTAATGTTTAAACCAGTTGTTTCTCAAACATTTTCAAGTCAAGGACCCCCTTGACTTGAAAATGTCATGTATTTGTCTGCAGACCCCCACCTGAAAATATTTAATGCCAGGGACCGCCATACAAGATTTGCGTTGTTAAAATGTTTAAAAAATATACCACATTTTTCACATTTTCAGGATTAAAAAAAAAATAGCCGATGTACTGTATATAGGTTTCTCATGTAGCCTATAGCCACTTCTTTTGGTCTTGTTTTTATACACCTGGTTGCTTGTTTCTCTCGCAAAACCTGGCAACACTGGTACAGACCCCATATGTTTTCATTCTGCTTCATATAAAGTATATAGTAGCCTTCTTTCAGTATGATGTAGCTTTCAAGTAGTTAAGCTATCCTTTTCACCATGCAGCTGGGTGTAGCTTGACAAAAGCAATATCACTACATTTTCAGTAGCACAACATCAAGTTAAAAACTGCACAACGGGTGAGTATTGAGTACAGTTTGTCCTTCACATCAAAAAGAGAATTATCCATGGAGATGGAGAATTCGCTTTGCATCCATTTGTAGTTCTATGTTTTATTCATATCACTCAATGTCATAACATGTCCTCTGCCACATTACCAACACACTTGTAGCGTAACTACAAGTAGCTTGCACAGCAACACTGTTTATATTTATATACCATCATCAACTTATATAATACAGGGATTATTACCATGCTATTTTATAACAATAGAATCTAAACCCCGTCAACATGGCCACCCTTGTAAAAAAAAGAACTATTCCCAGTAACTTTCACTCTCTCAGCCTTTTATCTGATCTGTCTGTCTGCAAGTGCTTTCTCTAGTGCTGCATTGCTACATGATCTGTTTACCAATAATGTACTTAGCTGCAGGTTAGCTGGAGATCCACGAGTGAGGGACTCAAACCAAACACACGCACGCACGTGTGCGCGCGCACGCACACACACACACACACACACACACACACACACACACACACACACACACACACACACACACACACACACACACACACACACACACACACACAAACACACACACACACACACACACACACACACAATATAACCTCAAAGCCTCTGTACTGGCACACAGTCTGCAGACACTGCAGCACTGAGGGGTATTAAGGTTAATGTTCACGTTATTGCCTCCCAAGGAAGAAAGTCTGCCCTAGACTCCTGACTGCATCTTACAGAATAACAAACCATACATCACCAAAGGTACTTAACGATAAGACATGCTTACACTATACAGTACACAATATGAAGACGTGAACGCCTCATTGCTGCGCATTCGTAACACACATTCATTTCCATGCAGGCTACTAAATATATGATGTATTATTACACTTATAATGCACACACACATACACACACACCAGCCTCGTACACTTTATTCCAGCCTGCAGCGCAGGCTATTCAGTGCACGGCTCGCTACTTGCCAATGGGGCTTTAACTGAGAGCAGCGCAGGCATTATACTGCAGCTTAAACCTCTGCCTCCATCCAAGTTCAGCCCTCCCTCCTTCCCAACCCCCCACATCCATCCCGTCATGCCACCATCCGGACCGGCACCCCACTCCCCCCACTTGTGTCATCCCTTGCCCCCTCCACCCCACCCTGTTCTCCTCATTGACTTGATCTCTCCATTCATCTGCCAGCGTATTTCCTGTGTGCAGAAGGGGGGTGGTCAGTGGTTTGATAAACCCATGAAGCCCCCCTCCCATCCCCGTGTTAACCCATGAAGGCCTCTGATGGCCCCTGTCATCGGTTCCCACAGCCGGCCTGTCTGTCAGCCCCGACTGACTGACAACAGTGTCACCCCCTGCCTGACCCATGCAGCAGCCATGCAACACGCCCACTCCCTGTAGCGCTCCCCCTCACACACACAAAACCCCATACATGAATAATAACCCCCCCCCCCCCTTCTTCCCGCCCTACTTATCTGTCATACAGCACACTGAATATGACTGACAAAACAGACCTCACACTCCACCTGACAGCCCATGAGATCTAGTGGATGAGAGGCGAGCAGAGAGAGGTGGAGAAAGCACGCGACTCCAGCGTCTCTCTGTCCTGTTGGACTTGGGTGAAAAAGACGAATGCGGGCACTGGGCAGGCATGGTAAATCTGTCCACAGATGACGGTGAACATGGTGTGTGAACAGGGTGAAGCTGATGCCACCCACCCTCTCTCCCTGGCACAGTGTCACAGATGCTGGACCTGGCTGGCTGGCTGGCAGGGCCTGAGAGCTCTGCATTGTGGAGCAGCCTGCACTTTGGGTAACAATCTGGGTATGAATAATTCTTCCACACATCAATGTTAGCTCTTTTTGACCTCCCAGTTTTCCCACCTGATTATGGTTTTGATACCAGCAAACCTGCTGTTACAAGCAACCACAAACACGTCTACATGTTAGCCCTCCATACCTCTCATTCACCCTCCCTCTGTCTCACCTCATAGCATCACCAGACAGACACTCGTCAATATGAAAGCCATTTTTTGCAATGATATTGCATTGTATTTGGTGGAGTGGCTCTGCCCTCATGATGCTCCAGAACAATCTGAGCAAAACATAACACAGACTCTGAGCTCACAACAGCCCCGAAGCAGAGCCTAAAGATACAAAGTTATTACATGGACATGATAACAGACATATGAATCCCCAGAACCTAAAGATACGCAGAAATTAAAAGAACATGATACGATACTAGAACCTGCTTCAACCTGCGATGAATGACACGCAGACATAGTGCTACTAAGGAGGCTGGGGAGCTGGAGGGAGCTGTTGTTTTTTTAGCAGCCAGAGATGTTGAGCATGTGAGAGAGAATCTCGGCCTGCCTTAAAAAGGCACCGTAGATTGAACCATTAGGATGGTGTCCATATGTGATTGGACGTTGTATGAGCACGAGCACCGGCATGACTTCTGTGCCTGGCTGAACTATAGCGTTTGCTCCATTATAATTGTTCTCTTTGTCCCAAAAGTATATCTGCGTTCAGCCACCTGATCAGGCTGGCACTTTCTCTACCAGCTGGAGTGTCGTTCTGCCCAACCACAACACCATATCTCACTGTGTGAGTGAGGCCCGGTGGGGGGGGTTTCAGAGCCAGAAGAAGGTCTGTCTCCAGACGCACATCAGAGTGATGGAGAGCCACTGGAGCGAGCCAGGAAGCCAAGATCACACTGCCCGGAGCCAGCTGCATTAAAGAGCTGCAGGAGAATTAAGTGGAGACTTACGGCAGGGAGAGGAGGCTGTCTGTCAGAGGATGAGATAATCTGACGGGACAGGCAAACACAGACAAACGCAGGTAGCCTACGTTGAGTGGAAAAAGCACGGAAAAATGTCTGGAGGCTTATTTTGGATGAACCACTTTAGGTGTTATCTTTAAAGGGATAATGAATGTCTCTTTCCGTGGGAATGAATAGAGTTTCACGGTGAAGACAAGCCAGCTTTAATGTGGTGTAGAATAATGTGTATCCGAGTATCTGCCTGTGTCTCGCCATCTCAAATGGTGAACCCAGTCACCTCCTGTTAAGATTTAATTTAGATGTTATCTTAATTTTCTTTCTACCATTATTATCGCCATTTTCTGTGCAAGGCCTCTTTGTTTGCTCAGTGATGCCAGTTCTCCCGTCTTAAATATTCCTCCTCTTAAACATATAAGAGCATGCCTGCATGGGCCTGGCAATCTGTTGTGGTGAGGCTGGCATTTTACACTGCACATACGTTTCTGATTCAAGCACTTAAGTTCTTCTTTTGGGTTCCCATTCATGTGTGGTTTGGGCAGTATGGGCCCATCTTCTTCCCCTATGCTGTTTACTGAACAGTAAAACCCAGGGGCCCCAGACCGACGTGGGTTCACACCAAGGCTCCACATTCCCACCAGAGAGGATACCGATTTCGTGCGGTATAAAACTAATAACCTGACCAGAACCCCAAACACTTCCTTTTCCCGCAATACAGCAGATCATATTTTTGTTATATTATTCTTCTTATTTCGGCATCGGCCTCCAGAGTGCCTTGTAAACTCTAACCCACCATTTGCTGGTTATTATTGTTATTATTTCTTTCTTTTTTCTTTCTTTGGTAAAATGACACACTTGAAAAAAACCTTCTTAACACAACCTCACACCAGTAGATTTACTCCAGCCCTCAAACAGCCCCTCCTGTACAGCGTGCCAGAGTTTCTTTAAGGACTTTTAAGTGAATTAGAATTGCCTTGAAATTACCCTGGAGACGACAACGGAGGGAGCAAGTCAGAAAAAAACTTGCGTCAGAACAGAAGACAAGAGAAGAGGAGAGTGTGAGAGAGAAATAGAGTGACATGTGGAGCGAGAGAGAGAGAGAGAGAGAGAGAGAGAGAGAGAGAGAGAGAGAGAGAGAGAGAGAGAGAGAGAGACTGGAAAGCATCTGAGAAATAATTAAATAATAGAATTGAATATGAATGGAAATAAAACGGGAATATAATGTAGAGTGTGGAGATGGAGAAAAAGAGAGCGGATTTACGAGATAGAAATGGAGAATGCAGTTTAGAGAAAGAGAGAGAGAGAATTGTTGTGATAGTTTTAGGGATATAGGCAGTAGATGCTGAGAAAGAGAGAGAGGATAAAGAGGGAAGCAAGTGAGAGAGAGAGAGAAAGAAAGAAAGAGAGGAAACAGAGCACTGGCTTTTTCTTCCCCCCTCCTCTGGATTCCAGGTTAATGACTGGGCTGTAATGGTGCTGGGTTGCAATCCGCCAAATGAAACAAGGGCCCCAGCCAGCCCAACTATGTTTATTTCTCTCCATTTTTCATCTTTGCCTTTTTTTTTTCATTTGTGACATGAAAAAAAGAATCATATATACAGAATCTGCACTTAATTTGCATGGCAGCCCACTATTTTCTTCCCTCTTTTCGACTGCCCCCCCCCCTCCCCTCTCTCTTCTTTCTGCAAATTCAGCAAGTCTTTTGGCCAAAGCAAGGATTTGTGGCTGGTGTTGCTCACTAACCAGCGAAGGGGATATTTTGTAGAAAAATTCCCCCCTCTGCGAATAACTCTCTCTTCACTGTGGCCTCATATACTGACCTGAGAAAGAGTTGGTTGAAAACCCACTGAAAGACTGACCACTGCAAGCTGTCATTGCTTTAACAATGACCCCATGACAACCTGAACTCAAGACAGGAAAAAACTCACCCGTGGACTTTTGGCTATCGCCGTCATCTTTTGGACACGAGAGGGGTTGAAGCAGTGCATCTTTTCTCTCCGAGATCGCTATCCACTGCAGATGCCTTGCGAGAGATTATACCATTTTGAACCTACATTTCCAAACATAACATAATTTGTTCCAGGCAGTATTATTGGTATGAAATGAACAGTCAGTGACTGAGTCAGAGGCATGCAGTATTGTTGGAACAGACAGTAATAAGCTTCTGGAAGAATCTTTAACCCATTAAGGCCGGGAACGCATCTGTGTTATTTTAAGATTTCTTTGGCTATTCAAAAATAGCAGATAAACAAGCTCATAGCGCGGCACCGAGTGCCGCACTATGAGCTTGTAGATCTGCTATTTTTGAAAAAACGGGAATATTTGTGCAACTCATTGAATATATATATTTTTTAAAGCGAACATTTTTAACTCAAATCTTTGCTTCTGGGGGTCCCTGGAACAAAATATTTTGAGATGGGGGTCCGCGGCCAAATACATATTATTTTGGGGGTCCTTAAAGTTTGAGAACCACTGATATTATAGCAACATAAGTTTTTCCAAAAAGTGTTAAAAAAAAAATAAAGAAAATATATTCATATTTTTCAGATTTGCACACATTTTCATGATTTTTTAATAGCCAAAGAAATCTTAAAATGACACAGATGCGTTCCCGGTCTTAATGGGTTAAGCCCGCACACTCACGCACGGACCCAGCAAACCCAGTAGTTCAGAGCCGGTTCAGGTTCTGTGTTTCTGATCAGCCCTGTGAGCCACTGATGGGCCCTGGTCCAACAGCCACAGTGGCGGGATGAGAGAAAGCCAGAGCTGCATGCCACAGGGGGATTGCTAGGATCAGTGCATCTCTCCCCCTATATCTCCGGATGGGTTTGAGGGCTGCAGGTTTTTTTTTTGCGAGTGGATATGAATTCTGGCCACGATCCTTATTTGGTTCAATTTACGGGCGCCATGCAATGACCGCAAACTCATAACACAGACATGCAGGATCTTTCCCATGTTCATGGTGTCCAACCGAGGAAACCACCACTACAGCTGTAGTATCCTATTCGATACTGCCAATACGGACTTATTTGATGTTACGCGGTCAGCCGGTCACAATCATTGAATCTGGGGTTTGAGATGGACTTGCATGCTATTTTGAGTAATTATATGAGTAATTTATGTCTCTAAAGCGGTGGCTGTCGTACACAGGTTCACAGTGCATTCATTTGTAATATACCTAACTAATCTACCAATGTAATAAAACATGTGTATTCCCAGTATACCCGGCCACCCCAAAACAAATGAGGGAAAAAACTGGTTTGACCACTATGGTGCTACCTCCCTAGATTGAAGTATGGAACCTTCAAGCGGCGCAAATCAAGTCTCGTCTAATCTATTCCATCAGTGTGATTACAATCTGATGTGTGGTTAGCTTGGATAGTTACAGTATAGTTGTTGGGTGTTTTTACTTCCTGTCCTCTGTGGTCCCTGGGTGTCAAAAACTAGATCTAAATACGTATTAAAACCATATGCAAAATTATTAGGAGCCAAATGATATATAACATAATCAAACAATTGTATTGCAGTACCTTTGCGATTTGCACCTTCAGGTCAAATAAGTAATCGTAACAATATGTTGTCTATATTACGTTGCGGTTCTGTACAAATATGTGAGTTTATTATTTGCATGTGCAAGTCAGCTATAGAGTAAGCAATCAGGCCACAATAACCCATCATTATACAGTTACAACACACAAATCATTATTTGTTAACTTTTATAGTAATATAGGTTCAGGATTCACTAAGCTGGTCGTAAATAACGTGTAAATAAAGTGACTGAAGGAGGGTGTATACAAAAACCGACATGCAATTCACAGCGGGGTGTGTAAATCTGTTATATGTGCGGATCACAGTTGTTCCTCATTTTTGCCTAAAGGTCAGAGGCGCATTCATATGGAAGATCCTTTGCATTGCTCCACGCCCCCATTTAAGACCATAAAGCTGTTCACACTCAAAATATGGGTGTAAACAGCTTAGTGAATCGGGCCCATAGTATGTAAAATGACCTTATGATTCATAGTAATTTGATGATGCATTTTAGGCTGTATAGGACAAAATGTCTGCTTATGTGATGTGTACTACATTTTTTACATTTTTTTTGTACAATTTGCAGAAATCAATACATGCATCCATACTTTTTCTGCTTAATTTACCGTTACACCGTTGTCTATTATTAAAATATCTTAGAAAACAAAAGATTAACACAAAATGTGGGGGTTGTTTGGCTGTGGTACTGTACAGTGCCCCCCCCCCCCCAATGTGAAGTGAAACTTACAAACCCAACCCCCCCCCATCCATCCTCACATGCCAGCTCCACCAGTGACCGCACCCTCGCCTGTTGCTGCTCAGAGCCAGGCCCTTATGAGGCCTCTACCCACTGCCTGTCAGGAGTTGAAAGGATTTGACTTGCTAAGCGTTTCTGCAAATGGCCATGCCGTATCCGTATAGCTAGCGGGTCAGCTGAGTTGCAGGTGGCTTGTCCTGTCCACTGCAGGAATGAGCAGGATCAGATATCAGATATACAGATAGACAGGTCAGCGTAGAGAGAGACAGGAAACCAAGGGCAGAGAAAGGAGAGACACGGCGAGACAAGACGTGGAGTTGGATTCAAACCCATATGGTCTGTGTACACTGACTGGCTGAGCCACCAGCTACCAGACCAATCTGTTTTTTAGTCTCTTATCTTATTGTTGATAAACCCTTGAAGCGAAAAGGGGATCAATATATTCTTGACCTTACAAGCAAGTGAGAAATCAGTTAAGACCCGTGCTTCTTCCACGGTGTCATGCTGTCCCTAAAGGCACTGTAAAAAGCAGAAGGGTCATCCCAACAAAAATTAAAAAAACACGAAACAGTGCCCGTGGCATGCACTGCCTCCCGCCTCCTCTCTGAACCCTCAGCTGCCGATGCCTGGCCTTTATCGCTCCTGTAAAAACGTCTTAGTGGACCAGTTGAGCTTAGACATGTTGCATGAGACATTTTTGACATTTCTCAGATGTGTGTCTAATCAGGAATGGCTGCCGATGTCTGTTGGGCTCTCTAAGTGGGAGAGATGGCGAGGAAGAGGAGGTGGTGGTATATTACTGTAGCTGCATGTTAAATACACAATGTACAATCCCACTTTAATGAGCGTTAAAGTGGCTGTACGTGATATACATAAATATGTTATTTTTGTAAGGTTAAGTGTTAAAAGCTCCATATTATGATAGCAGTCATGGCTATAAAGTGTGTGTTCAGTAACAAGGGTCTCCCCTTCGCTCCAGCTCTTTAGTAAACAGAAAATACACTTTCAGGTGAAGATAATACTTTTATCCAATCAGGGGAGTGAACTCATATTACAGGATACAAGATGCACAACTGAAACTGGAAGTGATGCAACAAAAACAAAAATGAACAGAACATTTTGAATTGGAACACTATAAAATTGAAGCTGATCAATTATCTTGGTGGGGTTCTCTCTCCTGGTTGGATACAATTTGTATCCCAACCTGAACATGTATTTTCTGTTCACAAAAGAGCTAGAGAGATGGGGAGACCACCGCTACTGAACAAACACTAGACCAATGATTACTATCGGACAATAGCGCTTTGACCTTTCAATAAATCACTTACACCCCCCTTAATTTAACCCCGAGAGTGCACAAATGGACCCTTTTGTACACTCTCAAAGTTAAATGAACATGTGAAAGTTTGCTAGAGACTCCTCTCAATAAACTTTTATAATGCACATTACTGTATGCACCATGAAGTGTGCATAAACGCACACATTCTGCACATCATTGCTGAGAAGCTTTTAGACAGCTGAACAAAAAGAGCATACTGTAGAAGTATACCGTTGAAATTTAAACATAATAAGAACAATAGCCGTTGGTGGAAAAAAAATGGCTTATTAAGTTATTATGGCCTATTAGTGGGAAAGATTGTATGCTTTACTAGTTAGATATGAGGGCCAAGTGGATTTATGACATGAAATGAGGTGTGAATTAACTGAGAAAATGGAGGGAATGAGGGCGAGGTTGGTCTTACGCAGACAAGGGGAATTTAATGGGAGAGAACAGTTGTACGCTTGTTGCTTTTACAATGAAGGTAATTTATATGTGCACGGGACTTACTGCGTAATGCATGGAAATACACTAAGTGTGCTGTATTTTGGGGGAGTGACTTAGAGGAAAAAAAAGGTAAACTGTCCGGCACAAAAACCTCCCAACACAAAGAACAACACCATTAACGGCGTGGTGTAGAACAAAAAGAGTATCTCAAGCATTTTCTGGGTCTCTGCTCGAAGTTAACTTGCCCCGCTGGAGTTGTTGTGGAGCCAGGGTGAGCCATAAATAAAAAAGGATTTTATAATCTTAATTATACAGACATTTTTTTTTCTTCTTCTGCTCTCCACCGAGGGCCAGCTCCCCCTCAGACTCAGCAGGTTACCGTGGCGATGCCAGGCAACCTCAACAACAGCAGCATTCAGCCAAGATTTAGAGCTTGAATGCAGCCTGCGCTACACTTTACTTTCATGGTCCGGGGGAGTGAGAGGAAGGGTGGAACCGTGGCGGCTGCACCTCCACCTGGTTCTGTCGGAAAATGTACTTCCCCCCCGCCCACCCCCCACCCCCTGCCTCAAGTAGAGAGCGATGAGGACGAGGAGCAGAGAAAGGGGAAAATTCCACCGCATGGCAAACTCTATATACGGTGACGTTGAGCCTGTGTGCTTGTGTTAAGTGAGGTCGGTGCTGGAAAGAAGAAGGTGGAGAGAGATGGGAGAAAGGGGAGTTTGAGGAGACAGCGCACATATTTGAGAGGCGGGTCATCAGGAGCCCCAATACACCCCACCTCTCTCACACACACACACACACACACACATTAGTATTCTAATGTCATTGGGAACACGTACAGCCACCCCTCTGAAAGAGAGAAAGGGAGAGAAAGGAGAGAGAGCGAGAGAGAGAGAGAGGGGTGTAGTCTCCGTACTATAGGACAGAGGGACAGAGAGAAAAGAAAGCCAAGGAGAGAGAGGGAGGGAGGGTAAACAGATAATGTGGTAAAGACCTATATAGGAGGAGGGAGAGGAGAGAAAGGAGGTCTATGAGGGGAGGTGCAGAAAGAGGCTCTAACACATCGGGGGAGGGCGGGGGGTGGCATGTGAGGACACCATTTACTGCCAAGCAGTCATTGTCTGCGTCGCCATGCCAACGGAGTGGCACTCCGTCTAAAAGCCAGGCGGATCTCTCCATTAAAGACGTGGTGGCCTCGGGTTGTTTTTCCATCAGTCGCCTCATGGTCATAATGGCAGTAAGAGCCATTTAACCACATGAACCCAAGCGTCCCTATTCTGGGGTGAACCTTGGCCCCAGAAATAGCCGATCTGCAAGTTCCCAAAGCGTCGACTTATTGTGAGCTTGTAGATTGGCTATTTTCGGCAAAGAGAGTTGGCGTACAGGGAAAAAGGAGGGGGCCCAGTACAGAGCCCTGGGGGACCTGTATGGTTTAAAGTCGTTAAAGTGACGTCAGTGAGTCTACTTAAAAAAGGTCAGGAAAGCGGAGGATCAGAAAATGTGTTTGCTCAATTTAATCTTCGCTTTTTCCTAACATAACACTTTCCCCTTAAATAGTACAAGCATCCACTATAGCAGCTACTGTAGCCCCAAACCCCCCTGCTCTGGGTTAGAAACATACTGTACACATACCCACCTGATGATTGTGAACGCATCCACCGTGTCCAACAGGCCATTTTGGACCTGCTAGAAGCCACGCATGTCAAAACACATTCTCTATGCTTCCGTAATAACTTGGGGCTAATCACTTTAGCATTGTCTCCTGGCGGAACAAAGTACCCCCCCCTCGTCCTGTATGCTATACCAAGGGCCAAGGGAGCGGTCTGGTGACGGTGTGCTGAATCTGTGTGACAGGGGCCCAGTATGACAGCGCGGCCCCCCTGTCCCTCTGATAATCCCCAGGAGAAAGGGCCCACATTTGGGGCGCGATACGCTTAATCCGGGGGGCCTTGGTCACAAAGGAGCCCCACACTTCCTCTGGCCTGGGAGCTTCCGCTGGTCCTGGGGGCCTGGCGTTGGTGCCAGTACAAACACACAATACACCACCAATACACATTACAATGGAGCAAACAACACAGACACACACACACACACACACACACACACACACACACTCACCCACACAGTGGAAATGGACAGAGAGGGAGAGAGAGAGAATCAAAAACAAACTTGTAAATTCACACTGTCCTTACAGGGTGCCAATCCAAACAGTCAAACCAACAAGCCCACGCACGAATGCAGTGAGTGTAAACATAGTGCAGGCACACACCGTCACAAACATGTTCTCTCTCTCACTCACAAACACACACACAGGGTTCAGGCAATGTTTAGGTTCTGCCCCTGGGTTTAAAGAAAGCTTGAGCTTGAATATTTACCATAGAAAGATGTGCTCCATTTAGGACAGAAAAAGACAGAGATCATGTATCAAGAGAGAGAGAAAACATCCATAAACAGGAAGACTGCTTTATTTAACCACATTTAACACTGGCATCCCTATTCAAGGCAATTCAAATATCCCCCCCCCCCCCCCCAAAAGAGAGTGAAAATAGGCGATCTACATGTTCACAACACATCGTGAAGGTTGTAGATCGTACGATGAATTATATAGGGCTAAAGTTGTTAATGGCCGAGTCAGATATCACGGGCTAAAGTTGTTAATGGCCGAGTCAGATATCACATGGAATGACCAGGTTTATTTACACAGCAAAATCTGCAGTTAGTTTAACTCTTGAGTTAAATTCTCTGACTTAGCACTCTATGGATCAGTGAAATGATGAAATGTGCATGACCACGACTTTCCCAAAGACTTTGCCCTATATTCACCAGGAAAATAAACAATACTTAAGAAGGACTGCCATGTAACATAGAGAGACATTTAAGTAAACAGATGAATCACATAACTATTTATTTCTTCAGTTCTTCTGGTTTGGAGTTCGGAAAAGAAGGAATCCCTAGTAAGCACAGCCAAATATTAATGTATTAGCCTTTCCTTCCCGTTGTGGAAGGAAAGGCTGAGTGACCACGTTCACACAACGGCCATTTTGCTCTTAGGTCATGCACCAACGCCACATGGGGACTCTTTCCATTTTCCCCTTTAAAACATGGGTTCTCTTGAGGGCAGAGAAAAGAAATTCTGACATGAAGTACAGCTGGATCCAAAAACTGTTAATCAATGCATTAGTTTTACGCCACATGAAGCACAAGGTGGGTGGGATTTGGTGTGCAGGTTTTACCACACTGTTCAGGCAGCGTCAGGTAATCTGTCAAAGCAGAGTGAATCGAACTCGCCTTTCCAAATGCTATAGCGCTTGTGTAACTTCTCTGGCCCTCATTATCAGTGTCCTCCATGGCAAACTCCCCCCATTTGTAACTGAATGTATTAAGTTAAAACTAACATCTATAAAAAGCATTGACGAAAAATATCTGACCCAGGTCTGACATGAAGGTAGGCCGTCCTCTCCAAGCCTCTCTTTAGTACCTGAACGGCGACCCTTGGCTGAACATCGCTTCAGCGGTGGTTCATGGTCAGCACAGACCTCTCGTGGTTAATAATAAGCATGAGCAGTGATTTGTGGGGCAGGGAGGGGCGCTGTCCCTTACAGTATGAGGGACTTAATAGAAAATAGCCGGCTGGACTGGGCCAATTGTTTTGACAGAAAGAGGTCCACCACGGTACTGGCATTAGTCCCTGCGTGTGGTGTCCACCAAGACTAACTGCTCATGACAGGGCCAGGAATGTGTGTGTATGCGTATGTGTGTACACACCAGGCCCAGGGGAAGCGTGCCTAATGTGGGAGAGAAACAGTGAATCCAACATGGCCTCTAGCCAGCGTCAGTGTTCCTTTCCTGCAGAATTAGCCTGTCAATCTGCCCTAATTCTCAAGGACATACTGTAGGCAGCTCTTAAACGCAGGTTGGGTTTAAACTGGAGGCAATGGCAACGTTCTTGACTGTTTTCTCAGCACTGGTTGCAGACAGACAGGCTGTCTGGCAGAAACAGGCTGTGGAAAGTCAGACTAAAACAACTATAGAGAGCCGAGCCACTGGTCAGATACAGTCCAGTCTATGGTCGGAGTTTGACTGTGTGTGTCCAACAGCAAGCTGGCAGGGGTCCTAGATGAGCAGGAAGCCCACCCAGCCAACTATAGAGGACAGACCGTCCCAGGAATAACTCTGCACATCTGCCCTTTATGTGGATGTTCATGTCAATGAGGTTTTCAGACTGGCTGCCAGACCAGGCCCTCGTCTAGTCCTGGGTGTTGGCCCGCTGACGTGGGACTGCCTTGGGCTCAGCCCAGCCCTGCCCTGGCTGAGAGCTAGGCTGCTGTTGACACTCCACTGGAGGGCCAGAGGCCATTTGCATTCATGTTCTGCCAGCTCATATATCCGACACCTGTTGCACGACCCAACTCAAACAAGCCCGACCACATCACAAAACGGAATCTGTGTGCGTATTAACTTCTTGTATCTTTGCAAATTTACATTCCACTTGTGCCAGTGTGCAAGGTTACACATTTATTACTGCCCTGTGGCAAAGATTACTCTGACAGTTGCAAGAAAGGTTGTCTTGCATAATTTCCACACAAAAGAAAGACACACAAGCCAAGAGTGAAGAAACAATCCCTTTATTAGGTTAAACCAATAATAACTGTCAATATTAAAAGAAAAGCAAATAAAGCTATAAATATGACATACAAATAGTTTAAAGTTGGCTTCACAGGAATCTGTTGAACAAAATATTGTTATTGTGGTTTTGTGGCAGAGCTTGGATGTTAAGATCAGCTGCCAAAACCATATGCCCCCATTTTAGTCCATACCGAAAATTCACAAATGTTTCAAAATAGAAAAACACAAAAAAAAAAACCTGACCAACAAATATGTATTTCACAAACAATTTTTAGATATTTCTGGCCACAGAAAAGAAATGTTCTCATTTCATATAAAAGCTGCAATCTGGAAGTTATTTTAATGAATATTTATCTATTTCAATCAATCTGTATGGTAGTGTGTTAATACAATTTATTACATGCCTTAGGTTGAATGCGCCATTCTGATTGGTCAATCACATCAATCACAGCATTCAATGGTTATTTCTTGATAGCAGACTGCTGCTATGAAGAACAGACCGTTGCCAGGGACGGAGATTGGGCACCTGGATCATATCAATCCACGGTGCTTGATTGTTTGCCGTATCCGACATGGCGGGCCAAGTAAACAATGTTATTTTAGAGCTAAACAGTACACTAAAGAATGTTTTTTTCTAAACATTTGAGGTGAGAAACAGGCAATGCAGTAACAGAATCTTGATTTGTGTTTGATCAGCAGTTCCTACCCGTGTTCTGTGAGCTGGCTGTGTAGCTCAGTCTAGGCTAGACGGACCTCATAGAGTATTTTCTTTACGCAAGCAATGAAATCGTTATATTTTGTGTCAATGTATTGATTCATTTTTAAGTAGCCATGGCCCATGTAGGATTATGAAGCGTGAGGGGGTCATTATTGAGAAATAAACCCCTCAAGCGTGATTCAAGGGATGCTGCATAACCCTGTCGGGGTTCATTATCCCTTATATACAGTAACTAGCACATTTGCAGTGGTTGGAGGTGGTCTCCCTATTCTTCCACTGAGAAATGTAGACCCTGGAGTCGGGTAGGACACCTACTGGTTGACAGGTAGTACCGCCAGGAGTGCATAAGGACAATACCTCCCCTGGTCAATGAGGTCAATGAGGGATTCCCTCTTGGGTGGTAGAATCCTGGGTATAACATTAAACTTATAGATTACAGCTTTAAATATTTGTTGCTGTGTGTGTGTGTGAGATCAGTGGACATTCAATGAGGAACATACGGTCACCAAGTTGAAACCGATCCCACATTAGTACGGGAGGACAACCATCACCTGTGAGAGATTCCGCGTATGTTTTCCACCTCTATTCCCATAAAGCAAGAACAATAACATAATATTCACTTATCTAACATGTTTCCAAATTTGAATCATACATGTGTAATGCATTTTGTTTGGGGTACGGGTCACCATACAGGGTTGAAAGGAAATGATTGAGTGCATGAAATCAAAGCAACATTGAACTGACTGCTCCCTATGCCCAATGTGGTCGGTTACGTTTATTCAAGTCAAAAGGCATAGCTGACAGCTAAACAGTGTACTGAGGCTGTTGGATTATAACAGTCTATAACATTTTCAACCTTTTTAATTTCAACGACCATTAGGCCACGGACTGCCATTTGATACCAATCTAATAACATTTGTATTTTGTCCGATAATGGTCAGTGATTTGGTCTAGAAAACCTTTACTGTTTATGTACTATAGGTATACTTCAAAATAGCAATTCTTCTACATTCTTTTATTATACTTGTATATGTAATAATGGTGATGATTAACTATCAATCATATAGCTGGGGACCCCATAGAAACCCCTCAAGGACTACTGGACCTCCATGGACCCCACGTTGAGAACCACTGGTTATAAAGGTAAGAGGTCCTGAGATACAAGTGATCAGGAAGGCCAGTGGGTGAACAAGTACTGAGTGGATACGGCTGTGTTCCAGCCTGTGCGGAGCGAAGCATGGTGAGATTACAGAGTGAAGCAGCAAAAAGCACTTTGCACAGCAGAGAGGACATGGGTGTACAGACATACAGACAATCAGACGGGCAGGCAGGCAGGCAATATATCTTCAACCACTTAAACCCTATACTTAGTTGACCGGAGTCTGCCAGGGCTCTATACTAGGCCCCCTCCTATTTTCTTTCTAAACTTACTATTTTTAATGAAAATAGCAGATCTACGAGCTCAGAACGTGTCACAACACGACGCATGGTGAGCTTAGATCTGCTATTTTTGGTGAATATTCAGCCCCAGAATAGGGACGCTAGGGTTCAAGTGGTTACGTGAAAAGGTGGGCAGCGTATGCGTGATGCTCCTGTGATCGAGGCTTAGGCACGGTAGAGCAAAATCCTCTCGGCGCAGACCTGGCCCACCAAGCCTCCGTATTGCTGCACCTCCGTCTCGTCGCTGGAGCCCTTGCGCTTGCGACTGTACGCAGCGTAGGGCATGACCGTCCGCCTGTAGAGGACCAAAGCCTTGCCCACGTCCTTCAGCACCTGGGCATCGCCTAGAAAAATACCAGGAGACAATAAGTGTATATAATACGGCCCAGGCTAGTTGCATCACATGCAACAATGTCTGCACTCTATCATGCACAAAATAAATAAATCAATAACAATTGCTCTCTCATGCAAGTTAACCTCTGAGTGACTTCTTGCTGGCAAAGAATTGCAATAATTCCAAGCTGTGGAATGATATAAAACTATTTCTTTCCCCCCCTGCTCCGCATCCAATTCCCTTGTGCCCTTGCGCTGGAGTCACGGAGGTGCGTTGGTTCGGCTAATTTGCGGGGCCTGTTTACAGGGGCCTTGCTCCTCGCTGGGTTTTGCCAACCTCAGAATCTCATTAGGCCTCGTGTCATAAAGTCTGCCAGCTCCCCACAGACCAGTGAAAAACACTGCTATGGTCCAAGCATCATGCAACGCTCAGCAGCTAATGTACTCTCTGGAGAGTTTGGAGGGGGGGGAAAACGAGGGTGAAAAAATGGCGCTGACACCGGAACCACAGCCTCCAGAGAGGTGAAACCCAGGGACGTGCACACAGATAGACTCTAGGTGGTGCTTGAGCACCTGCCCTTTGCCCTCTTGACCAGAAGTGCCCTTTTGAAAAAAGGGCACAGCAGGGGTCTTCAACAGGGGGTCCGGGACCCCTAGGGGATCCTCAGAGTTACTACAGGGGGTCCGCCAAATCTTTATGTGATATGATTTTTCTTTTTACCATAACCACTCGAAACCTAGCATCCCTTTTCTGAGGAGAACTTTAGCCAAAAATAGCCAATCTACAAGCCCACAAGAGGTATAGATGTAGAGGGAAAAAAGAGCAGACCAAGTAAACAAAAAAAGTATAATTTACTTGAGCACCTGCCCCTCAAAATGTCTGTGCACGCCACTGGTGAAACCAATCTATCCGAGTTCACCGGAGACTGCTTCACACACACACACACACACACACACACACACACACACACACACATAATTCACAGTGCATACTGTAGGTCTGAGTGCACACAGTGCACACAAACACCTGATTCGGATGCTATCAATGCATAGAATGGGAGATTATCACGTTCTATCAGACCATTGAATGGGCGAAGTAGGCGACCTACCGTCTACCCCGCGATTTATCAGACCATTCAGTGGGCGTAATCAGGAGCTACTGACCTACCGACGGAGATGACTTAAATACTTTAGTTTCGGTTTTGGTTTTGGTTGTTTCGGTTTCGGACCATGACGGAGGCGCGCAGTCTCAGGCGAGGTGGAGCCCCGCGACGGGCCACCGAAGGAGCTAAGGCGACTGAGTTGCCGTCCGGAGCGGTGCGACCCTCGCCTGTGCCTACTCAGCGCCGTTCGAGTTATGTACCGATATGGACAGAATCGTAAATATTGTTGTGGGGACTGCTCCGCCTCCGTCGGTAGGTCAGTAGCTCCTGATTACGCCCAATGAATGGTCTGACAAATCGCGGGGTAGACGGTAGCTCGCCTACTTCGCCCATTCAATGGTCTGATAAAACGTGATAATCTCCCATTCAATGCATTGATAGCATTCGAAGCCGGTGACACAAACCTCCATACCCAACAGGTCTGCTCATCATGCACTTCTATATCGATACAACTGCGCAACTGCTACTTGCCTTAACCCATTAAGACCGGTAACACATCCGTGTCATTTTAGAATTCTTTGGCTATTCATAAATAGCAGATATACAAGCTCATAGTGCGGCGACGAGTGCCGCGCTATGAGCTTGTAGATCTGCTATTTTTTTTAAATCGTGAACATTTGTGCAAATCTTTATATATGTATTTTTTTAAAGCAAACATTTGTAACTAAAATCTTTGCTTCTGCTTTTTTCAAAAACTGTTTTTAGAATGGGCCTCAGGTCTTAATAGGTTAAATGACTCATATACACACTCGCACACACATACAGTATGCCTTTACCAAATCATCAGCTCAGCCTCCAACAGCTGACTGCTGTGCAGCACTGGGTTGGCGTAGCGTAGCATGGAGGAAACACTTCCACATTCACCAGTGATGCTGCGGTCTGGAGCGCATCTCATCAGGTATCCGGCCGCATGAGTCAAATAGAACGAAGCTACGATTGGTATTAGCCAAACTCCCAAGGCCTCCCACTCAGAAGACACGAATACCACTATAATACCTTGCTATACCCATGTGGTGGGTATAGCGAATTCCTAAAAACATTCACAGCCGAATCTTATTCCTGCACTCCAGCTGAGACCTGGGTGAACATGAGACAGGGGGAGTCCAAAAGAGATACGACGGCCCAGACCGCTGGCCTAGTGGCCCTCCAGGCCACTAGGCTCCAATGTAGCCTGACAGCGCATCGCGGGTTTGAGGATCCCGAAGATCTTTGCTGCATCTCTCTCCCAAACCTCTCTCTCCCCGTTTCCTGTCTGTCTCTACTGTAAAAACTATAAAGACCAAAAAAGCCCCCAAAGAAATCTAAAAACTAAAAGAGACACAACAACGACAACACTAATTTAATAACGGTAGCCTGCAATGCTTATAAACAAATAATGATTTATCTTAAGACCAATACTACGTGCACATCAGTTCATTAAACAGTTCAAAAGGCCGGGCCATTTGAAACTGTGTCAACATGCTCCCTCACAGGATCCTGCTGATTGGTCAGTAATGATCCAGGAAGAGGATTTGTATCACAGATGAGATATCACTGGCCTGGGTGAGGTCCGGGACCCCCAGGGGTCCTCGAGAGGGTTCCAGGGGGTCACTAGCAAAATGAGTTTAATAGAGCAGGGAAATAGTTTAACCACTTTTAACCTACATATACATTGGCTATTTATTAAATAGCAGATCTACAATCTGACAATCCAACCTCCTGACATTATATAATTCAAGTTAATATATTACGTGAAAATCCTTCCTTGGCCTACTGGCAGCCTGCACAAGAATTCGGACACTGATCGGTCCAGCGGTTTGCAAGATTAGCCCCGACAAACACACACAAACAGACACTGTTCTAGACAAGCCCTGCCTCCTACAGAGCCACGCTGCAAAAAGTTATCCAGAGGTAAGGGCGTGTAGTCCAACAGCCTAACGTGACAGATGTACGGTTCCAGGAAGCTCGAAGCTTTTTTTAATTTGGTACAATAATTAAGTAAATACAATTAAAAAGCAGAAGTTTCGTCTCGAGCCACAAAGAATAGTTGGAAACTAATGCTGTCATTGCCGCCAAGACGGCCAATCCGCATCCAAAGCTTCCTTGAATTATTTATACTGCAAGCACAGGAGATCGAGGCTGTTGGAGGTCAGGCGTTTCCGTGCATCGCCGACGTGCGTGACGAGAAACAAATCACCGATGCTGTCAAACAGGCTGTCCAGAGGTTTGGAGGCATTGACATCCTGGTGAACAACGCCAGTGCAATCAACCTGACGGGAACAATAGAGACTCTGATGAAGAAAGTTGACCTCATGTTGGCAATCAACCTGCGAGGATCCTACTTTACGTCCAAACTCTGCATCCTCCCACCTGCTGAAGAGCAGCAAAACACCTGACATCCTGAACCTGTCCCCCTCCTCTGAACTTGAACCCCATCTGGTTTAAGAACCATCCAGCGTACACCATGGCCAAATACGGCATGTCCATGTCCTGGGGAAGGGCAGAGGAGTTCAGGGCTCAAATGGCTGTCAACGCGCTATGGCCAAAAACTGTGATCCAGACAGCTGCCAACTTAACAGGACTGATTCTCATGCCTCCTTAAAAACACAGCAGAGGAGACATCCTTGTTGCAGAGATCGAAGCAGTGACCTCCTTAACTGGACTGATTCTCACACCACTTTAGAATTCCATCTATGCAGAAATATAAACTACAAATCATACACAGCTATTTAAAATAACCCCTGGACAGCTTTTCATACCACCTTAAAATAACCCCAGACTAGCAGGACTGATACTCATATCCCCATCAAATTCAGTGAAGGCTGTGACCGTCTTCAATTCCTCAGACCACCTTAACAGGGCTTAAAACGTAATGAATTCTTAACAGGACAGTAATGAAAACCCGCCGTGTCACCTTAAAAAGGAACGGCAATGCAGAAATCACACACCATCTTTTAACAGGTCACCATGGTAACTCAGCATCACCCACATCCTAGTTCACCTTAAAGGGCCGTTCACACATTATAACTATATAACTATATCGTTCACCATTGCAATTTTTTTAATAGTTGGCGTGAACTACACTTGACTTAGAACGATTTGTATAAATATATTTTTTAAAGTTATAGTGCTCAGTGTGAACTGCCCTTAAGGGCTCAGTCACACAGCTGTGACGCCAGGCCGCTGAGTGCGTCAGTTTCTCATCATGATGCAGCTTGTGGGCAGTACCGGTTTTCTGGCGTACATCGTTTGACTTGAGTTGGCGTTTTGGCTCCCTGGAGGAGAACTGGAGAACTGCAGGTGGGGTGCCTGCCAAGTGAGGTTTCAGATGGTTTCGGCGTGCCGCGGCGGGGAGCGCCGCCTCTTTGCAACCATGGAATGTTAGAGAACGCGACCTAATGCATATGTTGACCTTGCCTGCCGGACCACCTTAAAGCCACCATATCACCCCTTCAAAAGATTTCAAAGGATTTATATACAATGTGATATCAACTGTGATCTTCATATCAAAATTTCAAAGGTATGGCATAAAAGAAAAAGTAATCCAGGCATGTGCAGTACTGTATTACTTTCTTTTTTGGGCTTCTGACTTGCACAAAGAAATTCTTGAATAACAAGGCACAGAATGAAGCCCTGATTGCGTGCACAAACCCACAAAGGACCACAAGTCTTGCCATTTCCCTTGTTCAGTCTCTACTTTTCAGTTCTGTGTAACAATTTCGGTTTGGTAATATTTCCACTGGGTCCACACAAAGAGAAGGAGATTCTTGGAAAAAGCCCCGAGCCTTTTTCTCTTCCCCTCTCTCTAGAGATATATTCAATGAAGATTTTTCTGTCCACACTATGCGTCCATGTTTAATTTAATAGCTTAATTTCACTGTTCACCAATGCCCCAAGCTTGGCATCCACACCATTCTGAAGATAAAATGCTGAGTCATATAACCTGAAGCTCCATTACGCAAGTGCAGATTTTCAAATGAGGATAGAAGGCAATATGTTAAACATCGTCTTACGGGGTCAATGTACTTCAACAGATAATAAACAGGTTATGTAACTTTCACATGATCATCATTTTGGCACTCTGAGTATTAGTGTCCTAACAACATGGCAGTGGAATGTATTTATATTCTTTATTATGCTTCCTCGATAACTCAGGCTAATCGCATTTGTGTCGTCTCCGAGTCCCCCCCAGTTTCTCCATCCTGGAATGTGACGGATCCACAGTTGAACAACTGCAACAATGACCTTGCGTCTCTTTGCTTCCTCTTCCATTGCAACGTCCGTGACAGAGGAAATGGGGGAGGGAAGGGACTTGTGTGAAGGCATATTAAGGAATGAACACTTCATAAACACTAGTGGACAGTGGTACAGCTGTCAAACAGTCAATTAACCTCTACAGTAACACAGACCAGAGCACAGAGAGGAGTCCGGTTGCTGCTCTCTCTCTCTCTCTCTACATCTCTCACTCAAGACAATCCAAACATCCGTTCATCGCATAAACACTCGTTTACAACTTTCCCTTTCTGCTTCCTCCTTCCTTCCTTCCATCCATCCATCCGTCCCCATTTCGGATAGTCTCCAGACCCAATGCTGTCCGGGAGAAGATGGGGGGGTCCACCGGACGTCCAGTGACACGGCAGCACTCCAGGGTTGAAGACCTCCAGGGTCAGGGTTCAAGGGTCGGAGGAAAGAGGAGTGTTGAGGGAGTGAGAGGGTCAGGGCTGAAGCGAGGGGCCTTGACACCTCTCGTCATGTTTCTCTGCCTCTTCCCGTCCATCTGAGGATGTCTTAAGACTTGCACACTGCACACTGGTCAATGGCAGGCCACATGGTTCACCTTCAGATAAGACCACTTCCTGTGACCCTATGTTGCAATGTCCCCCCAAAAAGGGGACTTCATCATGGACAGAAAGAATGAAAAGTACCGCTTTTGTTAGGCTCAAGGTCCTACAGACCCAGTCAAAAAAAGAAAAGGAAAAAAGAGCCTGTCTGGGAGTTAGCAATAACTCCCTTGTGTCTCCCTGTGCTCTGACAGTGGAGGATTTGAGAGAGAGGAGTGATGCCCCCTCTCTCACCTTGAGTCTTGGCTTGAGTGGAAGACACAGAGAGAGGAGTTGGGTGAAGTGCCTTCGACTGCGGGTAGCTTAGAGAGTCAGACAGGCTGATTAAAAGAATGAAAAGTGAGCCAGACGGGTATAAAAGCAGTAGACTTATGGAGTGTACTGTGGAGAAGGCAGGGAGGCTGGAGGTATTGTGTGGGTGCTGTCAGACAGGGGCTTGTAAACATCCCGGGCCCGTCTCTGTCTTTTTCACAAACCACTTTCTGTTACCTCACTTAACATCTCGCCTTGTCTTAGCAGGGCCACACCAGTTCACGTGTAGCAAGTGTAAAAAAAACAGACCGTTACAAATTAAATGAATACTGAAAATGTTACTGCGTACATAATGTATATTGTGCGAGTATGTGTGTTGTGTGTGTGTGATGGAGAGAATAGTGTGCGTGCGTGTGTGCGTGTGTGCGTTTGTTGGAGTCAGCGTACGTGGATGTTTAAAGTTTGGCGTATCTGGTTTGGCGCCTGCTTGAGGCACTTAAGGTTCATGGGGTGACTCGCGTGTCATGCTCTTTTTTTTTTTTTTTACAAGACTTTATCCTGCAGAGAGGGCAATGCCCCTACTTCTATGTCAGCCAAACACAGATTACAAGCGAGGGTGTGAGTGTGTGTGTGCGTGTGTGTGTGTGTGTGTGTGTGTGTGTGTGTGAGAGAGTCAACCCATATGTGCTGTACAGAATGCGTGTGGGCGTGCATACTGTGTACATGTACGTGGGGTCACAAAGAGAGGCCCCTAGAAGTGTGAGCAACAGGCACGCAATCAATGGGATCCAGCTTTGGACAAGGTTGTGTAAACTTTAGATTAACACTGTTCCCACACCTCATTAGGACAACGCTGTATCCTACACACCCCGACAGCCTAAATGGACACCTGACAACCTCCCCCCGCCCTCTCTCTCTCAACCAGGGTGGGTCCCTCACAGCCCCGGCCTAATGTAATGTCAGCCTGTGGAGAGGTTGGGATGAATGGACTACAGCTGGGGGTTTTGTTCAAATCAAATCAGACCTTATTTATATAGCAGATCACATATATTAACATGTAACACATTTGCATTTAAATTAACCACGTTAACCCTGGCTTCCCAATTTTGGGCAAAATTTCACTAATAAAAAAAAATAAAAAAAATACATCACATCGACAAATTTTGAGATTGTAGATA
Source organism: Gymnoscopelus microlampas (assembly GCF_963454915.1). Taxonomy (NCBI): domain Eukaryota; kingdom Metazoa; phylum Chordata; class Actinopteri; order Myctophiformes; family Myctophidae; genus Gymnoscopelus; species Gymnoscopelus microlampas. The sequence continues at coordinate 38,658,324 of NC_139950.1, read as the reverse complement.
GGCCATTTCACTATATGTCGTACAGCAAAGTATACAGGGCTTAAGCGGTTTAGTGAAAGTGTGTCCAGTATGGAAGGGTTTTGTACCATCATCTTTATACTGACTGATATGGAAAGATAACAAAGTTGACATTGTCATTAGCACATTTTTGATCTTTTAAATTGCTTTTGTCCAAAGTTTTGTGTTACTGTCCTACGATCTTCGATATACATGAAATTCATGTATGTCCTAGTGAGATGTAAAGTAGACAACGCTGTCTGCTGGTGAAACAGCAGTGATTGTTAAATGTGTTACACATAGCGGGAGTCTGCCTCCACCAGCGTGCTTGTAGGGTCCAGGAAGGTGCCTGCTTCCATGCAGCATAAATGTTTTTTCTCAAGTAGGCGTATCAAACAATGTTGTTGCTTACAATAAAAATGCTATTTCTGTGAAATTATAGCTTTTATTGGCTGGTTACAATCATTTCATTTAAAATATGATAATAAAAGGGTCGGACCAATATATTGGCAATATATACATATTTATTCAACTCTTTAACCTACAAATGACGAGATTTCTCGTCATATTTTTTTCCCGCCTCCCTGGATTTCCTCTGCATTTTTTGACGAGGCTATATTCCACGGCCTATAACTAGCGAACAGGGGGGGTCGCGCACAACAACAAAAAAAGAAATCTGCGGCTTATCAAACAATGTTTTATTTCTGGCAGTCAAAGAGTTAATCAAATCTACGTTTTTCAAAATGATTAGAAGATGTTGCACCTTTTTTTGTCTCTTTTTCGGTGCAACATCGGTCAGGCTCTACTCCCCATAGCAACTGATAGGGACCACAAGGCTTCTACCCACTGAGTGAACATCTCAAGGGGGAGGAACATGGCTTGATTTAGGCCATGGGACAGGCCACAGGCTGGCCCTCTGACAGTTGGGGCTGGGACCGCAAACCTCAGCAGGGTGCCAGGCTACTGCTGCTGATGACCCGGTGACTGACTGACCGCCGTGTGTATTTTTGGAAGACAACAATCCTTAGCCACCACCACCACCGGTCTGGCAGGGGCCATCTTTAGCTCCGGTTCCTGGCCCACGACTTGGTTGCCTGGCCTTGGAGCCAACGATCATGCAAGCTGGTGCTGAAATGTACTGGCACCGCATTCCGACACACAGAAACCCAGGCCTGAAATAATGTCCGGGCCTGTCCAAGATCAACAGGCCATGCAGGAATGGAGGCACCACAAGGGCAGGAGAAACACGCAGACACACAGGCGCATACGTCCAGAGAGACACACCGTAACCACAGACTAAAATCCCCAAGTGTGTGGGCCATTACGCTGTCTTCAGTAATTTGTGCCTTGTTGGGGCTCAAACCTGTGACTGAAGGGAGGAGGTCAGACCTACCGCCAGCTAAGCCGTTAATGACCATGCCGTAATGTCCATGTTCTAATCGTCTCTTAAAATACCATTCACTTATAGTTGTACCTGGGCACGCTGCGTTGACTGCCACTTGAGTCAACAAAAGGCTGTCAGCGAAGTGAACCTGAGGTTCCTTGAGAAAATTTGAATAGTAGTGGTTCTGACCATCGGTGGCATATTGATTAAGTCACTCAGAGCACCCGCCCCCCCAAATACTGAACACTGCCATGTGTTCAGCTTGCCATCTCCTCACTGGATTCTGAGAAGCCATAATTCATACTTTAATATGGAGTGTACTAGTTTCTCAGTAACTTAATTTTCTCAGTGCCTCTCAATTCTGGGCATTCACTTTGGCCCATCATATGAGCAAGCGGAGAGAGATAGAAGGAGAGGAGACTGGTGCCAAAGGCACAAAGTTTTGACGTCACAGGTGTGAGTGTATACGTACGTTGATTCCTACCTGCCTGCATGGTCCAACTATGGATCACTCGGACAGGATAATACCGTTCTCCCTCTCCACGTCAATCTACCTCCCAACTTCTTTCTCACACTCTCTCAGTGCCTGCCAACCTCCCTCCCTCCTGTTTCCCGTTGCTATAAATTCTTCTTATGTCACAACACGCTCTCCATCTCTCGCTCTCTTCTCTCTCTCTCACCTGCACATTTACCAGACTCCTCTCTGCCTCCTTTAACGCCCCACTCTGCCTCTTCAGCAGTGGTGTATAAAGTACAGTACTTGAAAGCTATACTTTAGTAAAAGTATAGATATATTACTCTAAAGTGACTCTTGTAAAAGCTAAAGTCATCCATAAGAAAATCACTTGAGTAGCTCACATTGAATGTACTCAAGTATCAAAAGTATCTGGTGTGAAAATGTATCAAAAGTAAATGTACAATTATCAAAAGTACGAGGTGCTTTTCATAGTACAAAGAAACGAAATAACCATTAGTTGTTTTCTCTGTGATCCTTTTGAAAATACTTATAATAATGTGTCCCAGCATCATTATTTCAGGTGAATGATCTCACCCAGGCCTATGTTCTATCACAAATGTTGGAAGCTGAACATTCTAATGTTGATTGAACAATGGCTACATTCCTCTGAAACTTATACACTGGTTGAATTCTAAGAATCCCAAAAGCTTACAACAGAGAGGTACATACAAACGTATAGCAAAATATTTGCTTGATATGGCTATGGGTGTTGATGTTCATCTTCCTCTTAAGCAGGTGCCGGCATTGTGTCATTATCACCACTACCACTTCTATCGCCAACATTGGACGAGTTAGTTAGCCAATGGTGTCATGTTTGTGTTTCCAGAAATTGACGAATATGCAAATGCCTCAGCTGTGTGGTCTCGTCCTCAACTTGTCTCGACGACACCACCAGCTGTTCTCGCACAAATGAGGTGGATGATCTAATATCACGATGAGAGACTGGCAATTATGTTCAGATTTTATTGTGTACATGTGTTAAAGTTAAAATAGTGATATATATAAAAGTTAAGTATGGATCCTCCCAAAAACTAGTACTGTAACGAAGTACACACAGCTGTATTTTGTTACTTTACACCACTGACTTTCAGGTTCTTTATCTTCACACTTCTTTCTCCTCACTGTCATACCTATGGATGGTTCTAAAACAAAAAAAACACACACTTTCCTGTTCATTGTCCCTGGTTGATGATGCGGATTAATGGGGAAGTGTAAACACCAGAACAACTCAGGTTACGGCCCGGACGATACCCTCAGGCTTGTATACAAACGTGCACGTTAACACACACAGACACTCTCTCTCACACTTGCGTGCGCACGAACGGAAGAACGTACACGCGCACTGTACGGATCTCCTGTCCGTCAGTGTTAATTCATCTTTCTGTAGCTCTGAGTGTAAAATGTGTACAAATGGCCCTTATGGGTCCATTTGAAATGGACTCTCAGAGTTAACTCTCTGGATATTACAGTGTAGCACCAAAGGCTACTGCATACAACACTGTAACTTCAAGTTCATTTGAGGTACAAGGTGTTGGTGTTCAGGACAGCAGTTTCCTCTGCATACTGCAGAGAACTGCAGAGTCAACAGCACACGACTGGCTGTGTGTGTGTGTGTGTGTGTGTGTGTGTGTGTGTGTGTGTGTGTGTGTGTGTGTGTGTGTGTGTGTGTGTGTGTGTGTGTGTGTGTGCGTGTGCGTGCGTGTGCGTGTGTGTGAGAGTGTGTGTGTGTGTGTGTGTGGTAGGGGGTTAAACAGGGAGAGGTTGTGAAAAACAGCACAACACTTTCTCTGCAGTAAACCAATTCTAACTACCCCCCCCTCCCCCTGCTCTGTGCTCTCTCCCTCCTTCTCTCTGGTCCAGACAACGGCGTCTGCCAGTCTAACAGCTCTGCACAGTCTATTACCACCCGTCATCATTATTATAATGACCCTTTTTTTTTCGGTTTAATGACAGTGTCAGCTCTGCTCTGACCACAATAACCCCCCCCCCCCCACCCCCCCAAAAAAGAAAAGAATAACAAAAAAAAACAGGGAGAAAGAGCGCGATCAGGGCAGCCCGCACTCCGCTGACCCTGGGTCAGTGACCGCACGCTATCGGGATTGAGCCCAGAAATTTCAACACACCGCCACAGCACGACCCAGATCAGGTCGTAATGAAGGGGGGGGGGGGGGGGGGGGGGGTTCCATGGGTTCATCCAAAACAGCCTGCAGGCGTAGTTGGTAGTAGCCAAGAATTTAGACCAGGGGTGGTTAATTTTCTCCACATATTATAAAACATGCTCATAAAGCTGGTTCTGGTGTTGAAATGTACTGGTCACCTGTATATACGATGGAAAAGTCTGCCCTTCGTGTCTGATGAGCATCTGACGCTTTCATTGGTTGACTTAAAAAGTCAACCTCACACGCACATAATAGACTTTTTGTTTGTATGCTACAGACAACGATAAAAACAGAGCTATAATTCACTCACATTTAAAGTGCTGATTAAACCCTTCATATTAAAGGGCTAGGACACTTTGTTAGAGGGTACCTTGCCAAAGTTGCCATGATGTAACTCCAAAGGTGGGCGAGATATCCAAAATTGTTTTACTATTTGAAGATCCGGCCTAAAAGAGTGACTTTGAGAGCTGTTTCATTGTACAATGAGAGTCAATGAGGAGCCTATTTTTGAATTATTATATTTATAATCAATGGAAGAACTATTTTTGATATCTCTATGTAGTTACCTCACATCATGGCAAGGTAACTACACAACCCAAACCTCTAGTCTAAAGTGTCCTCCTTGCCCTTTAAATACAGTTGCCAATCTCTGCTCTAGTCTAGACTGCCGGTGCTCCAAGAGGCCATGGAGTTCAATAGGTTTGGAATATGGAAAATACTGTTTTAATGTTTCTTTTCACTATAAATGCCACACAGGCTTAATTTTGGAGTGTGGTGACGTAAGGTGGTACCTGTGTCAGGGTCCTGGTTGAAGCGAGAGTAGCGGGATTTCTCCAGATTGGGTATGCAGCTCGGTATAGGCACCCAGACGTAGGTCTCTGGACACAGCAGGTCTGAAGGGAGGTACTGCCCCTGGAGAGAGAGAGAGAGGGAACACAAAGACACAATTAAGTTTGTACTTAAAAGTCCCAGTGAAATGTTTTTTTTTTTCTCGGTTATTTCATTTTGACGTTTCAATCTGAAATGGTAGCCTGTATATTTTTCTGAACCAAACAGAAGGTATAGCCAATACAGGGCATTGTAGCCTGCAATGCCCTGCATCTCACGCAGCTCGAGGGAGAAAGAGAGGGACTCAGGTGCATGTTACTACGTTGCTTATTTCTCACCACCAATGTTTTCAGATACACATTTGAATGTACCGCTTGAGTTTAAAACGAGTAATGCACCGTCGGCCATCATCTTGAGTCGGCTCTAAAGAAAGAACGTAGCAGCCCAATTGTGTCTCCCTAATTAAAATCAGGTGCGAGTGGAGGAACGTGAGCAATGGGAATGGGGTGAATGAAATCAAGATTAATTTATATTTATAAAGGTCTATCTATCTATGTCATCACGAAGTACCTTTGCGTTTACAGGAAATAATTAACATTTTAATTTAAATGTGTTATGTCCTCATTGTGACTTCTTCATTTCACCACGTCTTTAACCACTTTCAACCTGGCATACCTATTGTGGGCATGTCACCATTATAGCTCACAGCGTGCTGTGATGCGGCTATTTTTGCTATTCGTCATTATGCTAAAGTGTATAGAGCTTAAGTGGTTATACATCCTGAATTGAAGGTATGTAGGTCCAGCATAGGCTGACAAGAAAAAGTTTTTAAAAAAAGAAAGAAAGAAAGATGAGTACAAGAATGTACAGAGTGAGGAAAAACAGCGAGCGACCTGGGTTGTATCACATGGCTCCAAACAAACACAAACTGACTAGATAACTAAACAAGCAGGCGCCTCCAACAGCGGGCCTGCTGCAACATCTCAACACACACATACAAACAGTATTGTGACAATACAATATGGGCCAAAACATCCTGTACAATTTCATACACACACACACACACACACACAAACACACATTCATATACACAATGAAGGTCACAGAGTGTTGACCGAGCGGTGAAAAATGTGTGGGTGTGTATGTTACTATGTCTACTAATATAGGGATAGGACCTATCCCCCAGAGAATTAATGCGAGCTGTATATTACTGTATGTATGTATAGTACAAAAAATAAAAGGACAGTAAAAATCACAATCTCAGTGAAAAATGAAAGCTATACCAGCACCCTAACCCAGGCCCCATCTGTCTGTCAGTGGGCCTGTATGGAAAGTATGCAGCCTGTTTGCACAAGCAGAATGGACCAGTCCCGCTGTATGACCCGTTTGAAAAAAATGAAAAACAGAAGGGGAGTGGAAGGTCAAATGACAGAAGCAGGGTGGGGTCCGGAGGATAAGGACTGGAGAATGGACTCGCATGCGTGTTGAACTCGCATCCAGCCACTCATAGCGGGGGTGAGTGGGCCAGTGAGTTTACCCTTAACCGAACGAATGCCTTCTAAATTAGTAGTTCTCAAACGTCATCGTAATTCAAAATTGGTCAAGATATTTCAAACATTTTGAAGATTTAAAAAAAATGTTCAAAAATAGTAGATGTACAACCTCGCCATGCGGCACGAAGTGACGCGCTGTGAGCTTGTATATCTGTAATTTTTGAAAGGCCAACGCTAAAATCTAAAATGACAGATGCTTTCCCGGTTTTAATGGGTTAATACGGGTCCATCTTTATACATTCTTTTTTGGTTAAAACCAAAAAAGGTTTTGTTAAAAAGTTAAAGCTATGTGTTCTGACAGTAATCACTGCTATAGTGTTTCTTCAGTAACAGGGTACCCCCCTCTCCAGCTCTTTAATAAACAGAAAATACATTTTCAGATGGGTTCCAATTTTGTCTGCTCATTTTTTGTTTTGTTTCATCACTTCCAATTATCCTCGTGTACACGTTACATTATTTACACTATAGCAATGGTACTATACTATTACTATGGGAATATAGGGCTATTTAACACTTGTTAAATAGTTCATTCATAATTATTACACACCTTTAAATTAATAGTGAGGATTTCACTGTGAAGGCAGGCTTTAAGTTGCTACTGCAAATGGTTGGATGGAGAGATAAGAGGGAACACTATGGGCACACACACACACACATGCTCAATGCAACCCAAAACATTCTTCTGATTTCAACACACTCTCACTCTACACTCTCACACTCCACCTCAGCTCTATGGAGTCCTTCATCACTGCAGTGAAACACACCTCCATATGCTCAACACACACACACACACACACACACATATAAGTGCCCCTACTAAGCACCTTGAATGGGCCCTGGGCACGGATGAGTGAGGGGACACAGGGAGGATGGAGTAACGGAGGGATGGAGGAGGAGGTGTAGATAGAGAGAGATGACAACATGTAAGGGCAGGCTCCTGCTTGAGCTCTTATAGCATGATGAGAACCAACTCTCTGAGAGTGTGTGTGTGTGTGTGTGTGTGTGTGTGTGTGTGTGTGTGTGTGTGTGTGTGTGTGTGTGTGTGTGTGTGTGTGTGTGTGTGTGTGTGTGTGTGTGTGTGTGTGTGTGTGTGTGTGTGTGTGTGTGTGTGTGTGTGTGTGTGTGTGTGTGTGTGTGTGTGTGTGTGTGTGTGTGTGTGTGTGTGTGTGTGTGTGTGTGTGTGTGTGTGTGTGTGTGTGTGTGTGTGTGTGTGTGTGTGTGTGTGTGTGTGTGTGTGTGTGTGTGTGTGTGTGTGTGTGTGTGTGTGTGTGTGTGTGTGTGTGTGTGTGTGTGTGTGTGTGTGTGTGTGTGTGTGTGTGTGTGTGTGTGTGTACAGGTATTACTATACTCTTGAGGTCCAAAAATTGCCAGAAATGGAGAAACGGCATTCCAGTGAGAACGCCAGACCCCACAAGAAAAACGTTTTTCCTGGTTAACAAAGATATTTTTTTTTGCTCAAATTGACTGTAAAATTACATTTGTTATGGAAAACTAACCATCCCAACGCATTGCTGTCCTCACATGCAATGTGTGTGTGCATGAAAGAGGAGCCTTGGTTCTTTTCAAAGCGTACTATTTTGCGTGTGTACGGGTCCACAGAGAAATGGCAGTAATGATGCATGCTCTCCAATGCACTCTAACCCTCTAAGACCTGAGGCCGATGCTACAAATGTCTTCTAAATCCAATTTTTTTTCTGAAAAACGTATGTTGCCATATGGTTCTCAAACCTTTTCATGTCAAAATTATATGTACTTGGCCGCGGACCCGCATCTCAAATTTTTTGTTCCAGGGACGGCCAGAAGCAAATTCGAGTTACAAATGTTCGCTTTAAAAATATATACCGTATTTAAATTCAAAGATTTGCACACATTTTCAAGTGACACAGATGCTTTCCCGGTTTCAACGGGCTAATAGAAGGGTTTGGAGGCCGACACACAAAAACAGCCTACACAACCACAATGAGACACGCAGACATGGACTCCTACCACCACTCCCACAGCAAAAAAAGGAGGGGACGCAGAAAAGAGGGGAGGAATCCACGCCAAGTAAGCGAGGACATGGCCATTAGTGGTCTGGAGAGAGGGGAAAGAGGAAAGAGAATGAGAAAAGGGAGAAGAGGAGGACTGTGGCTGGCCACTATACTCTCTCTGTTCCTGCTTCTTATTGGACAAAGCTCGCTCTCTTGTCCTCTCCCTCCCCAGCAGGGTTGGCTTGATGCCCCCCCCCTCGCCCCCACCCTCACTGTAATTCTCAACGACTTCTGCAGTCTCCTTGGCTCGCGTCTTCAAGACGTTGTTTTCCTGTTTGTTTTTTTTCGCTTCGGGCTCACTGTCATTATCCGTCTCTTCGTTTATCTAGAAGAAGCCGCTGAAAGTCGAAGAGGGAGAAGCCAATAATAGTTTCCTGGAAATGGGGGAACCTTTAACCCTTTCAATCCGGGAACGCATCCGTGTCATTTTAGATTTCTTTGGCTATTCAAAAATAGCAGATCTACAAGCTCATAGCGCGGCCGGCACTCAATGAGCTTTGTAGATCTGCTATGTTTGAAAAATCGTAAAAGTACTGTAAGTTAAACCGAACATTTGTAACTGTCAAATGTCTCAACATTTTTCTGAAAAAAACGATTGTTGCTATATCAGTGGTGCTCAAACTTTTTCTTGTCAAGGACCTCCCAAAATTATGTTTTTGGCCGCAGACCCAATCAAAATATGTTGTTCCAGGGAACCCCAGAAGCAAAGATTTGAGTTACAAATGTTTCCAAAAAAATATGTATTCAAAGATTTGCACACATGTTCAAGATCTTTTTTTAAATAGCAGATCTACAAGCTCGTAGCACGGTGCTCGGTGACGCGCTTGATGAGCTTGTAGATCTGGTATTGAATAGCCTAAAAGTACAAAATAATGTTTATAGCAAAAAATCTAAAATGACACAGTATGTGTTCCCGGTCTTAATGGGTTAAGAGAGCAACAGAGCTCACCTTACTAGCTGAGATTACCAGCGGTCTATGCTTATATAAAACAGAACCGTCTCATCAAGCATCTGCAAACTCAGCCGAGGGGGGTGGGGGGCGTAATGAGACTGTGGAAGTGAGACAGTGTGAGTGAGTATGTGTGTGTGCATGGACAGGAAACTAGGTGATATACAGTAAGGGGATGAGAGTGAGTGTGTGTGCGAAAATGCAAGTCTGTCTGGTATAGAGTTGTTTTCCGGATTGACCGAGTACCGATCCAATACCAGTGTGTAATTTAGAAATAATCTAGGACCTAGATTGTTTCTAAATTACACACTGGTATCGGTACTCGGTATTGACCGATACATAAAAAATGGTATCGGTACATCTCTAGTCTGGTCTAGAAAAGGCCCCTGTTGTACAGTACAATGTGTTTCAGGGCTTTACCCATCTTTCTACCAACTCACAAGAGATAGTCAGCAGTGGCCTCTCCACACAGGGTTTAACCCATTCAATCCGGGAATGCGTATCTGTCATTTTAGATTTCTTTTGGCTATTCATTCATTCCATTTTTTGGAAAACTCGTGAAACTTTGTGCAAATCTTTGAAAATATATTTTAAAGCGAACATTTGTAAAATATTTTGTTCCAGGGACCCCCCAGAGGCAAAGATTTGAGTTACAAAAAATATATTCAAAGATTTGCAAAAATGTTCAAGATTTAAAAAAAATAGCAGATCTACACGCTCATAGTATATCTGCTACTTTTAAATAGCCAAATAAATATAAAACGAATGAGATGCGTTCGCGGATTGAATGGGTTTAAAAAATAATAATGTTTCTCAATTCCTCATTGGCTCTCCTCTTCCTCCCTTTGAATAATGTGACGATAATCCCACACAAACCAAATCCCTTAACATCACCTCATTCCTCGCCACGCTTGCTCGGGGAGGACATAAGAGGGTGATACCAACGACTGACAACCTCGGGGGAAAATAAACAGAGACAGAATGGAGAGAGAGAATGAGCAAGGAAACAAAAAGGAGGGAAACGTTGACCGAACTGTGGCGGCCACGACTTGGCCACCACCAGAAGTGTGAAGAACGAGCAGGGAGGGAAGGGGCAAAGACAGATGGAATCACCGGGAAGGAGCGAGAGAGAGATGTAGAGAGACAGAGAGAGAGAGAGAAAGAGGGTGAGAATTAGATGCAGATGAGTGCAGGGACGGTATTTAACGTCGCCGAGACACGGCCCGGGGCGAGCTGATGGAGGCGATAGGAACAGAGGGAGTGCCAGCATGGAGAGGCCCACTTCTAGGAGAGGGGGTTATGAAGAGGTTAGGATGGGACAAGAAAGACCCATGAGCCAAGATGACTTCTTTTTTTGGGTTGATTTACGTTTCATTTCAGACACTAGTGAAGGGGTCTTCAACAGGGGGTCCGGGACGCCTAGGGGGTCCTCAGAGCTACTAGAGGGGGTCCGCCAAATCTTTGTGTGATATGATTTTTTTTTTTACATAAAGCACCCTAGAATTCCTTTTCTGAGGGGAACATTAGCCGAAAATAGCAGGCTGCGAGGCGTTGAGAGCTTGTAGATCGGCTATTTTTGGCAAAGAGGCTATAGGTGTAGAGGGAAAAAAGAGCAGACTAAGTAAAAAAAAAAAAAAAATCTGAAACACAATTTTATACAATATCGAGTAAGGGGTCCCCTCCTTCATCTCTCTCTCAGCTAGGGGGTCCCTGGCCTGAAAACGTTGAAGACCCCTGCACTAGTGTGTAGAGCATTGGTTCTCAAAGTGGGGTCCGGGGACCCCCAGGGGTCCGTGGGGGGTTCCAGGGGGTCCCCAGGGAAAGTAGTTAACATGGTGTAGAGAGGCAGGAAAAGAAGGACACAAAGACAGAGAAGAGACATGCAAGATAAGATAAGGTCAGATTTAAACATCGGCTGGGAATCTGAGGGATTTCTATGTGGTCGGTGTTTACTTTCCTCATCTTGTTACAGTTGTATGTTAGTTGTTTTTAATGACCAAGATTGTGTGTGTAAGCCAAGTGGTAAGCTCCCAGACTGGGGCAAGGATGAGATGGGAGGAAACACAAAGACGTTTACAATACTAGACCGCTGCCCTACTCGAGAACAATGCAAGTCGGGAACTACGCAAGTTATGCAATACCCGTTTTACCCCTTGTCAGAGTACTCGTTGTCCGTCTGTGTCAGTTTTAAGCCCATATATGGAGATCTCAGTATGTTTCTGTCTGTCTGCCTGCGTCCCTTCTATGCTCATACATGGAATGCCCTGATGTCATCAGTATATATGCCCATAATACTGATGACATCAGTTTAAGTCGGTCGGTCCCATACTATATGTGCATGGCCATATATGGGCATATCGGTCGGATCGGCGTTCTGGACAATCTCCTACTCGACCGTCTCAATGCGAGGCATCCCGGTCGGATGGTTCTCAAGATACATGAACTACAGACGTACAGACGGACACATGGACAGAGATTTCGCACATTTATAGTAGGATGGGTTCTGATCCTGACAGAAAGCATTCATTTGTTAAAAACCTAACTTACCATTTTGACCCTGGGCTTTGTTCATGACTGCATCTAGGGTCAGCTTTTTTATTACAATGCCAATCTTCCATAGTGCAGGTTTTCTAATGAAGTGAACCTTAACTAGAGGGCTAGGGGAAAATGCTACAATCTCATTTGACTAACAACTCCAGGGCTCATTGTAAATAATTACACAACACCACCCCCGGCCACAAGATGCAAATAAACACATACCTCACAAAACGCTGTTTAAACACGCAGTTACACAATACGCTGCAAATCTGCCATCGCTCTGTGCCCCTGGTAACAGAGAACCTCACTCCGTTTTCATCATGTACAAATCACATCCACTCACATACTAGATAACTGGGGCCCTGTTGTCAGACACAACTTTATTAGAGTCAGAGTCACAAACACATAACTGTCACCTTATTTCTTCCCCAGCCACACACCCTTCCCCCTAATTCCAACTCTCTGTGTGTGTGTGTGTGTGTGTGTGTGTGTGTGTGTGTGTGTGTGTGTGTGAGAGAGAGAGAGAGAGAGAGGGACACACACACACCCCTAAGGCTAGGAACGACGCCCCTGGCCACATACCTGTGATTTATTTGAAAAGCAATTAATCAGACACATAAATTGTGCGCTTCACTGCGGCTGAGGAATCCTCGTGAAAGACTACACCGCTACTGCCTTCTTTTTTCCTCCTTTTCCCGTCTGTCCGAGGAGGGCTACAGAGCAGTAGACACGTAGTTGTGGCGTGTACAAAGTGGCAGACAGCCTCCATCATAACATTGCGCTCAAAGTGTGCCGTGAGTATACGTGAGCGGCCTTCTGGGATTCACATGGTCTCTCCCGGTTCTATGGAGGAGGACAACTCTGGCCAATGAAGCCCTTCCTGTCTGGATTTAGACCTCAGGGAAAACCTTTTGGTGCTGAAACGAGAGCTCCTGTAGCGTCATGGCTGCAGTGTGTGGTGTCATGGTTCAAAGTGATCCCCATGTCCAGACGCTGTGCATGGGGGAGGATTGGGGGGGGGGGGGGGAGGGGCTGAGCTGGATTGGGTGTCTCTGTGACTTAAAGAGAGAGAGAGAGGGCTTCCCTGGACCCATTCCCTAACTTTACACCCACATCTGCTGCTGATTTCCTGCTCATATCTCCCGTTGAGTTTTCAGCCACCCTCCCCCAAGTCTAGGCGTGTGTGTGTGTGTGTGTGTGTGTGTGTGTGTGTGTGTGTGTGTGTGTGTGTGTGTGTGTGTGTGTGTGTGTGTGTGTGTGTGTGTGTGTGTGTGTGTGTGTGTGTGTGCATGTGAGACACTATGCAGAATTTCCAACTGGAGCCTCCATGGGTCTTGATAACAGTATCAGTACAGCTGAAATGTCTCTTGGAAAGAGCACTAAGTTATATAGTAATCTGTTGGTCAACTAAACACCTACTTCATTGCGAGACAGAGTGGCTCCAATGGTGGGGGGGGGTCTACAGAAAAGGGATGAGGTCACCATTTCTATGAAGAGGCTGGCTGTCCATGTGTGTTTGTGTCATGCAAAAGGATAAATCTTCCAAACGTAATGGCTGATACAAAAAGGGACCCATTGTACAAAGCAGGCAGCTCCCCATGGACACAATAGTGAAAAGAATATGTGCGGATTACACAGTGGTCAAGTACTCTCGCTAAAAGACCAGGACTTTTGACCCAAATAGACAAATATGTTTGCCTTGCCACGTGTTGGACATCTTTGCGGTTCATTATCCGAGTGGTGTAGACCCAAGGACAAGGTCTGAACCCAAGACGGCACACAAAGACACTTGATGTGACCCAGATCTAGCCTGGCCTAACCTGGGACGGCTCCGGCCAGCACTCTGACCCAGGGTCACATTCAGCCCAGAGTCCCGGTCAAAGACCAATAAACACGGGTCCCGATCCCGAACGTCCCCATTCACACACACCTCTCACAAAGCGCCCACCCCACCCTCGTTCTGGGACTTTTAAACACACACACACTCTCTCTCCACCAAACAAGGCTTGGGGGGGGGCAGCAAATGCTGACAGACACATGTAAACAGCACGGCTCAGACAAACACACACATGCACCTAGACAAACACTCGCTCACACTGAGAACCGGACCGGCCAGAGGGGGGACGGCACTGCTGAAAGACACATCCAAACAAACTTGGTCTCGTTCCGTCTCCCAAAATGGCACACACACACATACCGACACAAATACATATACAGACACACATTTTCACCACAATCTGCGACAATGTGTCTGTGTGTGCCTGTGTGTGTTTTTGTGTGCCCTGAACATGTCTAGAGGTCTGTGTTTTGGGGAGGGGGGTGGATTTACACTAAACGCCGCTGTTTAAATACTCGGGGGGGCCCACCGAAGGCCTTTTCACCCCACTCAACACATTACCACAAGACGACCTTCAAATAAATAAAACATCCCGGCTGGTAACTCTGCCCCCTGGGCCCCTAAGTCACCCCTCCCCCCTCCAACGGTCGGCTACGCGTCACGGCTCCAAGGATGACAGGTTAATGAGGAGAAAATATTTTTACAGGATCGCATTTCGACGGAGCCCCCAAAGAACCGAGGGCAGAGCTTTTATGGGCATCAGCTCGACTCGCAGCAGGCACTTTTATCTCCTCATCTCTTCTGGGTCTTTATGAGCGGGGCATATGCTATGCTACGCCTTCCTTACACAAGAGCACAGCTTACAGGCTTACAGCCCCGCTCTTAGTTCCTAATCTAGTCTCGAAGCTCCACCTCGAGGGTCTAAGACTGGGGGGACCGAGCCCCCCCCCACCGTTGCCCCACCGACCGTCGTGCTATGAACGAACGTCTAAATGCTTTTAGGAGTTTAAACCGGCCTCTTCTGCACGTCGTGCTTTTCCAGGGCTTTCTGGAAGCCGTGTGTTTCTTGGGCCAGAAAAGCCAAGGCCCAGCCGTTTTCAGACAGAGTGGCGCAGACACTGCAGGTTTGAAAATAAATAATTTTGAAGTTAATGGCAAGGCAAACACCTCAGGCTGGCAGCTAGATGGGCTCTGGATCTGCTCAGTGTGACACCAACTCCAAACTCTCACTTTCACCCCTGTGACACACACACACACACACACACACACACACACACACACACACACACACACACACACACACACACACACACACACACACACACACACACACACACACACACACACACCCAACCAGCCATCCCTTCCTCACTCTGTCCAGCCCCTCCAGCCAGAGTATAAGACTCAATCGCCTGACCTGACCCCTGTGAACTTTGACCCTCGCCCTGTCAGCACTCCTCCTAGGGGGGTGCCAAGCAGTGGCTGCCCCCAGACTGTAGCTGTAGCCTGTTAATGATTTGTTAAAAACACAACCGTGGCAGGACAGAGAGAAGTGGGGGGTGGGCGGGTGGGGTGAAAGCATAAAAGAGAGGAGAAATTATCAAAAACTTTAAACAAATGTTTCTGCTGAGAGGTGCACTGTTGGTGGTCTCCCGTCGAGCTAAATCAAACAACGGCCTTTCTGTCAGAAAGAGCTCCAATTTAGCACCGGGGAGGGGAGAGGGTTGGAAGGGGAGGGGGGTGTTTGAGCCTATAAATTTCACAGAGAGAGTGAAAACGGGGTTTGGTCTGGTTTGATCTCATTTTGATGGGCACGGGTTTTCTTACAAGGGCCGATTGTGGGACGGCTATGGTAGCAAAGCTACCGGGCCAGCCTAGCATACGTCTGGAAACGTATTAACCCATTCAATCCGGGAACGCATCCGTGTCATTTTTTGATTTTAGCTATAACCATTATTTTGTACTTTCAAAAAGTATAAAACTCAATATTTTACAAATGTCCGCTTTAAAAAATATATATTCAAAGATTTGCAAAAAATATTCAAGATTTTTCAAAAACAGATCTACAAGCTCGTAGCGGCGTACTTGGTGTTGGCTATGAGCTTGTATATCTGCTATTTTTGAATAGACAAAGAAATCTAAAAAATTACACGGATGCGTTCCCGGTCTTAACGGGTTAAATACTGCCTTGTCTCACCACAAAAAGGACATAGTAGAAACACAGAGCAAAAAGAAATGTGAAGTGTACTGTTTGAACATGTATCAACTGCTGTCACCACAGTCATTTCATACCACCTCCATCTGGAGCCATCATGACTCAGTGGCATCGGAGCATGCAAATATGACAATTAGAGAAATAAGATCCTTCCCTGTGTAAAAAACATACACCTCTCTCCTCAGCTCGCTTGCCAAACAGCTACTTTACACCGAAATGCGCAAAAGTGTGCCTGTAGTTCATCTTTACTAAATGAAATCATTCTATTCGGTTGAAGGCTTCTCCCTCCCTCCCTTCCCATCTCTAATCCATCTTTCATCCTAACCAGCATGGTGGCTGGATTCGTCTACAGTTGTTGAGAGAAGGCTGGGGGGAAGAGAGAGAGAGAGCGACACAGAGACGCACAGAGAGAGAGAGAGAGTTGACGCAGACACTTTATACTGCGCCTGGACCTGCAGGGTCTGTGAAGCATAAATGCTCAGGTCTACACAAACACCAGTTAACAGAAAAAACAACCTACTAAAACCTAAAAACTACAATCTGGGGATTTGCTTGAGGGAATAAAATGTTATTTTCAATGTCAATGTCTCCTAGAATATTTTAAAACAATATATCTGGTCCATCTGCATTGGTTAAAGGCGGTCTCCCTACACTTCCATTTGAGAAATCTCAACCCCAACCTATTGGACTATGTCAATGAAGTTATTTGAAGCAGATGGTGCACCCGATTGGACACTAGATGTACTGCCATCTAAATTGTAGTTTGGATATTGCCGCAATTACTTCTCTCGAAAGGGAGAGCGGGGACATAAAATTTAAGGAATGTAGCCTTGAAATAGGAGCTACAGCATGTCAATAACAACACAGCTGAATGATAATGTTATCATTGATAACACCATGAAAATACATTCACTGTACCATGGTGAGACAGGGATGTGGGGCCCCTCTGTGAGGGACTAACCTCCAGATGCCTCAAACTCATTTACTGTCACTCTTAATCTGCACAGATGTACATCCAAGTGACACGTAGAATTCTAGGTCACACACGTAAGCATAACATACATCCCAATGAGAAGAGGAAAAAAAAACGCATGCAGGGTCCTGAATGCTGTGGCTCTTAAGCTTAACATGTCACTACCTGCCACCGCATACCTGGAGGTTAACAGAGAGACAGTCAGAGAGAGAGAGAGAGAGAGAACTAGGCAGCCAGGATTCATAACATTACTACACGTTGTTACGTTAATTACTTTGATTGCTTTGGCAATATGGGTACAGTTGGTACTGTTTTTTGTGTTTGTTCTTTTTACTTACTTAGTACTATACTAAGTATTTGAAATTATTTTTTAATTTACATTCATATGTTGCACATTAGTTAATGGTGCTGTATTGCTTTGGAAAACGTATTTCTTGTTTTATGCAATAACACATTTTAATGAATTGGATTTGGAATGAACATGGAGAGAGAGAGAACTCTAACTTTGAAAGTAGTAATCAGAAAAGGACTCAACGGACAAGGAGAACAAGGCCACTGTTTGGCAAACAGTGGTCCATGGCATAAGTGGCATAATGTGGTCCAAGTAAAAAAAACAAAAAAACAAAAACAAGCATAAGATTATGTTTAAATTATTTCATCAAATTTCTTAGCAATTGTGATGGGTGCAGTGTTTGAAACAATCTTAAATTGAAATATTGACAATTAAGGGCTTGATATAATTTGTTGCGCACCGCGTCGGACACAGACAATTGCCAATTTACAAGCTCATTATGCGGTGCTTGTGGACAGGCTCTTTCGGTACCGGCACCGGTGTTGATCATAAAAATAAAATAAATAAATGACTGTGTAATGCCGTCTTATATACTAAACAATATTGTTGTGGGGATGTAGGATGGGGCCTTGAGGATTGTTCTTAACACTCTGACCGCCGGGCCCGTAGCCTACGGGCCGATAAATCCAACCGTAAAGCGCCGATCCCGTAGCCTACGGGCTGTGGTGCTTTTTCCTTTTTTTCAAAAAAAAACAAAACTTTTTTCTATTTTCGACACGGACCATTTCATTGTTAGCCTGGTAAACCCTCCCTCCGGAAATCTAATTTCCATTTGATTTCAGGAGTGAGTCTGGCATGAACGCCCATTGTGCAATATTGGCTGTGGGCTGGAGTTGGGCGGGAGTAATACCGTTGACTGACAACCCCTTCAGCCAATCAGCAGTTCATTTTTACCAACTCCAGACTATGTGACGCAACGGCCATGCCCAAATTGGTTGCATTATTGGGATACATGCGTGTCACTCCCCGCCCCTGCTGGTTCTCTAAATTTATATTTTTAAATAGGCTCTGTCATGATTAATTGACCACATATATGAAGTTAAACAACTACATTTTATCCAAACGATATCTTAATAGTAAATTCCGTGCCTCAAAAAAGAAGTTTGAGACCGTTTTAAAAACAAAAGTAAGAAGTGAAGGCACTCGCAGAACAACAATGGCTGCCGTTCGTCTTTTTTCGGCGTCACTCAGGCTGCACTCTGCTTCATTCGGGCTCACTCGAACTCGCCACCTGATTGGCCAACGTAAGCTGTCAATAACAGAACGATGAGCGACGACGCTGATAGGCTCGTCAGTTTGGCGTACAGAGCCAATATTGCAGAATGGGCGTTCATGCCAGACTCACTCCTGAAATCAAATGGAAATGAGATTTCCGGAGGGAGGGTTTACCAGGCTATTTCATAGTAACACCACCGGAAACAGAATTAGTACATGGATGCCCCGTTTGACACGTGGTCTTCACTGCTCGAACCAGGCAGATGTCCGCGATGTATACAAACAGTGCACAACTCAATCTTACGGATTTTAACAAGGTCTATGGCGACGTGAAAAAAACAAAAAACAACAATAAAACGTTGCCACTGGTGAGTACATTATGAGATTAACCTCTGGCGGTCAATGTGTTAATATGCTAGTGGTCCAGAGAACCACTGAACAGGGCAACCAGACATATATCCACAATCCTGTTTTGTTTATGTGCAGGTGTATGTATGTATGGTATGTACTTTATGTGTCTAGAGGAAATGGGGCCTGATGGACATGTCTGCACCATGAGGCACTATGTCATGTCAAATTTATGTCATGGGAATGAAGCTTATGGTGACAGGGAAGCCCTCAGGCCATGACAGATTTAATGCAGCCATTAGCGTAGCATAAAATGACTGCACACGCCAGGCTACACGCTTACTTACGCTCGTGTATAGCGATTGTTCACGATTGCACAATACAGGAATATTTGCAATAGCCCCCACGTTTACATAAGATTATCAAATAAATGGGAATACAAATATTATATAGATATATATATATATATTATATAGAGTGGAAAAACATGATTATATATTGTAATGTTAAATTTAATATTTGTGTGAGTAATTGAAAAATTGTTAAGATAAGTCATCATCAAAATATCTGGGGATATAATCATGATTCTCTTCATTCAAACATCATTCAACTACATCCGTGGTTCTCAAAGTGGGGTTCCTTGAGGAGGTTTCAAATGGACCATTACAGGTCCATTTTGTACACTCTCAAAGTTATGGGTGTCCTTGAAATTAAAACGTTTCAGGACCACTGCCCTACGTAGACTATAGGGCATTATCAACGGGTGGCTTAATTGTATTCCGCTCACTGGCTCAAACATTAAGGAATGGATTCAGACCTTGTTTTGAACTTTAAGCCCCAGCCCATGCAGAGAACTGATGGCTGTTGCTATAGAGAGATGACTTGATCTCAAGACAGTGTTTGTGTGTTTGTGTGCGCTAGGAGGAGCTGGGCCTGAATGGGAACGGAGGTGCAGCTGCCGCAAAGCAGCTCCTTAAAAGTCAGTGAAGTACCGCTGAGCAACGAATAAATCCTTTTCATCTTTGCCTCCTTTTCTCATTTGGCACACATTTCGTCACTCCTCTTTTTTGCTCCCCATCTGTCCCCTTCCTCCTCCTTTCACTGGTTTCGCTCGCTCCTTCTTTCTTCCTCTCTGTGGAAACTTTAATGGTTTCCTGGGCTCGGCTCGAGACATTCTTTCACTGCGAACAATAATAACAAGAGTAAGAACCACTTTATGTAACTCTCTCGTCCCCCCCTCACCAATGAGCACCGAGTGTGTGTGTGTGTGTGTGTGTGTGTGTGTGTGTGTGTGTGTGTGTGTGCGCTTGAGCGTGTGCGCGCTTAAAAACAAGTGTTGGCTCTGTTGAGACCAAGTACTGCAGACTACTAACCAATTTCAACATGGCGTCCCTATTTTGGGAACATTTTGTGTGAAAATGACAGCAAAAACAGCAGATATTAAAAGCTCATAAAACGTCGCAATGTGCCAGGTTGTGAGCTTGTAGATTGTCTGGTAGCCAGGTAAGTGACCTCTTAGTTTATTATCATCAAAGGTCTGCCTACCGAGTCATTAACAATTACATTCAGGCAGATACACACAAACCTCTATAAAGAAATGGAAAAGTACCGCCACACGGCATGGTATTTCAAGCCCCTGCTATGCAAAATAAAACTAGTGGAAAATTATCAAACAAAAGCTAAATGAAAAGGCGAGTGTATTGTGCAAGTATTTGGCACTAAACGGAATGAGTTGTTATGATGGAAAGTGGAAGAAAATCTGAGGGAAGAGAGTGAATCCGATTGTTTGTTTTTAAAAGATAAATATGCAAATCAGGGCAAATGCTAGTCCAACCCTGAACTACGCCAATTCAACAAACTGCACTTTCAACCAGATATGTTGCAAGACCGTTTAGTGTTGCCAGAATATCACTGTAGCATGCAGCATGGGGCTCGCCTCACTCTTCCTGAGAGGCCCCAGGATACATGGGTTCGTTTTGGCTAGTGGACTGGGGCTCATTCCACAGGCTGCAATACATCCCTGCACCACTAGATGTACTCTTTCAGAGCTCACTGTGGAGTCACACCTCCAATCTACAAGGCAATTTCATAATTTAACCAAAAACCATATTATATGAACTATGGTAATGTAATGTGTTTCAGGTCAGTACAGTACTCCATTCAGATGGCATTAAGTTACCCTTGAGATCTCATTTTGAGAGAGAGAGAGAGAGAGCGAGTAGCAGAAGGACCAGGACCTTTGGTCATTTAGCCTCCTATAGCTTCACCTTATGTTCTCTGCAGCCTAACATCAGACAGCCACGGTGAACGGCGGAGGGAGGGCCAAGAGATCGGGGACCAGAGCCAGGGGCAGGATGTCACGTCTAGCCCCGACACCCACCGGCCAACCAGGCAGGCAGCAAGGCTCTGTGGGACACCCCGTCCCAGATCGGAGGACAAAGGAGAGGGTCTGACACTACCCAGGCAGCCCCCTGCTTCCTGGCTGGACTCCAGGCCTTCAGGACCCTTCACGGCGAATGTCCAGGCTCTGGACATGGGCCTGTGGGGTTTACACCACCGCATATGGAGCGGTTCCACTGGACACACTGAGGTGTGACTTGGGAGGCAGAACCCTTTCCCCCCTCATAAAAAGAGCACTGAGGTGTACCACTGGATGGACGACCAGCTAAGAGATATGGGCACCTAGCTGTAGCTTCACAAATTAATATAGCACTCACACACACACACACACACACACACACACACACACACACACACACACACACACACACACACACACACACACACACACACACACACACACACACACACACACACACACACACACACACACGACACTCAAGTATCTCTATTTTTGTATTCTCTTGTACTTTTTTATTCTTCTTCTGTGTGTTATTCTTTTGTATTTTTGTATTCTCTATGTCAGTTGTTCTCAAAGTGGGGTCTGAGGACCCCCAGGGGTCCTTGGGGGGGTTCCGAGGGGTCCCCAGCAAAAGTAGTTAACATAGCATCGCAATCATTTTAACCACTTCATCCATTTATATGTTGGCTATTCAAAAATAGCAGATCTACAGGCTCAAAGCGCGTCACTTCGTGCCGTGCTGCAAGCTTGTACATCTGTAATTTCATATTTTTTTTTAATATCTAAAAATGTTTGGAAAATACTGACACTGGCACAAAACCTTTTCAGATGTCCATGGGCAAATTACATATCAATTTGGGGGTCCTTGGCATGAAAAAGTTTGAGAACCACTGCTCTAGAGTCTATATGTAAACTAGTTGTGCTACATAAAGCCTTTCTATAATGCTGCCTTGTCCAAATGTGCTAAGAAAATCCCCTTAAGTGCATCGCTATAGTTTCTGAGGGTCAGTGGGGATTGTAAGGAATTCTGAGATTCTAAGATTCCTCAGAGAAAGGAAATTACAAGTCATACTGTGCAACATTCAGGTAGTCTTTTTGTCGACACCTGTGGTCTGTTATGTTCTGTGGTACTGTATGTTATGTGGTATGTTCTGATAGAAAGAGTAGTCTCACAAATGCTTCCGTCATACAGTCGGATGCATTGACAATGATCAAGCGATAAAAATGTATCCGAATATGAATCAAAACCATCTAAACAAATATAGCTTCGCATAAATGGAAATTAAAAAAATGTAATGTAAAGGTATTTTCGTGAACGGAAATGACGAACAGATCAGATTTTGGGAGGTGTAGTTCCAGACTCTATAGCATTCGGAGATTGTGGAATAGTTGTCTGGCTACGCGAGACTTATAGAAGAGTTTGAAACAAAACCACAGTTTACATTGGTGTTTATAATTTGGGGTCTCTAGTGGGCCTACTAACAAAAAATATTTGACAACCCAGTAATTTTTTGTGGGATGGATAGTTCAGAAAATATGTAATATAGCAAGCCATTTTGATTTGCCTTCCCTGTCATACAGGAATGCAAATGGGACTCATTAATACTACACCCCCCCCCTTCTTAATATCTCAACCAACCATTTTCTATCCCACACAATTCCGGGTAATTGTCCTGCTTTCAGGGACAGTTTAAACGCATTGGTCATATTTCAAGCAACACAAAAAATATATAACAATGAGAAATATGGATAAACATACAGGTTCCCAACTTGACTGCTTTAGTATATTATTTGGCAGCATCAATACGTATTAAAGCAAAAGGAAGCCATTTACAGTATTATAAATCAACATTGGAATGAACATGAATAAAATGCACATATAGCTGTGAGCCTGCGACGAATATGAAATATCAATTCATTGCCTGTGATCTGTGTACTGAGAAGAACAGCGTCATGGAGGAGATATTTTTCATCGCATAAACAAATGAAATTCAATAAAGCAAGTAATTCTGCGTTTTCAAAATCATTCTATTAAACCGACAGATTGCATATTGGCTGTTGGTGCACAGTGCGCAACGTGAGCGTTCTGTAATCCTACTAATTCCTCAAGCTGGAAAACATTTTAGCATGTTTTTTATGCATAATAACCCGCATGAGACAATGGTTAGATGTTTGTATCCAACAAAACTGTTGTGCTTCATGACGTACAGAGAATATTGAAAGCATAATATCCATAATGGTTTCTCCATCATAAAAGATTTACCGAATAGATAGAATATTTTTCATAATATACTTTTTAAATTGAGAAACATGGAACAAAACAAAGAAAAAACTATTTCAGCACGACAACATCATAATAGTGATACAATAAACAAGGAATTGAGCATCACCAAGAATAAACAAGCCATATTTTCTCTTTTTTTCAACACAAATACACAAATCACCACCACCATCAATGCAAAAAAATAAATGCACAAAAAAAATAAATGCACATCATGCACGCAGATGATCTCACATTCAAAGGGCAGACCGCTCCAAGTAAGACAAAAATGACCGCCAATTCTCATAAAACGTATCCAGCCTCCCACGTGTATGTCTGGTAAAGAGAGTAGAATCTGATTGAACTCTGGAGAACGGGGAACCCTCAGATGGGACTCCAAATAGAGCTGTAATAGGACAGGGGTCAAAAACGATGTCAAAAACCTCAGAGAAACACATACAAATGTGTCCCTCCAAGTGTTTTCAGCTAACAACTTGTTTCAAGGACCTTAAAAAAATTTGCATTTCTAAAAGTTGTAAAACAATTTGATCTTTAAGAGTTCTCTTGGGATTCAAGTCAGCCTGCAGTAATGAACATGGTGTTATGGGCTCCAATTGACAATCACAGACAGATGGGTACAATGACCAGAATGAAGAAGTGGCATGGAGATTCAAATTAGAAAGAAAAAGCAAGAAGGAAAGAATGGAAGGAGATAAGAGCAATGCTGGAGGTTCTGAGGTGTCCAGCAATGGGACGGACCTCCAGAAACCAGGGAGCTTCCAGCGAAGACAACAACAACAGCAGCAGCAGGACAGAGACAGGGCCTCCCCCAAGGCTCCATCTTGGGGACCTTGAACAATTCCTCAGTATGTCTGTGCATTAATGAGCTACTTGGTCATATGCAAATCGGGCCATGTAATGGGACACTGTGTGTGTTTAGAGTGTGTGTGTGTATGTGTGAGAGCAAGTGCTAGTCTGTGGGAGAACGTGTGCGCAAAAGGTGGGAACTGGGCAACCTTCTCACCCTTGCTCAGCACCCCACCCCTGCGAGGGAGAGATAGGAAGAGGTAAGCTAAATAAGGACATTGTGAATAAGGCGCCCGCGCGCACACGCAAATATGGGAGGAGGGGGCAAATTCCCCTGCAGGGGGGCTAGGAGCTGTGGTAACGGCATGATTAAGATTTTACACACACACACACACACACACACACACACACACACATAGAGAAAGGGGGCATACCAAAACACACACAAATAGAGAAATACCAAAACCTGAAATATGCGGGGGAAGGGTAAAAGAAAGGCAGATGTGGCACTTTGCCATAATCCCCAACAAGACATCAGTCTCCCATGGACAGGGACATGCTTTGGGGAATAGCTGAATGAAATAACAGAAATGAAAGCATCATTGTGGGAATAGAGGAATTAAGAGGATGAATGAGAGAAAGAAATGGATGAATGGGCGATTCTTGGCTCACCTAATGGACTTGGATGAGGTTTACGTACTTTCACCAGCTTCCACAAAAACTATACATTCTCGGACAGCGTTTGAGGTGAATGTAGTGTCTGCGTGAGAGTTGGTTGTGTGTGTCACATTTTCTCTCTCGATCCAAGTCTGATGCTGCGCTCGTAGATCAGCACTGCGTTAATCTGTTTGTTTGTGCGAGTGCGCAGCATGTACAGTATGTGTATGTGCACATCTCGGTCACACTCCTTCTTAGGGCTGGGCGATATGACTTCAAATCAATATGATTTGAAGTCAAGATTATTTCAAACTTTTGCCTTGATTACGATTAATCAAGGCGTTGTGAGCTTGTAGATCTGATTTTTGCTATTTTTGTACACCACCATGTAAAAAGAAGTACAATACAGGGTTAAGTGGTTAACGAAACTAATCGATTATAAAAACAGATCTATATATTCTTTTTCATGTTGATTTGTTCTAATCTATTAGATTAGAAATAAAAAATATACCTGCTTCTCAATTACTCAATTAATCTACATGGGCACGATTAAGTCGGTTATTGGTTCAAAATATCGGTTTCGATATATTTTCGGTTAATTGCTCAGCCCTCCTTATGTTGCTGAGTTACAGTGGCTGTCTCCAATGTGACCTCTCTCTCAACCGATAATGTCTCCAGCAGCCCTGTCTGCCCCCCCTCTCTCTCTCTCTCTCTCTCTCTCTCTCCGTCTACACTGGGTTCAGTCCATCAAATCTATTTACATTCTTCCTCGCTTCCATCCCTCCTTCCCTCAGGTTTTTACTGCGGATGAATCAGCTGTTCAGGTCTAATAGCTTTTCCGTGTGTGTGGTGTGTGTGTGTGTGTGTGTGTGTCTGTCTTGTGCATGTATGAGTCAGTCACCACGCTGTGCCTGTCAGGTGTTTGTGCACATGCATGTATGCACATCTCCGTATGGCACACGCGTGTGCAGATATGTTTCCGCAGCTTTCGTACCATACTGCCGCAGTCAGATGGCTTTACCATTTAATGTCTCAGAGCACGTACACGATGTCGTGTTCATATTCTCAGTGGGGCTTCTAACCCACAACCATGTGCGATACCTCTTGTCTTTGGAGAACTGCAACACATATGCTACCACATCAGAGAGGTTATGCAATGGATGTTGTAAGGAACACAACATCCAGCTAACAGTCATTGCAGCGTCCACCGCATTGATCTTCCACTGTTATGCCTTTACTGCAGAAACAAGTGGACACTATTTGGACTGAAATGTTGTAAAAAATAATTAAAAAAGGGAACATTAGAACATAAGAACATAAATCTTGCATCAAAAAGCGAATTGACGAAAGGAATGGATCATAAGCACTGCAGGATGTGACCGGCCACTGGCCACTTCTAAAAAGAGGCTTTGCTGCTATGGGTTAGCGGGCTGAGAATTCTGAAGAGCACAGCGCTAAACTCTTCAGCTTCTGGACTTAAAGCAGCCGCCAGAGTCCACGCGGCAATGAAGGGGAAAATGAAAAGAAAGAAAAGAAAGAAAGAAAGAAAAGAAAAACAACAACATAAGGAGAGCGGGACAGAGATATCAAGACCGAAAATGTCTGAGATTGAGAGAGAGAGAGAGAGAGAGAAAGGAGGAGTGACAAATTAGAGGATGAGAGGGAGAGAAAGAGAGCTCACGCGCTCTCCCTGTTGAGGCCCTTGCACCTAGAATAACATGAGGGTGAAAGGGAAAAGGGGGGAGGTGGGGGGAGGGGGCATAGGCACACAGTGAAATCCTGTGTTAATTTAGCCTTACGGGTGAGTTTTTACACGCTCCAAGTTAAATTAACACTGAGGATTTTGACTGTCAGGCAACAGAGACAGTTGAAGCCTCTCAGAAAAAGATTGTGGTCCCTTACCCAAGGTACGGTACAAGACGAATAAACCCCCGTGGCCACAGACCTGAGGGAGGGGTGAGTGCCAGGAGAGGATAGAATGAGTGTGTGTGTGGGGGGGGGGGGTTCAATTTAGAGGCTGGGGAGAGAGCGAGAGCGAGGGGGGGAGGGGGGTATTAACACCTTCCACAGGTGTCTCCGTTTCCCCTCAATGCCATTACCAATGGTCTGACAAGAGGCCAAATTACCCGATGGCTGTAAAACGGTGGAACTACACTTTTTTTTTTGTACATCTGTATGCCCATCCGCATACAGCAGTTACAGTGGAGAAGACATGCAGATGGTCTGCCATGCTGTCGTGTACACACACACACACACACACACACACAGACAGAACGAACGGATTTCTGGAAGTGAGGCTCTGTGCAAGGGATTAAAATAACAAACAGATAGAGCGGAAACATTGGGCTCTCATGAATCGGGCTCGCACATCAAAGTCATGCTCATATATCATTCTGACAGTTCAGGGAGCGCGGCAAAACTTCCACTCTCTATGAGATACTGTAAACAGGGACGAGCAGAAATACGTTCATATACACACACAAACACACACAGCACCGACTATAGTACTTATGTGAAGAACTATTCTCAGTCGTAAGGATTCAGTGGCATAAAGAAGTCAAAGAAGGACTCAGACAGAGCAAAGTTGCAATGGTTAGATTTAGAATAGTCTGGGTTAAGGATAGCAGTGGAGGAAATGAGAGGAAGTGTGTATTTAGAATAGTCTGGGTTAAAGATAGCAGTGGAGAAAAGGAGAGGAAGTGTGTAAACTAGGGAGCACTGCCACGGAAGTTTGCATTACCAGTAGATTCTAGCAGTAAGATAACCAGGGACTCTTTTATTTGCCCATCGCATACCGCTCAGTTGGCACTGGATATGATGTAGTTTGATGTAGCGTTGAGAGGTCATCCATTATTTATTTATTATTATTATTAAATCTTTATTTGTTTCCTAAGTCGTTTCCTTTTTATTGTCGTGTATATTATTGACATGTTATTGATCGGTCTCAACACCGTCTGCACCTAACGGCCCTTCAGCTACATTGTGTTGAATTTTAAATATTTTAACAGGATTGAATTGTCGTATTATTGAGAACTGAGTAACACTGCCAAGGGTTAAATTCTCACTTATACG
The DNA here is from genome assembly GCF_963454915.1 of Gymnoscopelus microlampas. Taxonomy (NCBI): domain Eukaryota; kingdom Metazoa; phylum Chordata; class Actinopteri; order Myctophiformes; family Myctophidae; genus Gymnoscopelus; species Gymnoscopelus microlampas. The sequence continues at coordinate 38,630,271 of NC_139950.1, read as the reverse complement.
ACACATGTTAAAAGTGCATGCTTTCACAGTACAGGACAGTCATGGGGAGCACTCTCCACAAAATGGCATGTTATGAACCGGCAAACACTTACCTTGTAACGCATCTTGGGACAGGAGTGAATGTAGAATCCCAGATAGTAGTAGGACAGCTTGGGAGACTGTTTCTGCAGCTGCCTGGTGAAGGCAATCTCCCTGTTTAAAAGGAAACAAAAATACACACAATTGAAGACAGCCATCCATGGAAGGATGGACCCGATAGCTTGAACCTCGTCCATAGTGACTTGTTCAGGCCCGCAGGTGGTGTTCATCAGTGACACATTCATAAATCAACCCATGTATTTCCCTAAATAACAGCAACTGTAACAACAAGTGTTACAGTTTAGTACCAGCAGCAGATTCATCCCCCCCCCCCCCCCCCCCACCACGCAAAAAGCACCGACTTGGTCGATCCTTTGTGCTGGTAGCCATGAAACTATACAATGAATGACACCACTGGACGTTCCTCCACCAGGCGTTCCCCCTCGTCCTCAGATAAATGACTCATGCTCTCGCCGATGTCTCTGGCGCCTTTGCTCATGGACTACTGGGATTTCCACTGGCATCATCATAATTAGAGGCCTGCCAAAGGCAAACTGCCCCAAATGCTTTTCAATGGGGATAGATTGTATATTCCTGTTTTTATTACTGTCCAAATTTATGACGGTGTGTGTGTGTGCGCGCGCGCGCATGTGTACGTGTGTGCGTACATGTGTGTGCATACATGTATAGATAGATAGATACTTTATTTGTCCTTGCGGAAATTCATTTTGTGCCAAGCATGTGTGCGCGTGTGTATGCACACACGCACACGGTAGATCATTTGTTCGTTTTTACCCACATTACGGGGGATACATTATGTATTATGTACACAATAATATATAAAATCTTTATGCATATTTATACCCGTTAATAGATCATACAACATGGAAATCCCAGGCAGAGGTCCAAGCAAGAACCTTAATCTAATTTCCTTCAGATTTTGGTACCATATTCCTAATCCCTGCACATTCATTCATCCATCTTTCTTTTAATTGTATTTATTTTCTTATTTTTCCTGTTATCTGTGCTGTGTTTCATACTGTGGTACTGCTTTGACAACTGAATTTCCCTCATGGGATCAATGAAGGTCTGTCATCCAGCTATCCTAAAAGAATATTTGAAAATAAACAGATGTCCAATCATATGTATTTGGTCTTTGATGTGTCACACCGGGATATCAATTAATCAGGACAGTGATGAATAGGTCTGGCAGTGGAGCAGCCGCAGATCAAACTAGGGTCCTTGGCTAATAGGAAGTAAATGGCCACACTAATAAAAAAAAGCAGCTTTTCCTGTTCCCATTCGATTGCACAAAAACAACCGTTTCTCTATAGGCATTGAGTCCCAAGAGCAGAACAAGAAGGTGGGGAAGAAAGGAAGAGAGAAAGCGTGTAAAATAAAGACTTAGAACTTGGGAGATTTACACAGCATCCTCAAATACAGTAAATGTCTTTTCCCCAATAGCGCCTTCCTTAATTGCATCCTTTCTTTTCCCCCTGAAGCCCATTTTCACATTCTCCCTCTGCCATTTCCTTCACCATTCCATAACCGAATTCCAACTCCTTTCTGCTCTCCTTTTGTTTCACTCTTCCTTCCAGCCCCTCTGTCTTTCACCCACTCAAATGAAGGAGGGTGGGGGGGGGGGGTGTGTGTGTGGGGATTCCCTTTTTTATTTTTATTTAAAAAAAAGAAGAAAAAAGTAAGAAGAGAGGGAGAAAGGGGTCCTAAATAAAATGGATGCACTGAAAAATACGACGCGGGACAAAGCCGGGCCAAGGTCGGAGAGAGTGGAGAGTGGGAGGAGAATATAAAGGAGGAGGGTGAAGAAAAGGGAGCAGGGAGGGGAGAGGAGAGGCTGCTGGAGTGAGGTGCTAGAAGGTCATCCACTTGCTGCCAGGTTCCTGGGTTCCCATCCCCTCTCCACAAAGGGCCGACCGGGCCCTGAATGGGGGGGATCAGGAGAGGTGAGGGCCCCATTCACAAAAAGCCCCCCCCCCTCCGCCGCAGCCCTCCCCCCCCCTCCTCCCTTCACACCCCCACCCCCGTGGCAGCAGCTTGAGTCTGCTATTATCCGCTCTTCAGCCTTCTGACACTCCAACACAAGCCAATTATCAAGCCCTCCGCTCCCTCATACTGATGTGCACAAACACACCACACAGACAAACAAAAAGGCATTTTTTCGCACATGCAATAGTGCACACCACCACGCAGGTTTCAGGACATCTTCAACGTGAATATGGAAACATTACGAAAACATAACATTCTAGGAAAGAAGATTCACTGATCAGTAGCCACACATAGTGTGTGATAATTAAGGCATCAACACAGACAAACATAAGCAGAAGGCTATCTACAAAGACCATTTGGCCAATACAGTGAAATGTACTGTAATAGCAATATCTGGCAGAAAATATATTTAAATTCAGGTTTATCAATACATCATATTAAACACTATTGGGGTATAATAGTGTAGTGTGCACACATGCAGAGATAACACACTGAGCCCCTGCTGGACAGCAGCTGGTTTCTTTGAACGGCAGTGCCTCAGACATCTCTTTATGCAGCACACTACACTCCTCCTGTGCTCTGGGCCTCTATACCACTGTTTCCCAAACAGTGGGTAGGGACCCATCTTTGGGTCGCGGACACATTTTTATGGTGGTGAGTAAATATCTTCCTCTTTTTTGTTTCCTACGTAATCTTTTTTTTTTTTTTTTTTCCAAAAGATTTAAATACGTTTATAAAGCCATTTTTGTCATCAATTAAAAACAAAACAAAGATCAAATAAATCAAATTTAAAAAAAGTAGTAAGTAGTAAATAGCTGATCTACAAGCTCGCAACAATTTTCACTAGTTTGGGTCCCGGGCAAACGTCTCTTTTGGGTCTTGAGCTAAAAAGTTTGGGAACCACTGCTCTATTACTACACTCCAATCCCATAAGGAGTTCCTCAACATCTCCCTCTGCTGTTCTTACTGCAGTATCACAAGTTTCAACATTCAAAGACCATTTGTCACATGCTCATATGTGTATGAGCAGTGAAATGTTGGTGTGGCAGACTCTGACAGGCAGTGCTACAACTTAATACCCAACATAACGTATATATATTACAAAATATAATAATGGTAGCTAATATAGGATACAAAATGTAAGTTTTTACACATCATTACTTACTAAGTATTACTTACTGCTAGTAGTAGTACCTTAGACCAGTTACAATATTTACCTGTAACAGTTCTGCCTTAAATACAATATAAAAACATAAAATGTATGCAAGCGGGTTGGGCAGAAAATGTCCGACAATACTGTACGTGACCTGTTGATGAGTGGGTATTTACAGGTTAAAGACAGCTGACCTGACAGTTGGGTCATTGTTCAGAGCTCTGATAGCTCTGAAAAAGCTCTTTCTGTGTCCCTGTAGTGGCCTTGTTGTGACAATGCAAGTGTTTACCTGACTGCAGCGACACAAACAGTGCATTGGTGGTGTGATGTGGGCCATTCAAAATCCTTTTAGCTCTCATCAGACACCTTCTGGAAAACGAATATTGCAGGGAGGCAAGTGAAGTCTCCATGGTGCTCTGCAGGGCACGCTGGACCCGCACCAAACAGTGACAGCCCCCGTCGGAATGCTATATAGCCGAGTAGAAGGATTTCAGATTTTCTTTGAGCTCATCTTCAAGCTGTCGGAGGTAGTATAATGCTTAGCCTTCCTAGTGTCTGTGTGCACTGTCCATGACAGGTCCTCAGTGATGTGCATACTGAGGTACTTGAAATTGCTCACCCTTTCCACGGGTTTCCCATTGATCATAAGCAGGGCGTAGGTCCTCTGCCATTGAGTACATAAATCCACAACCATCTCCTTGGTTTTTACCGGCATTCAAGAAAAGGCTGTTGTCCTGGCACCACAAGCGACAGGTCTGCCACCTCCTGCAGATAGGCCTTCTCGTCGCCGTTTGTGATCAGGCCCACCACCACTGTGTCGTTGGCAAGCTTGATGGTGTTGGAGCTATGCCTGGCCAGTGGCCACACAGTCTTGTGTGTACAGGGAGTACAGCAGAAGACTCAGAACGCAACGCTCCGGTGTTGAGGGTGAGGGCGTTGGAGGTGAGTCTGCCCACCATGACAACCCAGGCTCTGGCAGTTAACAAATCCAGGATCCAAATACACACAGAGGAGCTCAGTCTAGGTTATATACAGTTTAACAGCCTGGTAACACGTATGGTGTTAAAAGCTGAACTGATGTCAATGAACAGCAGCCTAACATATCCCCCGCCTTGTTGTCAAGGTGGGAGAGGACGACAAGCATAACCTGGGAGATGGCGTCGTCCGTGATCTGTTGGGATGGTAGGAAAACTGCAGTGCTGAGAAGAAAGGAGCAGATGTAATCCTTAAAGGGAGCCGTGGCCGATTTTAAACCTAAACCCCATTGTTCTGTGTGAGGAGATCAATTGAATGACAAAACATGAACATATTTGTACATATCTGTCAAATGGATCAAACTACAAACTACAATTTCCATTGTAGTGGGGTAGCAGACATCCAGAAAATTTGTATCAATAATAAATACATTCATGCAATTTCCAATGTACAAGACAACTAAAATGACTAAACGAGAGTATAAACTAATTGATGGCTATAAATAGGCCCAGCTGCTATTCAGCTAGCACTTCAATAATATAATTCAGCAAAAAATAACCAATGTCTTCTGTGTATTTCTCTGCCAAATGTTGACATTGCGAAACAATGACATCAAACACGTCTTTTCACGTCATCAAGCCTACGGAATGTACATTTTGCATCGATTTGTTGCCATGCTATATCATTGATCTCCTCACACAGAACAATGGGATTTCGGCTGAAAATCAGAAAAGTTTTCAGATAATTTGCCTCTCAAAGCACATGACGACAGATGTGTCAGCGCTACCAGGCTGCAGTCATCCAGGCAGGCTGGGGAGGCATTCTTGGGCATGGAGACAATGGTGAACCTCTTGGAAGCATGTGGGGACCACAGATTGGGCCAGAGCGAGACTGCAGACAGGAGATTCGGCACAGGTCTTGATGACTCGCCCGGAGATTCAGTCTAGGCGGGATGCTTTCCTGCAGCTCACCCGTTTCTCACCCGTTGACCCTGCTGGCCGTCAGCCTAGCATTAACATCGGTGACCTTGATCCATGCATAGAATGAGTTCACATCGTCCGCTAGAGCAGCATCAGCACTTTGGACAGACGGGCACATTTCTTTTCATGTGATGCCTCTTGATCCCTGCCACTTACGTTGCATGTCACATTGTTAGAATTGAGTTTCCACTCTGTCCTTGTATTATATTATACTCCCGTTATTGGGAAAATTACTTGCAGAAAGGTGGGAGAGGGGAACCTTATAACCCTTCTTGGAGGGCGAGTAGCAGTGGTCCAGTGTTTTTTCTTTCCTGGTGGGACACTTTACGTGTTGCTAAAAGTTAGGCAGAACTTCTTCAAGTGTATAACCACTTAGTGTAATAGTTCATAAAACAAGAAAATTGTAATGCATTAACGGGCAGTGATGCATTGGTAGAGGTTTTGGGTGGTGTCGTTCCCTTATCATGATGTAACTAGTCCAAATGCCGAGATATCTTGCTCTGTAAACTAATGGATAGTCGACTGACTATAGTGATCCTGTGGAGTCGGTGGACATTACTAGTGTTGGGTCCCACTGGGGAAATACATTATGCCTAAACGCCACAGATGGCCATTGAAAAATAGCAGATATACAAGCTCACAGCGCTTCACTTTGTGAAGTTCTGCGAGCTTGTACATCTGCTATTTTTGACTGGTTTAGATGGCATTTGTAGAATCGGCCTCAGGTCTTATTGGGTTATAATTAACCCATTAAGACCGGGAATGCATCTGTGTCATTTTAGATTTCTTTGGCTATTAAAAAATAGCAGATATACAAGCTCATAGCAAGGCACCGAATACCGCGCTGGTATTCGGTGTCAACATTTGTAAAATGTTTTGTTCCAGGGACCCCAGAAGCAATTTGAGTTACAAAAGTTCGCTTTGAAAAAGATACTGTATATTCAAAGATTTGCACACATTTTAACGATTCATTTAAAAAATAGTAGATCTACAAGATCTGCTATTTTTGAATAGCCAAAGAAATCTAAAATGACAGAGATGCGTTTCCGGATTGAATGGGTTAACTTAACAGTCTGGGTTTCACTGTGTATTCACTTGTGTGACTGTGAAGTGCCTTGGATTGAAGCGTCCGCTGAACAGCCATGTGTTGTGCCGTGTTCTGTGATGTCTGCCTTGAAGTACTGGACGGTGTGTGCTCCAGGACCACACCACAGTATCAGGATAGGGAGTGTCCAGGCCTGATCAAAGGGCTTGTGGCTCTGGCGTCTGTAAACAGGCGGGAGGACTTCAAGCGCCCGCTGGCCTAACGTTTCTGAAGGCCTTCCTCCGCACAGTGAGCTCTCTTGTGTTGCTTTTGGAGCCAGACTCTTGGAATAATAAGAGAACGGAGGAACGTGTGTTTATGATGTGCAGGGTGTTCTCTCTATACGAGGGGAGCCGATCTCATCCCCAACTGCTGGGACTCACTTGCACCCTTGTGGACGTGCACGAAGACACACACACACACACACACACACACACACACCCCTACTATATGTATGCGTTTGGCTTCCCTACACTCACACACTCTGTATATACGTACACACCTGTATACACCAACACTGAAGCCGAGATCACCCAGTCTCACATCTGTGCAGAAATATTTTAAAAAGGCTTTCTCACATTATTGGGTTACATTTTACAGGAAACACCAGATGTACTGTATGTGTGTATATACGCTGTGGGAGTGTGTAGTGTGTGTGTGTGTGTGTGTGTGTGTGTGTGTGTGTGTGTGTGTGTGTGTGTGTGTGTGTGTGTTAGTGTCAGTGTACGCCGTGTGTGATCTCTTATTTCATCCCGGCAGACAGCACTGTCGTCAGCCGAACCACAAACGGTACGCTGCCTCGGCCAATCAAGACAGACGAGCAAGGAATTCACCCTGACCCACAGTATAGTGCACTCGCCGTATACTGTTCTAAGGAAAGACTTTAAGAGGGGCGGGCAAGGGAAGGGAAAAGTGTCAGCGAGACTGAAGGGTTAAAAAGAGGACAAAATAAAAGGGGGAGAAAACAGCAGAGATGGGAGTTAAAGGAGAGAAACATAACCTGTGAGGAGAGTATAAAAAAAAGTGTGAGTACTACTCAGATGTACAGTTTTCCCCCTATAGATGATGTGCACTTTTGTGATGCACATTGTTTACTCAGCCATGTTGTATGGCAAAACCCACTTAACAGAACACAAATCTGTGGATGGTAAGTCTACTGCTGGATCCTTAATTTGCAAAGTGAGTGTTCATATTACATCTGCAAGGCTGCCTAAGAATTTGGAACATTTGGACAATGGACATGTTATTATGTGGCAAAAAGTGTGACTGTTGGGAGAACAGGATCCTTAAAGTTTGTCCTCAGCTACACTATTCCTCAGATAATATATAATGGTCAGACAAGCGATCTGCCCGACATAGCATAGTACCGCGACCTCCACAACTATTTGGTGATGGTGAATGGAACCGTCATATTTCACCAGCAAGGCTCTAAATAATTTAAATGTCTCTATCTTTAGCCACATTATCCCTGGTGTCCCTATTTTCGACATGCCATTCATTATAGGCTAACATTTTCCCAAATATTCAAAAACAGCACAAATACTATAGCAGTTCTACAAGCTCACAATGTGTCATGATGCAATACATTTTCACCAAGTGATACCGTCAACAAAGTAAAATATATTGTGGCAGCTTGGCTGACCAGGTTCAAAATATGGAAGGAGGTAAACAATTCCTTGTTTTTGATCAGGTCCACGGTGAGTTGCAGTTTCATGCTAGCTAACTTGTACCGTACTAGCCCTGAACCAACCCACTGAATCGCCCACTTTTAACTTTTTTCAAAATGCAGTAACATTGTAATACACTTCTTTTCAAGGGATTTAGAATTTAATCATGGAATTATTAACATGAAATGGGTAGAAGTGTGTGATTCAGGGGGCTTGATCCATTATAACAAATTTGTTTTAAATATGAGCTTTTCAGATGTACCCATTTTGACAACCTCTCTGCCCTCAGCCGGGAACGTATCTATGAAACAAAACACCGCTCTTCTGCCCTCGTCTTTATGTACATCCAAATGCAGAACACAAAATGTACATTTTGACAATCTTGCCCACTTATTTTCAGGATGGGAGTGATACTTGACTTGTCACTTTGCCAGTATGGTAGCCCAGTACTAGTAGTAGACCTCCGTTTTGCCGTCCAACACAAAAGTCACGTGATCTGTCAACATCATCTGCACGTCCACTACTAGTACTACAGCATTGGTTCTCAAAGTGGGGTCCGTGGACCCCCAGGGGTCCTTGGAGGAGTACCAGGGTGTCCCCAGAAAGATGTGTTAATATAGAGTTCAATCATTTTAACCACTTAAACCATATTTTATAGTTTGGCTATTCAAAAATAGCAGATATACAAGCTCAAAACTTGCGGAAATCTTGGAATATATATATATTTTAAAGCGAACATTTGTAACTGACATTTTTGCTTCTGGGAGGTCCCTGGAACAACATATTTTCAAGATGGGGGTCCGCGGCCAAATACATATCATTTTGGGGGTCCTTGACATGAAAAGGCGGCCACTGACACTCACCTGAGCGCAGAGTAGGAGCCCAGAGAGAGCGAGGCGAACTCCGGGTGGTAGTACAGGTAGACGGAGGACACAGAGGTAGGCAGGATGTCTATCACGCCCACCGCCACGATACGGCCGTCCAGCCAATACTGCTGGTGGAAGGAGCCGTAGCCCGCATCTGGCCCGTCAGGAGGTGACTCCGCCTGAGAGGGGGGGAGAAAGTGGGGGGGAGAGTGGTCTTTGGTTGCAGGTCAAAGCAATACCATGACTCAAGTGAACAATAAGTTTGCATGGAAAATATATAAATCACAGAGGAGCGAGAACAGGGGGGGGGGGGTTAACTGGACTATTTTACTTTCTTTTGGAGATCAACTTTCTCATGCAAACACACACACACACACACACACACACACCTGTAAGTTGATGTATTATAACTCAGGCCCCATTCCCTGGCAGGCCTCGCACATTAAGTGTGGGGGTGTACAGTAGCCTCACGCTCAGTCTGCTAATGGCTCCCAAATGTGGAGCGAGATCAGGAGCAGGGTGGGGGTAAAGAGTGTGTGTGTGTGTGTGTGTGGGGAGTGGCGAGGGGGGTGGGGGTAACTAGCCGCAGAAACACACCAGGAGAGGCCTTTTTAATAAAAAGACCCTGCATGAGCAAAATCCATTTCACCAGGCAGCGGTGGAATGAAGCCAAGCTTTCCCCTATATGTTTGTGTCTGCTCACTCCATGTGTGCACCGAAGAATGTGCCTGAGTGTGTGTGTGTGTGTGTGTGTGTGTGTGTGTGTGTGTGTGTGTGTGTGTGTGTGTGTGTGTGTGTGTGTAGTCCATTAATAAAACAGTTAAAGGCTTCACACATATTACTTTTCTCACCATGATCGGCATGCTGGGTTTTTCAATCAAGTCATTTGACTGCTTTCTATCACAGAGGGTTAAGACTAGATGAGGAGGAGGGGGGAATGTGTTAGGTTTAGAAGCCATACTAAGCCAGGGTATTGGTGTGTGTGTGTGTGTGTGTGTGTGTGTGTGTGTGTGTGTGTGTGTGTGTGTGTGTGTGTGTGTGTGTGTGTGTGTGTGTGTGTGTGTGTGTGTCTCCAAGTGTCTGCACGAGTAACGGGATCCCATTCTTTCACCAAGACCCATCTGGGCCCGGTTAAGCACTGCAGACACTGCTAGTTATCACAACACCAGGAGAGCTAGCTTGCTAATCCAGTGCACCCACTGAGCCCACACCCTGACCAAATTAAACCTGTGCGCAAAAAAAAAGAAAACACACACACACACACACACACACACACACACACACACACACACACACACACACACACCTCGCTGACCTCAGAGGGCTGAGCACAACCAATGGGGTGCATCTGTGCCACATTCTTGCTTATAGCCCCCTCTGAGGGACTGCTTAAAGTAGAGCTGGCAGTAAAAACAAAGCTAGATCCCTCCAGCTCAGACCCTGGGACACCCAGGTCTGATTACCTGCCTGTCTGACACAATGCACACCGGGATCCATTCTCTCCGAGTGTGTGTGGGTTGTAACTGGTGGTTGATTAAAGTGGTGGTGTGCAGTGCCACATCAGAGGACATGTGATAGGAGAGAGAGGTGGAGTGTGGGTTTGGTCCACATTAGCTGTGACTGACTGACTGACTGACTGACTGACTGGCTGACTGGCTGACTGGCAGGGCAGGCAGGCAAGGAGGAGGCGGCCAGTCGGCAAGCAGAGTGGGCGGGGTGTGAAATGGAGAACCGTTAGCTGTAGGGGTGGAGGTATGATGATGGGCTGGCCCGTCACCACATCTGGAGCGGTTCTCTGGAGTTTCTGCTTGCCATATAGGTCTGTCTGCGTGTCTGGGGCCGGGGGAAATGTCCGTCAGTGCAGGCAGGCGCCCTGTTAGTTTCTTGGCATCGGCTCCCCCCCATGAAACACTGGAGGCTTTGTCGAGAGGCCCCCCGTGTCATTTAGGAGTCGTCAGTGAGAAGTGAGCGCATTGGGCTTCCAAATGTGTGTATGAGGAGGCCTGCGTGTAATAGAGGGAGAATGCCTGTGTAACAGCACGATTGTTTTTGAGTGTGAATGCCGGTGCTCAACTGGTAATAGCCTACCATGTCTGTTTATACAGTGGTTCCCCCGTTCAAGGCTGATCTTGTCTGACTGACCTGTGTGTCACCTCAAAGGACAGCCTAATGGCTTTGTCCTTGCCACTGTGACAACAATCTAAACATTCCCCACACTAAATGCTTCAAACCACCCCTGAGTCTGCACGGCAGGCCCAAATCACTCTCATATGGACCAGACATCAGGCTCAGCCTCGCTCTCTCCTTCCTCCTGTTCAGGGCAACAAGGAGCAAGAGCATTAAGTGAATGCACACTGCCTCTGCAGGCCGAGTGGGAAGTAAAGGTTCCATTAGCCTCAAATTAGACTTGGATCATATAGTATTCATGACCTTTTTTGTACTGTTATTGTTCAATGAGGCAAACCCTGGTTCCTGATGGGAGATCAGGAACCTACAGTATATAGGCTAACATGCTACAGCAAGTCTAACTAGTAACTCTTGAAGCCTGTTAGTACGGCAAGGTTTACCACTCAAGTCGGTGGACAGCCAAATAAGCGAGGTGCTGTAGCATAATAAAAGGCTAACAAAAGTACGTATTGGATATACCCCATCTTCATGTGTAACTATATCTCCAACAGTGGCATTGTTTTGCCTGGACTCGAAGGTAATGCAGTTGTGATTTTAGCGTCATGTAAATTGACAAGCTGATCACGAAGAACAGACGAACAATCTCGCTAAATGGTTTAACTCTCCCGCTCGCTCACTCACACATACAAGGCCTGCAGGCAGGTTGCTGGTCAAGGCATTCAGTAACGGCTCGTTTAATCTGCTGAGGAAACGACAGCATCTGATTACTCCCTCCATCAGTCTTCTGGAGACCAGACTCATGATACAGGCTGCTCTCACTGCCACACACAACGCTGCCCTTATAGTGGACATACATACATACTGTACATACACACACGCATAGAATCCGGAGGTCACGTGTTGACCATTGCTGAGGGTAACCTTGAGCAAGACTATGCACATGTCCTAGTTTCAGGGCCACTGTGCTGGAACTGAATGTTACTGAAGTGGAGTCACTGGATAGTCTTTAAGAAGGTCCAATAAGGACAGCGGCATCTGCTAGCTTTCTTTTATGTGAAAGCTGGGAATCTTTTGGTTTGAGGCCCATACATTTTCATATCTTGTAGCTATTGGCAGGCGGGCGTAGCAGAGTCATTATATGGAGGGCCAGAGCTGCCATATTTAAATAAAGGAATAAATGACATTTATTTCCCAATGTATTAATTTCCCGTTTATTCATTTAGCCATTTATTAATTTATTTCTGTATTTCCTCACCCGTTTTGTTTCTTCAACCATATGTTATTGAGGGTGGCGTGTCTTGACTGTTCAGGTATTAAGGTACCTGAACAGTCTGAGCACTATCCTACTATAATTCTAGTAACCTCTGTGCGTGCGTTTGTAGTGGTGGTGGTGGTGAAGCTACCCGGTTCTCCCCACTGGCTGGACCAATTGCTCTGATTTTGCACACAGCCATTGACCATTACCATCTCAACTTAACTGTGAAGCCCGTTTTTCAATTTCATCAAATCTCAGCTTCTTATTAGCGTTTTTGTGTCAAAGAATGTCGTCCCATGGCTGCGGCTGCCCAGCTATGGGACGAACTGCCTCCCGGGTTGCCAGATCATGTGCGCATATCCCCCCACGGCTGCGTCGACCGGGTATGGTCTAGTAACTATAACTATAACTATAATTATATCGTTCACCATTGTATTTTATTTATAGTTGGTGTGAACTCTGCCATCCACTTGACTTTTAAAACTATATTTGTATTAGTTATAGTTATAAGTCTGAAGGGCCCTTTATATTAGCAAACAAACCCGCACTGTGATGAGATTTCAGTGTCAGGCACTTTTCACAAAGAACCACAAATGTTCAGTTGAAACTGTAATATTTAGGCAACTCTGCTTGTTGTGTTGCATGGTATCCTGTATTATAAACTGCTAACTGCACATACGTAGCCTCGCGTAGCCAGACAATATCACTGCGTGGATATGAGTCTGGTGCGTCTATGAGGAATATTTTTTTCCAAGGGGGCGGGATCAAACCAATGGCTCTCGACGCAATTGGTTAGACCTCCAACCAACTACCAATTACAGTCTCCATATTTGAATACTGGTCCCTGATTGGTCACCCCAGACTTCGGGAGCAGGAAATTAATTCACAACGGAGCGGTGCCAGACCCAAATCGCAGAGGGCCATTTTTTTTTGCACTGGCAGATTCGTCTGGTCCCAGGCTACCACATACGATGTATAAAATATAATACAAAAAGTCAATGAATAAACTTTTATTTACATAGAAAAGAGGAAGAATTCCACTTCTTTCATTTACCTATTTAACCATAAGTACTGTATATACTCATGTACTCAAGTATGTTTTGGGTCATTAACTGTTGAATTAACTCATTCACCGTAGTCATTAACCATAGTCAACAGGCACTGGGCAGACAGGCAGACAGAAAGTCTTGGTCTGCTGCCATATTAACGTATTTTTTTTATCACACTGAAAAGTGTTGGACCTCTTTGCGCTCTTAGGACTCCTTTGTGCATTCTGTCCCAAATGCCTGTACGGAAAGTAGGAAAGGGGCTTTTGTGTATTCTGCACCCTTGGCATGGAATACAATGGAGAATGACTTAAAAGTAAACAAAATAATTTTGCTAAATGATTTTAAATCCAAAATGAAATAAATGGAAGCAGATTCCTTAATATGTCAATGTTTTAAATTTATCTGGTTACGAAATTGATTTCTACTGTGGAAATCTCTTTTGAAATGTGATTTATTTCAATTCTGTCCCCTTTTATATTTTCGTCTTGTGACTGTTTTTAATTATGCTGCTGCCTGTCTTGGCCAGACGAGGAGACTTTTACTCTCAATGGTGACTGAACCTGGTTAAATAAAGGTAAAAAAAAAAAAAAGATTATATGCATTTAAGACTTAATGCAAGTTGTTTCACTAGCAGGATTTAGACAGATGGATTTAGCCTAATTACTTCATGCATTTTCTGTACACACAAACCCGTTTTATTTAGAGTTGTTGCTACTGCCAGATCATGCCGTTATGAACATATGGTCATGACATGCATACACAGCAGGCTGCACATCTGCTATGCTACAGTATGTCAGGTGGCATGTCACTGATGTTTGTGCATCGGTGGAAAGCAAATAAGGCCCAATGTGTTTATTGCTTATCAAGTTAAAGTCTATATACTTAGTCCCAGACTCCCATAGGTCTCAATAGTTGGTCCGCTCCTTTTGTCCCCATCCTGTACGCTAGGGGTGTGCCGATACACTAATTTCACCAAACGATACGATACGATATTTGGCTCACAACTTCGATACGATTTCGATACGATACGATACGCACTTTTTTTATTATGAAAATATATGGAGGAGAAAAAAAGAAAATGCAAACAAATAATTCTATTTTTGCATTATTCAGACATGCAAACTTGTAGCTTATCAGCTACAATAGCCGTTTTGAATCCAAATAGTATGACACCTGACCCGAAAAAAAAACATGTTGTCACTCTTTTCACTTCGGGGACGTTTGCATGCCTGATTATTATGATTGTAAAAAAAAAAAAAATTTTTTTTTTTTCAAAAACGATATTTTTTTTCCCCAAAACGATACATATCGTCGCGAAAACGTATCGCGATATATCGCGGGACGATATATCGGCACACCCCTACTGTACGCTAAAGCTCCTTACCAAAAACGCATCGCGTTGCGAGCTTGTAGATATGCTATTTTCGCCTAAATGGTCGCCTCAGAATAGGGACGCTAGGGTTCCTGTGGTTATCTCCTACCATGTGCATCCATCCTTTCAGGAGACAGGGAGGGGCGGATAATGCCTATAGGTCCATACAAAAAAAGGTCTGGTGACTAATTAGCCAACACCTGTGTTAATGGTTGTTTGCCCTCCGGATAGACAGATTAAGAGGCTGTATGAACAAAAAAAAAAGAAAAAATTACCCCATTGAGCCCCGATCTGCTTGTAATATTGTCAATAAAACCACGGCCAAAAACACCCCCATCACATACATACATATACATACATATTCACACACACACTCTCACACACACACACACGCACACGCACACACACACACACACACACACACACACACACACACACACACACACACATATATACTGTACACAAACACACGTGGAAGAAACACTGACAGCTGATGCTAATTAATCCAACTGTGTTTCAGCACGAAGCCCCTGTAATTTTGGTGAAATGGAACACAGCAACAAACAAATAAGTGAGACAAGCAGCGTTAATTAGCCACATTTGGAGGTGTAGTATGGTGCAATTGTGAACTTAATCGTCCCAACAGCGTTTGCATACATTTGTATAAATGCATGCTTACACGTGAGCTGATGAACCACACAGTACGCTCAGTCCATGTGGTATGTGGCTGTGTGTGTGTGTGTGTGTGTGTGTGTGTGTGTGTGTGTGTGTGTGTGTGTGTGTGTGTATTTTAATAGCGCTCTGATTGGAGACAGATGGAAGTCAACACGCAGTGGTAGCGGACAGCCATGCATACTTCCAGTGAAATAGAGAGCAGTTGGACAGAGACTTAAGAAGACAGAGTGTGGATCACAGAAAGAGGAAGAAAAAAAAGAAAAGAAAAAGAAAAACACAAAATGAATTTGCAGAGAGAGGAGGCCACTGAAATCAAAGCCTGAGAGGAGCGGACAGAGGGGAGGCAGGCTGTGAGACATGTGAGGGACTGTGATAGTGTGGGTGTGTGTGGGTGTGTGTGTGTGTGCACACGTGTGTGTACAGACTAGAGCAGAGTAATTCGGTGCGTCTGGCCGCCAGCCTTGACGAGGTGATAAAAGCTTGTTTCCTATAAACACTAACGATGTTCATTAGTGGAGGCCTGAGGGGGCCCACAGGGCCACGCGGGGGGACACTGTATGTGTGTGTGTTCAATTCTATTAAAGTGGCGGTTTTAAGCACCCATCCCACGTCTAATTGCTGGTGTAATTGTCCTGACCCAGCGGTTCACACTAGTCCTCCTGATGGCTACAGATGACCAGGCATGTTTTTGAGTCTGGCAGACAGACTTGCTGGCAGACAGACTGAGAGATTTACTACGTGAAGTAGCCTAGCTCTGAGCTGGTGAGAGACGGACGTGCTGCGGCTCTGCTCCGCTCTGCTTAGCTTAGCTTATAACAGCGTCTCACACAGCGGTAAATCGAAGTATTTTACAAACTTTTAAACCATGTCATCTATTTCCACTTACGGCCATGATTGCCAAGTGGCCTACTTTTAATCCCATTTTACTTTTTTAACGATCGGCCCTACCGATCACAAGTTACAGTGCTGTTTGGCCGGCCTGTCTTGACGTGACAACGCGCCTTGACAGCTAGGCACCCGGCATTAGCCTGTTTGACAGCTCGCTAGCCGGGAGCTAACCGCTGTTTGACAGCTCGCTAGCCAGGAGCTAACCACCAATAATATCTCGGCTCCACAACTAC
The DNA here is from genome assembly GCF_963454915.1 of Gymnoscopelus microlampas. Lineage (NCBI taxonomy): Eukaryota > Metazoa > Chordata > Actinopteri > Myctophiformes > Myctophidae > Gymnoscopelus > Gymnoscopelus microlampas. The sequence continues at coordinate 38,613,862 of NC_139950.1, read as the reverse complement.
TGCTATACGGATACCACCACTGGACACGAAACACCACTACTGCTGTGAACCCAGCACTACAAAACCACCACCATCTATAACTGATCGAACGCCGATCCAACTCACAGGCCCAGTCTCTGGGCCTTGTTGGTAAGTCTCACTCTCAGTTGGACCTTCTCTGTGTTCCGGTTCTACTTCTGAGGCCTACTCTCTGCTGTGGGCACCCGTTGGTGCCCTCGCGAGTACGTACTGTCCTGAGAAAGCCACCCCGGCAACACTACTACTGCTAGCCTGCTACACCTTCTCCTGTCACTTTCCACCTTTACTGGCCACAGTCTCTTTTCTTCCCCAGCTACAACACCACCATGGAGTCACTTACCTTTTCATCACCTGGCTGCGACGGCTGTCTCCACCTCAAGCAGAAGGTGTCCGAGCTGGAGGGGAGGATATCCATTCTCCACATGATAAAGGAGGATGAGCTCCTCCTCGACTCCTTGTACTCCTTCTGCCACGACCCCGTCGCCCCAGCACCCGACCCCGAGATGGATGTGACTGTCCCCGCCGCTGGACCCGAACGTCCCCGCTCCAGGGAGCTGGATGTGACTGTCCCCGCCGTTGGACCCGACCGTCCGCGCAGCCCCCCCTCCAGGATGCGGGAGCTGGACGCGACTCTCCCCGCCACTGGTCTGGATCGCCCCCGTCCCCCCACCACCAAGGTCGGAGAATTGTACGCGACTGTCCTCGCAGGGGCGGCTGGGCTGGGCTCAGCTGTCCCTGGTCTGGATGTCCCGGTCCACGAGCACCGGGAGGGCGCTAGGCCAAAAACTGCACCCTCGGCCAGCTCCACTCCAGGCCCCTGGATAACAATTGCCCGAGCCAAACATGGGGGGCCCCGCTCACGTTCACCACCACCAAACCCCCCACCCCCGCTACCAACTAGTAATCCATTTGCCGTCCTGGACATGAACGAGTTCCCTCCACCGTGCCCGTCATCCAACAGCTCGCTCTCCCCCCCGGTACTCCCCAGCCAGAAAAAAGTTCGCCAAAATCTACTAAAAACAGCAGTTAAACGCCGCTCGGAGTGTCTCTCTGGGCATCAACCATCAAAAAAGCCCACACTTCAAAACACCTGGGAATGGCCTGGGATTCAGGCATTGCAGACGCCCACCCCCCCCATACGGCGGACGTCTGTCTCCCCCAAAATGCCCCCCCCGTCGCAACCCCGCTCGCCAATTCCATCCCTCCTCCCCCCCCCCCACTGCGTTAATTATCGGCGACTCAATCATCAAGAACATCCGATTTGTTAACGCAATAACACGATGTTTTCCTGGAATAACAACTGCAAAACTTCTTGACGAAATCCCCGAAGTCCTGGCTTCTCTCCCCTCCTCTGTCACAAGGATTGTCCTTCACGTAGGGACCAACGACCGCCACTCAGAACTAACAAAAATCCATTTCACACGTCTCCTCGATCTCCTCAGCAGCAGCGGAAAGTCTGTTTACATCTCCGGCCCACTGCCCACGCTGTGTCGCGGTCGAGGAGATGTCCGTTCCAGTAGGCTGCTGGCTTTGCACCACTGGCTCCAGTTTGCATGTTTTTCCCACAACATCAACTACATCCACAACTTCTATCTATTCTGGGACCGTCCATCTTTTTATGCTGCCGATGGCCTTCATCCAAGCAAGTTAGGTTGCCAAACGCTTGCAAATAATTTGCATCGCTCCGTAGCTCCAAAACAATGACTGTTTACTACTACAGCTGTCCCGTCTGACCTCACTTCCTTCCACCACCAAACTACCCCAGACAGCCAATACATCGCCCCCCTGTGGCCGGGAGGGTTTTCTCCCTGTTCTGGGCCCAGACCCCTGATTATAAACTCTGACTCACACACTATAGATCTTCTTATTGACCACGAAGCCTACCCAACCATCATTCCCACTATAATAGGAAATAGGAAGTACAGTGCAAACAGAAATGGCCTTAACATACACAATCTGCATCCTATCAAAACTATATTACAGAGAACAAACAATTTTAATCAGATTAAAATTGGTTTCATCAATATAAGGTCACTAAATCTAAAATCCTCCATAATCTATGACTACATACACGACCATAACCTCGACATGATGGGACTCTGTGAAACCTGGCTTTCAGACAATGATGATGCACAGCTCCTGATAGATGCTTCTCCACCAGACTTTGTGTTTTCCCAAGTGGCCCGTAGCACAAAAAAAGGTGGGGGTGTTGCACTGATACATAACTCCAAATACCCACTAAATAAAAAACCCAATGTCTCTTTTACATCCTTCGAGCTACTATTAATGTCTTCATCACCACCCAGCCAGAATTCCAGCCAGAATTCCCTGCCTTTCTACATAGCCATCATATACCGCCCCCCTGGACCGTACACCCTGTTTCTGGAGGAACTCTCTCAGTTCCTATCAGACCTAGTTACTCGCGCCGACCATCTGATCATTTTAGGTGACTTTAACATCCACTACAATGACACATCCAATGCACTAAACAAAGCCTTTACATCCCTCATCGAAACCCTGGATTTCACCCAATTCATTACTGAACCTACACACCGAAATGGTAATACCATCGACCTCGTCCTGGCTCGGGGCATCAAAATCCAAGATGTATCAGTGTCTCCATCTGCTAAATCACTAACCGACCACTGCCTCATTGAGTTGAAGGCCCTGATCCCCCTACAGTCTATCAACCACTGCCCATCAAAAAGCCGCTGCATCAGTAATACAGCTAAAATAGCTTTAGAGTCCTCTCTGCCAACTGCCATCCACCCCTTCAACAGCTACTTTGGATCCCTCGACACCTTCACCAACGGATTTAACAATACTCTACTTGATACAATAGACTCCATTGCACCCTTTAAAACCAGAAAGCGCACATCCAATAACATCACACCATGGTTCAATGACAACACCAGAACTCTCAAGCAAATATGCCGAAACCTTGAACAGAAATGGCGAAAAACCAAGCTCGAGGTTTTCCGCATAGCATGGGATGAGTCCCTACACAATTACAAATGTGCTCTGAAACAGGCAAAAAATTCCTATTACTCCACATTAATAGCCAATAACAAGCACAACCCCAAATTCCTATTCAACACAATCACCAACCTTACCAAAACCGCTCACCCAGCTCCTCCCCATTCCATCAGTCCCCTCGACTTTATCCAATTTTTCGACAATAAAGTAGAGTCGATCAGACAACAGGCCATAGCCCAACCCATAACTAGCTTTCAACTTCCAACGTGCACATCCTCCACCCCTCATTTTAGCATCACCCTATCACAGTTTAACACAATATCATGGGATACTCTCAATAAACTGGTCTCTACATCAAAATCTACCACCTGCCTATTAGATCCATTTCCCACCAATCTGTTTAAAGAGCTGCTTTCCACATTAGGTCCCCCACTTCTCCTTATTATAAATGAGTCCCTAATTAGTGGCATTGTCCCATCAATTTTCAAAACTGCCATAATTAAACCCCTACTTAAAAAACCAAACCTTGACCCACATACACTAGCAAACTACAGACCAATATCAAACCTTCCATTCATGTCCAAACTACTTGAAAGAGTTGTCTCCAGCCAGCTTACAGCCTACCTCACAAATAACAACCTCTATGACAGTTTTCAGTCTGGTTTCAGATCCCAACATTCCACAGAAACAGCACTGGTCAAAATCACCAATGACTTATTAATCGACACGGATAAAGACAGAACCTCCCTCCTGCTGCTCTTAGACCTCAGTGCCGCATTTGATACGGTCGATCACTGCATTCTACTCCACCGGCTAGAGCATCTGGTCGGTATCAAAGGTACTGCACTTAACTGGTTCCGCTCCTACCTCTCACATAGAACACAGCGTGTCTTTTTCAATAACACAATGTCAGATCACTCTCCTGTCAAATACGGTGTCCCACAAGGCTCAGTCCTTGGACCAATCCTATTCTGTCTATATATGCTTCCACTAGGGGACATCTTTAGAAAGTCTGGCATAAATTACCATTGCTACGCCGACGACACTCAAATTTACATCCCCATCACCACAGATGACCCATCCAACCTTCAAACCCTCGAAACCTGTTTAACTGAGGTTAAGTCATGGATGACCAGAAGCTTCCTGCTCCTAAACTCTGGTAAATCAGAAATGCTGCTAGTAGGCCCAGCTAAACACACCCATCTGTTCACTAACACAACTCTAAACCTGGACAGCTGCTCAATAACCCACAAACCAACAGTAAGAAGTTTAGGAGTAGTTTTTGACCCAACACTATCTTTCACATACCATATAAAAAGCACCACAAAATCTGCCTTCTTCCATCTCCGCAACATAGCCAAAATTCGCCCAATACTCTCACTTCCCGATGCCGAAACCCTGGTTCATGCTTTCATCACTTCAAGAATAGACTACTGTAATGCCCTCTTCTCCGGTTTACCATCAACAGCAACACATGGCCTCAGATTAGTTCAAAATGCAGCAGCTAGATTACTAACCAGGAAAAGGAAATACGATCACATCACACCAACACTCATAGCACTACACTGGCTGCCAATACAGGCCAGAGCCGATTTCAAGGTACTACTCCTGACCTATAAAGCCCTAAACGGACTTGCCCCATCCTACATGTCCAGTTTAATAGAACCATACATCCCTGGACGTCCATTACGCTCCCAGGATGCTGGTCTCCTCACAGTCACAACATATAATAAAGTAACAGTTGGGGGTAGAGCATTCACACATCGTGCCCCCTATCTCTGGAATTCTCTCCCTCAAGTTGTTAGAGATGCCGACTCTCTGGGCATTTTTAAATCTAGGCTTAAAACGTATCTTTTTTCCCTGCATTATGGCTCCCCCTAGTTTTATAGAATCCTAGTTTTACAGCAGTTTATGGTATAGTAGTTTTGTTGAACTTATTGCTTGGTTTACTGCCACGTTCTTGCACTATGGTTTTAAATATTGTTCCAAATGTATTCTCCTTCTTTTCGTTTTTTTCTTTCTTTGCTGTGTACTGCATGGTACCTTGTTTGACCATGCAGGCACATTTTACGGTGTGTTTCGACTACTATGTATTTTGTATTGTGAAGTGCACAGAGACCCCTTGGGGTGATGTTGCACTATAAATAAAAATAAACTGAAACTGAAACTGAGTCGGTTGGTGACTCCTGGCTGCACGCGCATATCGCAGACTGACCACACAGAACTGATGCTTAGTTCAAGTATTAAAATGAGGATTTGTTCCCAAACCACTTACGACGGTTTTAAGAGCATGCTAAAAATGAACAGGCGTCTCCTCAGCGCTTTAGTAAGCAGAAAATACATCTTCAGGTCAGGATACCAATTTCATCCAAACAGGAGAGAGAACTCATACAGGATACAGGATAAACAAGTGAAAATTGGAATAAGAACACTGTCAAACTGAAGCTGATAATGTGTTCTCTGTCCTGATTGGATGAAATTGTTTATTTATAAAAAATACATATTTATTAAAGAGCTGGAGAGACACAGGCGTCCACTGTTACTAAACAAACAATGATTACCATCGGAACATATATTGTATAGAATATTATTGATGTCTTTGCCCTGCTACATCTACAGTACCCTCTCTGCCCTGTAACTATCTTAACTGCTGTGCTGCCTTTGGCGACAGAATTTCCCTCGCAGGATCGATATAATGGTCTTATCTCTCATCTTATATAGCTTTAACATTGAAATATAAGTTGGAGCACATTTAAATATTTCAAAAAGTATAAAACATACAGTACTGTATGTGAAAGGAAATGGTGGGGGTACTTCTGTTGCCTACTGGGCTGGCAGTGTGCATAAGAAACATGGCACTGATCGGTCTAGTTGTGAGATTAGCTCCAGACACAGACCGACCGACCCCCTTAGACAGCTAGACACCTACAAAGCTACGCGGTAAAAGAATGTCTGTAAGACTCCCTGATGAAGACTTAAGACAACGCAATGAAACGCGTATGCGTCAGAATTTTATTTAAAGTCTAATATGACCATGCCATTACAATAAAAAGGCATTTTAGAGTGCTTTGGAGTTTTTGGCATTTCTGATGTCAAATAAATTAGAAACTGGATTCTGTGTTACTTCTTGCTAACCAGAAGTAAAGTTAAAAATAGAATGATTCTGTGCTTCCAGCTCTAAACAGTAGACTCTTTTTCCTCTAACTAGAGCGCTGAGCCATCTGTTTTGATGACATAGTGATGCCAGTGGCGCTGCCCAATCAGGCTGTAATCTGTGTACACACACACACACACACACACACACACACACACACACACACACACACACACACACACACACACACACACACACACACACACACACACACACACACACACACACACACACACACACACACACACACACACACACACACACACACACACACACACACACGAGAAAGGAGTGGTGCTGTGTCGCTGTCTGTCAAGGCTAACGGGAGAAGACTGGTCTCAATGGGCCTCGTCTTCATCACAGTCACAATCTGGACACCACATTTCTCTCCTCCCCATTCCTCTCTGGCCCCCCTCACCGTCTCAGTAAAGACGGGGCTAAATAAAACCCCTGCAATATGAAACAATACTCGCTTCCTGAATGCCTCAACCTCCCCCATGCCCTCCATCCAGCTGGAGGGCTCTTGAAAGGAGAGAAAATGTTGGGGGGTGGGGTGGCAGGGGGCTTGAGGGTGATTTATACTTAAATGCATGTCAGTGTCGCACACCGAAAATAGTCGATCTACACGCTTAAGGCTGTCAAATAAATAACTGAACCTCTAATAATTGTCAACTTTAGGGGGGAAAATGCATGTGTTATCGATGTTTTATAATGTCAATTCAACCAAAGCAGAGCATGCTGATGGTCTTTGAGTCTCGGTCTAACCTATGATCAGCACAAATTAGCCTCTCGTCTTTCTAATCAGGTTTTTCCTGTCATCATCTCGAATTAATCAACCAAAAATGAATTTATTTCCAACACAGTAGCATAAATTAAATGTATGATGTCAGATACGGTTGCCAATGCTTATTGACTCGAATCAATGGGACCTATGATTGTGATCTTGTGATGTGTTGTGAGCTTGTAAATCTGCTATTTCCGCTGCGTGACATGGCGTGCAACCAATTATAATCCAGGCATTATGAACGAATGGGTTTTTATGTGAGGTGAATGGGAACATGGCAGGGGAACCCTGGTGTACAGTTAACACCCCTGTTGCATTTGGTTCATTCAGAACTATGCTGCTGTAAACGTGGATAAATAATAATAATAACTATTTATATAGCACCTTTCATACATAAAATGAAGCCCAAAGTGCTCCACATTAACATAATGAATAGTAGGATGCCAGAATTTTTTTAAATAATTGGCAGCATGTTGGAAGCATTTTGAGTGGCTTCCTTTTTGGATCTGTGAAGCCGATTCGACCGGTGCTGGCTTCTTGGGAATGTCCAGCTAATATGCACAGGAAAACCAGCAGAGGGGAGACGTGAAAAATAAGTATTGCCTTTGATACTCTACAGGAGAACAGGAGTACGTTACCTCTAGTGGAGAGTCGCAGAGAAATCTCCGGAACTGTGGAGGGAGGCAGCAGCACCGACGGTAAGATAAATAGAGAGGGAAAAAAAGTTAGTTACAAGGGTCACCAGCTCTTGAAATTAATGAAGACCATATATTTCGTACAGTTTAACCCTCCTATGACTGCTCTGCTTGTTCAGGTGTTAAATATCAAATAGACTCAATTTCAGAGACGGCCATAAAACAGGATGACTGTATTTACACAAATGAAAACATTTAGCCTATCAAGTTGAGGCTCACAGTCCAGGGTGGAGGGACCCACCGACAGCTTAAATAAGCTGCGTTTTCCATTGTCAAAATAGCCTTCTCCCTTAGCACACATCAACACAGCGGATCTCAATTACTCTGTCTTTAAATGAAACTTTCAGACTTTCTCTCCTCCTATCTACTATTCCATCCTCTCTTTATTGGTGCCAGGGTGAAAGCAGTGTTTACAGACATGCCGAGCCAACCTGCAGGACTGAAGGAGAAGTGTATCATGCTTCCATGTTTAGGTCAAAACGAGCCTGTAATGAGAAACAGCAGGGCCACGGTGGAGCGTTGACGGACGGCCATGAACTGACGCACCACACACACACACACACACACACACACACTTCTTTCTCATACACAGTTTGCCAACAGAGACAGAAGTGTTGCTCTCTCAGACACACATGCAGTTTTTAATCTGCACTTTTAGTTATGCCACGAAATTCAACAATTCAATTCGTCATCTACTTAACTTGGGCTCCAAACTTCCTATTAGAGAGAGAAGGGGGGGGGCTCTTAGAATAACACAAAGGAACGTAAACACAGGAGACAGGGGTTCCAGACAGAACCTCATAGACAGAAGGGGGGGTATGAAATAACATAACGTTACACTGTCCATAAAACGGGAAGTATTTATGTAAGCTGCTCGGTTAAGGGTTACGAACCAATGGTTGCCGCCATTAGTGGGTTTCTCTCTTGCTCCGTCCCTTCTCTTCCCTTTACTTCTCACGAATAAACCAAAGCCAGTAAACATGGATTGGCTGGCCAGCTTCCTGGCTTCACTCCCGTTTTGATTGCTGCCGGTTTGGAATTCGGCCAGTCTGTCAGAAAGTGCCCGTTCAATCGATGGATGAAAATACAGCCCAACTTATGTTAGCCTTATACTGCTCTATAATGGTCACCTACCATACGACCAGCTATTCTCTCTTTTCTGGCCTTCTTTTAAGCCCTCTAAATCTCAGAGCTTGAGGACTGGCAAAGAGCTCACCAATCCTCTATTTCTACCATCCCCTCTGACACCATCACTATTTATAATAGGAGAAATACTGGCCATATCAATGGCTTCGGTCCAAGCCAATTCAAGTGGTTCCACCTACATAATGACTCTAGTCACTAAAGTGGCCAAGGAGTTGCTGTAACTTCCATGGATGCACTATTTTCTACTGTTTGTGTGTGTGTGTGTGTGTGTGTGTGTGTGTGTGTGTGTGTGTGTGTGTGTGTGGATGTATGAGTGTCTAGCAGCAGAACCAATAATAGTGATGGCCGAAGGCACGGTTGACTGGGTGGGACAGTCCTGGCTTAGGTGCAAGTCAAGCCTCCTGCCAGGAATACAGACTCCTCCAAGAGAATGTATGACTCAGAGAGTGAGGGTGTATTGCATGTGTGTGTGTGTGTGTGTGTGTGTGTGTGTGTGTGTGTGTGTGTGTGTGTGTGTGTGTGTGTGTGTGTGTGTGTGTGTGTGTGTGTGTGTGTGTGTGTGTGTGTGTGTGTGTGTGTGTGTGTGTGTTGCCACAGTTAATGTGTGTTGGTGACATTAATGCATGTGCCTCAGTATAGGGCATGCCCTGGAAGACAGGACCAACGAGTGATACCCTGTCAACTGTCATTTCTCAGTTTCTTGTTCTCCTGAAGCAGACACAAATTTAAATCGCTCTCTCTCCCTCTCACTCTCTCTCACATACACACGGTAAAAATGCATAACCACTCACAGTCAAACAATGAAGGTTTGGTTTGTAGTCAGAGAAACGAGTAAATCCATAAAACATGAGGATGGAGTCAATACTCAGACTGACTCTACATTATTGTATTTCGCTGTCTTGGAGAAGTCATACAGTTTCATCCTTTCTGTGATGCAAGGCTCTACAAAAATGTGCACAGCTTTAACTGAGGTGTGTTGGTTGTATATTATAAGCTATAAAAATCTCACAAACCTCGTCCCCTGCAGTGCCAAATACAAGACGCCCCACACACACACACACACACACACTGCCTGCCTATAACCTCAACTGACAACCCATCATCATGATGGAGAGAGAAGACGACGAGAAGCATTACTAGAAAGGGGCGCCTGGCGAAGCACATATCTCCGCCAGGCTGGATGGCCTACCCAGGGCTGCGTAGGTTTTCAGAGTTGTGTGCCCTATGGGCAAAAGCGAAATGTGGGGTTAATTGGATGTTGTTCATGATCTATAGTATTTTTTGTAAAAAAAACAAAAAATGAAAAAAAGTGGGGGAAAAGGCACCTCTCACAAATTTGGGAAGCCAACACAGGCAAACCGTATGGAATATCAAAAAGGTGTTTGACGCTCATTGTCAAATGGTTGTCACATGACTAATTTGGGAGTAAAAATGAAAAATATGTTCCTGCAACAAACTAAGTGAAATCGCATTTGGCTCTGCTTTGTATAGAGACCCCTCGACACGTGATTCAAATTTGGGGGCGGTTAATTACTTTTTGGCATTTTTTGTAACACTATGTAGGAGTAGCAAAAGATATGTTTTGAATAAAATGCAAATAGTGGAAAATTCAATTGTAAGACCTATGGTTCAAGAGTTATGGGCCTAAACATAAAGCAGGTTGGTATATTGCCACAATGAAGCTGAATAGAAGAATTTGCTCAAGTGCTCAAGTGTCTTCCTTGGTCTGGCCGATCGGTTCAGCGGCCTGCGAGATCAGCCTGGCAGAGATGATCAATCAAATGGGGGTAAAATGAAAAATGTTGGTCCCCAATGCCCGCACGCGCGAGTGTGTGAGGATGTGTGTGGGTGTGTGTGTGTGTGTGTCTCTCTCGCTCTGTTGCTGATGCTATTACACTTTATTGTCCAATCTCCTACTGAAGACCTTTAGGCTATGAATTTATACCAAGTACACTTGAAAAACCTAGACATGCTGAGTAATGCAGAAGTAAACTCTGCAAAAGTAAACTTCTGCAGAAGTACCTTATTCGGCATCAATCCTGTATAGTTCTTCAACAGGCCGGAAAATCAAGGCCCAGCCCCTAGCTGGGCCGACCCAAAAAGGGCCCGGCCCGAACAATAACCAAAATCTTAGGCCTGAAAACCAGAAAAAAATAATATTTTTTTTCATGGAAACCGAGGCTTGGCCCGACTAGTTAGCATACATTTTGGGCCCGGCCAGAAAACGTCCGGTCGGGTTCGGGCAGAATTTGAGAACTCTAATCCTGTATTCATATTGCATTATTTTCTAGGTAATTCCTGCAACAATGTAGCAGCTGTGAAGCAAGCTCGTAAAAAGTGGTGTGATTACATCAGTTTAGTCAACGCTCAACGGTGATCTTTTTTTCACACTAACAAAGAGCTTAACAAGTACCACCCTACCTGTGACACATCTGACCTCAACACTAAGGGAGTTATTTTCCACTCTTAAATTTGTAGTGGCAACTGCTGTGCCAGTAAATAAATGACCAAATACCAACAGTAAATCCTCTTAAAGCCAATTATAGCTGTGGGGCACAAACAAAGTACTCCATTACAACTGTCAAATAATTAAGCAGTTTATGAAGCAGTGGACAACAGCAATGGTTATTAGATGACATCATTTACAGAGGACAAGCTCAAACACTGGCTGCAGTGTCTGGCAACTTGGAATCTCACTAAACTCTGCAGTCAGTCCACCGTTACATTGACCATATTCACACAGTGACCATTTTGCCCAGAGTATTTGAAGTAAGAGCAAAATGGTCGCTATTTGAACATGTCCCATTACTGCATGATTCAGGTGTGTACATGATTATACGCATGTGCATAGGTATGAATGTATGATAGTAGCAGGCAGTGTCAAGACACATCTTAGTAGGTCCCGACTCGTCTTATGCTTTCTGCTTCCTCTTCCGTTGCCAGGTGCTCATCAGGGGGGCCTCTGGGTAATTGTACCCACAGGGCCTGAGCGGTGCAGCACGGCAGTTTTCCACTGCTGTGTCCACAGTCCACACTCCTTGGCCAGACCATGGCAGCTCCCCTGGAGCCTGGCAGGGCTGCCCCCTACCACCACCACAGCTCTGGCCACTGATGAAGAGCAGAGCGCGCTGCCCTGTCCAGCAGACATACCAATACACTAACACGCCAACAAACAAACATCCAGACTCTCTAGTGGCGGTATGTAACGCTTAGGCACGGTCAGCGAGCCGTGGAGGCAGCAAAACGGACAAACATTCTGTTGCACAGTGCCTCTCCCCAACGCACATTTACACACAAACAGGCCTGGACATGGAGCCGTGTACCGACACCCTTCTGGAGCTTCATCCTTAACACATGGAGCCCATCACTTCCTCTCCCAACTCTCCCTTTCCTATAATAAACACTCATCTGTGTACTATTAGGAAAGTAAGCAGTCCTCTCGGACACGTGCACAGACACACAAGGCTCACTCTGTAAAGCACACATACACACAAACACTCATATGCGTGAAGAAGTCTCATGTGGCTACTAAGTGCTGACCTATATACCGCCCTCTGTTTAGTCAGTCACACATTAAATGTATTTGCATTGACGCTAATATTCCACAAAAATAATGATAGCTCCATCAGAATAAAAATGTAAACCCCTCGATCGTAAGCGACTGGGCTGATCCCGTCTATTCAGAAGTTTTGATCCCGTCTGATCAGAAGTGATTTTCAATCAGGTGAAGAGGGGTGGTTTAAACCTTTTGATAATCCGTTCAAAAGGAAGATATTAGTGTCTAATAAGCATATAAACACTTCCTCGGATTGTTTCTCTCAGGGTGTAATTATCGTATTATTTCTGCGCATGTTTGCCCCACATGGGTGTAGCGGTGAAAAATAAATATTATTAGAATCATATATCATAGGCCTTAACGTGATCAATAGCTACCAGCACCTCACTCATATTATCAGAGAACCGGGGTTACAAGCATAACCTTAAATTCCATTTCAAATATTCGTCAAATACTGTATGCAATGAGGTAAAAATAGAAATATAGTTAAACTACAAATAAACTGACACATTCTCCCAAGAATCAAACTCTTTGTTTAAGAGATCAGAAGAGTTTAAGAGATTAGAATGAACCACCAATGAGCACAGTATAGCTCCCGGTGACCGAGGGATTAGCCACACGTTACACACGTTGCAGGTAGTGGCTGAGTCTGAGAGAGGAATTGCTTTCCGAGAAAAAGCGAGAGGAGCTTTTTCCATAACAAGATATCGGTGCCTTATGCAGTGTAATAAGGGGCCGGGTAGGCTCATCCCGATTCCCGACACCGACGTCATCATGACTGCCAGCCAATACTGACTGGATTAGTGATACAAGTGCTTCATAGGAGAACGCAGGGGGGGCATTCCCCATAGTGAGATGCTGAAAACAAGTTGAAAGAGAAAAGCCTTCCATTAGTCATTCTTCACCACACCTTCAGTTTAGTATGAGCTCTTCTCATCACTTATTTGAGAAGCATAAAGGAAAGTGGTTGGATCATAGCAATAGTGTTGCTGGTAAAAAGTCATCAGCGGGAGAAAATAAACAAAGAGCTTTGACCTCTGACCTAAGAGGAAATGGAGGGGGTTCTGTGGGAACTGTTCAGTAACCCGCTAATAGAAAGTTATACAACTTTATTGAACCTCCGGGTATTTTAGCGTGATCCGCTTTCGAAAATCGTTTGACAAATAATGCGTGTAATCAAGGCTGACATGTCATTCTTTCCATTCATGTTCTTCCATTTGTATTGATGATTTTCAGTCCCTTTCTTCCCCTTTTCCACTTCTCTGACAGAGTACCAAGATTTTGTCACATGTCTTGGTTAGGGCCCCGGCCATCAGGAAGCGTAAATACAGATTTAAAGGGATTTGTTTGCCCGAAAATGAATGCCACATGTGCAGGAACTCAGTCACGGCTCAGCACAACAGTTAAGACCAATAAGTGTGAGTGAAAGAATGTGTGTGTGTGTGTGTGTGTGTGTGTGTGTGTGTGTGTGTGTGTGTGTGTGTGTGTGTGTGTGTGTGTGTGTGTGTGTGTGTGTGTGTGTGTGTGTGTGTGTGTGTGTGTGTGTGTGTGTGTGTGTGTGTGTGTGTGTGTGTGTGTGTGTGTGTGTGTGTGTGTGTGTGTGTGTGCGCGCGCGCGCGAGAGAGAGAGTTTTGCACATATGTACATGCAGGGTATGTGTGTCTAAATAATTGCGTGTATATGTGCTTGAGCTCAGTCGAGTTGAGGAAAACATGATTGGATGTGTAAGGAACAAGGTCTGGCTCGCTTCCAGTCAATGGCATGACAGGAAATGCATACAGCCTTAAACAAATAAAGCTATTCCACTATAGGACAACATTCCGTCTTGTGAATAGCATAATCGTGACAGGATAATTTGACAAAGGACAAAGTATGTGAACACACGCACACGCCCTTACACACAGTGGCATACAGTACACCATGCAGTGCACACACACACACACACACACACACACACACACACACACACAGTGCTGGCCCAGAACCAGCACTGACGAACAGCGTGCCAGATTGTGTCCCTAGGTAATATCGTAATGGATTAATAAATACCTCCACAAACACTAAATGACCAAACTTCCTAGGTAGCAGCAGGCATGGCAAGAAACCAAAACCTCAACGGCCCATCACTGCTTTAACAATACATTTTCCATCCCTTCAGTAAAACAGTAAGAGGGGGGGGGGCTTCTGGGAAGAGAATGGACAAATGGCATTACAAAAAGATAAAACTTACTGGGCCTTCAGAAGTGGGTCTCATAGTGGTGAGTCAAACTGAAGGAAAAGTACAGTACAATAAATCGAGCTTTGTTTAACGGGAACAATTAGGGCAGGGCCCGATTTAAGTGCATTGCATCGGGATGAGGCCCAAGATCTAAACTATGTGAACGCGGTCTACTCACGTCAATAGCAGTGCAGCGTCTCTACGGGCGGTATTAATGCCATCCAATAGTAGAGGGGTGTTGATAATAGTCACTACCAGGGGGATGGAAGTCTCGTGTGGTGGCTCGTGTGTGTCTGTCAGAGCAGGCTTTAAGACCCTACCCCCCAGGGGAAGCTTGAGTTACCAACACCCCCCCCCCTTAGACACTTAACCCAATCTCCCTCCCCTTTCCCCTCCGCTGCAGTGGAACAACCACAACTATTGTCTGCCTCCTGTCTCTCTCTATGCTTGCACAGGAAAAGAATACGACTGAAATAAATAATACATCTCATATTGAAGCGAAATCTACAATATTATGATTTTAATCAATCCCTGTCAAAATAAACATAAGAGACCGCCTGTGGTATGCGGAGTCCGGTCCAGTTTCTCTAAATGGTAGAGGTGTTGGGGGGAGTCGAGACTGCATGGAACCCACCCCGAGGACAATGTTGGACAACCTTAATTCACCCTGCAATCTTACGACGCATGATATCAACACCATGAGAGTGATCCAAGCTGGAAAATCCACAGACAACAAGAAAGAACCTTTTCTTCTCCAGTCATCCTGACAGCCGAACAGACGTCAGAGCATCTAGTGGCAGATGGATGTTTGATCGACACCTTTTCAGGTTTTTAATCCCATACCACCTCCTGCCCACTGTCCCTGGAGGGCCCTCCTATCCCAACGTACTAGTCATAAACCAAGGCTGAGGCTGCGCACGCACGCACACACCTCCCCTATTAATAGAGGTGGTGTTATGGCACCAGGAAAGAATCTGACACAGACTACCCAATCTGACAACCTTTATTATTTATTAATTCCCTCATTTTTACAAGCTGGAGAATTCAGTAATGTGCTGACTGCTGAGGCCTGTTGGCAGCCAGGAGGACGAGGCAGGGGGATGGGGGGGGGGTTGTTTTTCCAACCCTGAGGGACAAAAGGCCCTCTCAGGTTAGTGAGAATGTCCAGCAGTTCTGCATCCTGACTAGACCGCCTCCTTTTTCTCCTGCATCGTCTCCTTCTTCCATTCACGCTACCCAAGGCCTCCATCTCCTCCCAGCTCCCCTGACCGCCGGTTATGGCGGGCTGCATTTATATGGATTCTCAGACACCCAACACATCCTCCATTTTACAGCAAACATCATTTAACTGTGGCCTGGGTTTTATGGTCAGGCAGTTAAAAACATACCGAAAAAACTTTAATGCAAGGCAACTTTCTGACTTGACTGAAAAGCCACAGCCTGATTTATCTGTTCACCTTCTTCCACTGGCTCTATGCTCCTCGTTCACCTCATCAGCTACTGAAAAAGGCCACCATCAGTGAACACACTGACACACACACAATCCCATTCAACAGCACCAACAGCTGGGATACGGGGGTAGAGCTTCATATTCATAAAGATATTCGCTCGGTGGATATTTTGTTTAGCCGAGTTCTCCCACCACTGAGAACACGGCTACTACTCGGCAAAATCGTGTTCATTAATCCATTTCTATTTGGTTATATTGTGGACCCATAAAGGGTCCATTTGAGGACAGTTTATGTCAGGTGTTGGAAGGAATTAACTAACCGTTGATGTATCCCGGTATCTATTATTGGATTCATGTACACAACGTCCTCCGTCCTGTACATTAGACCATGAGCGCTGTTCCCTCGTCTACCTCGTCTTGTTGGCGTCACTCGGCATGGCTCTAAATGTTGCGGGTCCGTCGTCGTCCCATGCACACCGTCATTTGTAACCCCCGGTTTTAATTCCCACCCAATGGTGTGGTGTGCATGTGACCCTCCGGTGAACTGGACCACTAGGGCGGTGACATCATCAGCGCGTTGTGAACGAGATTTAATTCATACATGACGACGTGTCCCCGAACGTGATGAAGGGAGGTTTTTTTGAAGGCATGCGGGTGATCATTGACATAGCACGGCTGCAGCAATTATTAATCTGAACGGGTTGTGGGAACACGTCATGCAAGTCTGTGTTCTCTCGTGATACAGTGAAATAAAAAAGTGTGGGGGGGGGGGAATACTTTAATCCATTAGGACCGGGAACGCATCTGTGTTTTGATTTCTTTGGGCTATTTTTGAAAAATCTTGAATTTTGTGCAAATCTTTGAATATATATATATTTTTAAAGCGAACATTTGTAACTCAAATGTTGCTTCTGGGGGGGTCCCTGGAACAAAATAGTTTACAAATGTTTGCTTTAAAATATATATATTCAAAGATTTGCACAAACTTTCACGATAAAAAAAGAAAAATAGCAGATCTACTAGTTGCTATTTTTTAATAGCCAAAGAAATCTTAAAATGACACAGATGCGTTCCCGGTCTCAATGGATTAATGAATCACATATGCCAGTGGTACAGTAGTGATAGTACTTCTACGATAAAACGCTCCGTGCGGTGACATCTGCAGCAGCCCACAGTAGGTGTGATGTAGTAACTGTACAGTACCTCACTCTCATTACACTCGGAGGGAGCGTCGCCATGTATGGCCATCTGGTAGCGGGCGTACAGTGCCACAGACTGCTCATAGGACTCCATGAACTTGGGGTCCTCAAAGTTGACCGGCACTAGCCTCACCTTTAGGGACAGGGAATGGGAGGGAGGAAGGAAGGAGGGAGGGAGCGAGGGAGGGAGGTTGGGGATGAGCAGTGGATGAGCAGACAGTGGACAAAAAGGACAGTGATATATGGATATATAACATCACAAAAATTAGGTGTGATGTAGTATAAGATTGATAGAAAAGGAAAGTTAGCACGAGGTAGGATGGGAGGTTTGTTCAATAGGGGGGAATATATGGTGGGGTGAGGGTATAAAGGGTTAAAGAAAGAGTTTTAGACAATGTCATACAAGTACTTTGACATCTATCAGAATTCTACTGATGCACTCAGTCAGTCTCCCAGTCCAGCAGGCTGGTGTTTTATACAGCAGTTTGCACTGTTTTATACAGTTTGAACCTCTTGATTCAATGACTTAATAAGATGGTGGCAATGTGGGAGATAGCTAAAGGGAGTTATTGGAATTCTAGGAGACCGAGTACAGTAATGTGCTTGCCAAGTGATGGAATGTCCAGGATCCTTGAAGATGAGGCTAGTGCAACGCCCGGCCTCTACCTTATATCACAGTTCAAGGGCCCCTCCGAGAAAGGACAAAGGGACTAGCAAATTGAACACATTGTGAGGGTGCGTAAAGGTGATGAGAAAAAAAAGAACATGGACTTGGAGTAACATGCAACGATGTCACGACACAGGTACAAACACAGAATGTTCAATACACGTGAACAATAAAAGGCTCCGGAGCAAGACAACTGGAGTTCTAAATGCAAGTTTATCCAAAGAGATTTAGTGTGACAGGCAGCGGGATGGTGGGGGTCACAGAGGGAGTGAATTTGTGCCAGCAGGAGGGCGCGGCCGACTAGCTAGCCCCAACCACCCCCCCCCCCCCGCTCAAAAAAGAAAAAGACCTCAACGGCTCAAGACTAATGACCCTGCCTGCCAACTGGGGCCAACACAGACACCTGTAGAAACACTGCTTTCACCCACAGCGTATGGGAACAGTTTCAACCCCAATTTCCTTTCTTTTTAATGCCGTCTTTTCTCCCTTTTCTCTCTCTCTCTCTAACAGACACGCAAACACTTTTTTGAATCACATTTTCATTCAGTTTCTTTTGGTAATACTTGAGTTCTCTTCCCTCTCTTGAACAGTCTTTCCATTTTCAAAGACAATTCATTCACATTTATTTATCCTACCCAAAGTATATTCAGCTTTTCCGCCTTATGATTTCATGTTTCAAAAATTGCCAAAAATCAATATAAATATGAAATATTAAACTCAAAATAATACAGGTAAATATAACTGAAATACATATTTTGTTTAAAAATCTCAATTAAATGTACAGTAAATCAATACATTCTATAAATAAATAAATGAAGACCCGTAGTATGTTCACCTAGTACCCAAACATTATCCAATCTCTCTCTCCCTGCCTGGGTACCCCTAGAGCAGGTTGACCTCTGCCCCCCCCCTCATCACCACCCTCTGACCTGGCTCTCGGAGGGCTTGTTTGGAGGGTCCTTGTGAATGACCATCTGGTAGAGTTTGTACACCTGGTAGGAGGCGTCGAAAGAGTCTTTGAACTGTGGGCTAGGGGGGTTGGAGCGCACTAGCCTCACCTTCAAAACAGAGGACAGGCAAACAAGGGGTTAAGAAGACCAAAAACGAGAGTGGAATGAGCAGTGAGAGATATTAAGTGGTGCATACAGATCCTGCAATGAGGGGCACATAATCACAAATCACAGGGAGGACGACATGAAAACTGAGAAAGAGTAATGGGTCTGTGTGGAGACAGACGAAAGCACACCCTCCTTGCCGCGTGGCTGCCAAATAATACTGTGAACTTGTCTGACTGCTGCATCCATCCAACTTTTAAACTGTGACACCATCAAAATGGAAAAGCTTTCAGCTTTAATGCTTAGGTCTCTCTTTAGATAGCTTAAGCCCGACGTATACTTGGTCGTACGCCGGCGTCGCGCGGTGGAAATGGCCAATCTACACGCTCACAACCCATCACATTGCAATGCATTGTGAGCTTGTAGATTGGCTTTTTCTGCAGAGCAACACTGCCGTACGTCAGTCTAGGCCTAAGCTACCGTAATTTTGAACATTTTCACCTTTAATGAAAACGCCTAAAATAGCGATGTCAGGATTTATATTATTAAACACTGCACACGCAGCATGCAGCATATAAGATATCCATCCTTTAAAATACATGGGCCTTTCTTTCACCAGCAGCAGTTTTATCAGGGCTGTGTCTTGATGGAGGGTGTGTTCTGTCCATCTCCATCAATAGTGACAAGAAGAGTGACAGACAGGCAATTTTGGGATGTGAATTTGGGATGGAACCCATTAGTGACCCTATTTCCAGTGCTTCACCATGTCGGAAGAATAAAGATTGGTTTATGCTCATTATGACAGCATATCAGAGTGGTATAGGGTTATTCATCGTACTTCTTGTAAGTAGCAGTAGAGAGCAAACATTTAGCAGCCTATTTCATCAAAACTCTTTTCTTTTCTCCATTTTTAGGATGCGTGTGGTGCATGCCACGTACAGGCCATTGTTGCAATGCAAGGATAATGCCTTGATGCAGAGCATTTTAATGCTCTGAATGGGGTGTGTGCCACGTATACAGGCCATTGTTGGGATGCAGGGATATGCCCAGATGCAGGAGCATTTATGCTCTGAATGTTGTGTCTGACACTTAGGGTCCATGTCCACACAAAGCGTTTTTTTTAGTTGGTAGCGCCTGTCTGCCATGCCATGCCTGCCATTTTTGCCGCAGCGCCCTGGGCGCTTCAAGCTGGTAACAGTTCCAACTTTTGGAGCTCAGCTCTTTTGATCCTCATGGCTGTGTGTGACACCCCGGTAATTTAGGACCCGACGTGGAATCGTTACCACAACCATGAGAAGTCCATGATTACATTGTTTCAGCTAAGCTACTTGAGCTAATAACATACATCAGGACATTAGAGCACAGCAATGGCTGATCGGTTGAACGTTACGGGTGTTAAAAAGCAACGCAGCGACAGATATCGCTTTGCATCTTTGTATCTTTTGTAGCTGCCAGTGTGAACACAGCATTATACAGGCCACTGTTGGGATGTGGGGATAATGCCCAGATGCAGAGCATTTTCTAATGCTCTGAATGGTGTGCGTGCCACTTGCACAGGCCACTGCTGGGATGCAGGGATGATGCCCAGATGCAGAGCGTTTTTTAATGCAGTGGTATAAATCAAGCTTTAAAAAGGGGGAGGATCAGAAGCGGTCTATAACAGGAAGCCAGAGCGATGTGGAAAGAATAACTTGCAGAGTGTTGGTAGTGTCACACAGATATGAGCAGAGTTCATCTTTCACATCCTCCCACTCAGTTTTAATTAACCATCTCTGGGTTTGGAAGCTTTTGTTGGCCCAAGGAGCCAGCGCCATAAGACTGCTCCGGAGGACAAGGTTGGGGGAATTGAACCAGGGGTTTGTTTGAATTGGACCTGGGTTAGACTCTCATATGACTGCTTGGCATCCATGTCCGTTAGTCAAACAAAGATGCTGGGGCCCTTACGTAAAAGATAATACTTAAGGCCTTTTTTAATTTAGCTCTAAAACTCAAGAGATATCCTTTGATAGGCTGAAATTATTTTGTTCGGCCAACGTCGCAGCAGAGCCATGATAGCTTGGCTAAATCGGGAACAACTCTCATAACGGTCTTGTGATACTGCACCCACAGGCTAATACAGCACTGCCTCAAGATTGTTGAAATAACGCCACATAATACAGGCGGCTTTGCTTGAGCTTTAATTAAAATGAGAGATACTGGCCTGCTAAAGCTACATATGAGAATCTTGCTGCAACTGAACCCAAAACTCGAGACCTCTCATCCTGCATTCTCTGTAAAAGGCGCAATAAATATCAAACTATAGAACGTTTAGGTCTAAATAAATAAGACTGATGGCTATACATCAGCTATGATGTAAAAGGAGAGCCGACATATAATGAAACATGTAGGAAGTTATAATGTGAAGAAAGAGGGCAGTGTGGAGGACTGGATTCCAGGGAAATTGATGGTGTTCAGTTCCACACTTCCCTGAGGTTCCTGAAGGCCATGTCCTAAATCAAATGGCCACAGTGACCCCTAGTGGTTGCTAACATGAACTACATCTCCCTTCAGGGTCAGGACAGGGATTACGGTACATCCTGCCACTGTCACTGTGACCAAATGACTTTAATATGTCCCATCAAAGACAGAGGTGCCAGCAGACAGAGCAATGGTGACAAGAGAAGCCCTTCATAGGATTTCCATAGACAGGTCACTTTATCAGCAGTAGTGGGGCCCAGCCTTGACCACAGGAAAGGAGGCCCCTCATAACCGCTTTCCCTTTATCTCTTTTTCCCTCCTGTCTCTATTTTCATTGAGGCCATGTTTATACTGCAGACGGCTCTCCCTCATTAATGTGCTGAGCACATTAGTCATGCAGCTTGACATGTTAAACACTTGAGTTTATGATTGAGTCTAGCTGGAGTTCTTTTAATTGCTCTGCTGTAAACATAATTTTAAAAGAAGAGGAAGTTTTGTTTAGTTTTTTCAACCTGGGTCCTATTTTCCTAGTTGTTGCAAACATGCTGATTCAGTTATGATTAAAAAAATGCCATGCTCCTTTCCTCAAACCAGATTAAATTTATATTTAAAACATGCTCATGCAGCATTTCTACATTGTATTTCTACATTTCATTGAGCTTAACCCATTAAGACCTGGAACTGTGTCATTTTTTGATTTGAGCTAAAAAGCTTTATTTTACACTTTGGGCTATTCAAAAATAGCAGATATACAAGCTCATAGCGCGGCACCGAGTGCCGCGCTATGAGCTTGTAGATCTGCTATTTTTGAAAAATCGTGAAAATGTGTGTAAATCTTTGAATATATATATTTTTAAAGCGAACATTTTTAACTCAAATCTTTGCTTCTGGGGGGTCTCTGGAACAAAATATTTTGATGGGGGTCCGCGGCCAAATACATATCACTTTGGGGGTCCTTGACATGAAAAAGATTGAACACCACTGATATAGAAACATACGTTTTTAAGAAAACTGTTGAGATTTAGGAGACATGTAGAATCGGCTTCAGGTCTTAATGGGTTAATGTGAGCAATAATTGATTGCACAAAATGTTCCCACTAAGACTTCCTTGCTTACTTTGCTGGCTGCTGCCAAATGCATTCAGCCACACAGAAGTGTAGGCTAACTGAAGTCTTATGAATAGAATAGAGGAGGGTGAATGCATTACAATGATTCTAAAGTATAACGTTGAGTCCACATTTGCAATAATTGCAAATGCTCAAATCTCATGAACAAGATTAAATACTAGATAAAATACTATATGCAGGGCTACTTAAAGCGTTAATGTTATTGTGGTGACATGTTTCATTTGCATAATAAAGTTCATCTGGTATGGTCTGTCTGTATTTAGACAGACCATACAGCACTTTAGAAATTAATAAGTAATCAGTGTGTTAGAAACAACGTGGGACATAGGGTTCAGGTTGAAAAAACCCTTGTAAAGAGTAGTCGCTAGTCAGTAAGATTTGTTAGAGTTTATTCAGTATCGATACTGAAGCCAGAGACTCAACGTTTGAAGTAGTTAATTTAGATGTAGCCTCTATTCGATGCGACTCAGCCATTTGTTGTTCAATAAGCATCTAACTGGGTCAAACAGGCATCTTTCAATTACCCTGACTTGCGAAATTGACCTTCAATTACTAAAGGGATAACCTTGCGTATATACCCACTTAGGGGAAATTGAAAGGTAATCACGGGCAAATAAGCTAATTCAATTGAAATGAAATTAGCTGATAGAGTCTATGCTGGCTAGTCTCAGGGGAGTAAGGACGAGAGACAGACACTGTCTGGCTCATCACAACATCTGGCTCGCGTCTCGGCCCGACCGAGAATGACGTCACTGTACCAACCTCAGCTCAGCATCTTTGCCAGGGACCTTTCTCAAATCGTAACCCCTCCCCGCAGCCAAAAGTTCATTTTCATGTCCTCCAGAGCAGGCAGAGTTGGGGGCTGTGGTTTTGAATGTGATCAGTAGGGTAACTTGACCCAGTGTGTGTGGTGTGCTTGTCATTTTGTTGAGTTCATGTTGGGAAGAGGTGGTTTTTCCACTTCGCTCTTGCCTGCCATCCTCTCCCCACACACATAAACACATGGTGAAGTCACTGGGACTAGGGAAGGGGGGGCTTTGTGAAATCTGCCCTCAGTGGTGCATGATTACAAACATTATGAAGACAGAAAGGATCACCCAGAACTAGTTCAAGGATAGCTGGAATTTTTGCAAACTGGCTAATGTTTATTCCGGTCCAGCCCTGCTACAGTACATTCAGACAAACCAGACGTTCTTTTTGTTTGCTAACCTCAAGGCGATGAAGAGGGCTATCGGGCAGCGCTTCGGTGATGAAATCCTCCAGGATTTTGGCCTGGCTGGGTGTCGCTGGGTCAGGGGTGATGGGGGCAGGGACCCCCTGCCTCATCTGCTGCTTTTGAAGACGACGCTCCATCCTCAACTCCTTGGCCTTCCGACAAGGCGGCCGGCTCGGATCCGCTCCAATTCCTGCACACACCAAAGATAAAAGAGACGGAAATAAGGGAAGAGCTGAGACAAAATGCAATAAGAAGGATATATTAACAGAGACTGTTAGAGGGGGAGGATGGGGAGAAAGTTTCCAACGGCACTAGAACTGGAGTAGTTAGAAAAATAGTCAACTTTAATCCATTTTCTCTCCAAAGACAACCTTGGGCTATGGCATTCTCCAAGCATTTCAAGGTGAGAGAACAGAAGGAAAAAAGTTTTTAAAGAGGCAACATGAGCAGTTATAACAAGAAGGAGAGAAAAAAAGAAATAACTCAATTACTACCTTATGGAAGAGGAGAACAAGCTTCCCCTTTATACTGCCTTCAGAATGAGACTTAACACACAGTAGTGAACAAGAGGTGGTAACTTTAAGCTGCTGCTATTGATGAGTGCCACATTTGGGGGAGCATTTTGTGGGTGTGAGGCCGTGTTTCCGATAGATTTCCCCTGAACCCCTCTGAGGCAAATGGACTGCAGTTGTTTGCTTTAGTATAACCCCTCACATAAGGATATAGTCTCCATAGAAGAGAAAAAACAAAGCTCAGTGGAAGTCATTTTCTTCTTTCCCTCTGCTTCGATACTCATTATGTTACATTACATCATTGCTTCGGAAGCTATAAAACAACATGAGATGTATTTGTTGACTCCCAGTGGCCAGTTGCATGCATATGTGTGTGGTTGCAAATGAAAGAAGTCACAGTGGCTTGAGTGCCTCAATGGCCTTTCCTAATAATGAAATTATTACATAACTTGACTTGAGTAGAGACAATATGACAGTGGCCTTGTGGGTAGAGTATCCACCCTGAGGGCGGGATATCGGGGTTCAATTCCCAGCCGGGACATACCAAAGACTATAAAAATGGTACCCAATGCCTGCTTGGCACTCAACATCAAGGGATATATTGGGGGTTAGTCCCTGCAACATACTAGCGTCATGTCCAGGGGGTGTACTTGTACATCAAGCCGCCCCGCGCTACAGAAACATTGACCACATGACTCGGGAACCATTGATTCCAGAGACGCTACCCAAAAAAAAGGCTATAACACACACACACACACACACACACACACACACACACACACACACACACACACACACACACACACACACACACACACACACACACACACACACACACACACACACACACACACACACACACAGAAGGGGGGGTGCATGTTTGTGTTTTGAAGGCATTAATATGCACAAAAAGATCTGCATTTCCATTCAAACACCAGAGCCAAGCCACAGTATATTCCTTTCCCAGAAGAATGAAAAAACATAATCTGAAAATATATTCTGTTGAGCAACATGCAAACATTTGCACTGCATCTCAGACAGATACATTGAAGACTGATGTGTACATTCTCCAGAGAAGCACCAGTAACCCAATCTCTCCCTCTCTCTCCCCCTCATCCCCCTCTCCCCCTCCTGGGCTGTTGCCAAGCCCTCCAGTGCTCCGGGCATCCCATGTCAACAGTTTACACGCCCACATCCTGTTTGGAGCAATAAGGAAACGAGAGCCATTTCCTGCTTGTCCCATTGCCAGCCGCCACCACCGACCCACTCGCTCACCAACTTTCCCCTTCGCAGACGTCACAGCTAAGAGCAGGACCCCCCCCCCCCACCCTTAAAATAAGGAGAGAGTTCAATGCCAGCATTCAACACACGAGTGTTAAGAGTCTGACGTTTTCTGCTGTGTGGCGTTTCTAGTGTTGGTTCTTTGAACTTGTGTGCTCTGCGTAATAAGTACGCACATCAGAGTAAAGAACTGCGTCCATCACAACATTATAGTCCAAGTTCATTACATGAGGCAGAATGGGCAAATGGAAAGACTAAAGACTGAGTTGTACTTGCGTGCGGGTGTCACGTACTGAAAATAACCGATCTACAAGCTTCAAAAACACATCACAACCATGGCCTGCAACTAAGTATAAATTAGACGTAATGCAATTTCGATAGGTTTGGGTTTTCAGTTATTCGTTGTTGCAGTCTTTTTTGAGTTCAACTTTTGAAAAGGAAAAGTCTGCGTCTAGCTCATGAAGCAGATTATGAAAGCTACAATAAGTCGATCTGACAAGCGTCTGAGGAGAGCATTACCTGCATCTTGTATAATCCCCATCTCCCAGACCATTTCCTCTGTTCATCTTCCATGGTGAATGACCGGAGGAAGAGGGGAGAATTTCAAGAGTGGACCGGAACATTTAAAAACAAAGATTCCAGGGAGTGACAGTGTGGTCGATTGTTTCATTTTTTTCTTGTTATGCGAGGGTAAACATACACCAGAAACCAGAACCCAGTGTCTGGGCTGTGTTCGCCACACTGTTTGACTCATCCCCAAACACATCAGCTCTTATCACCAATCACGCTGTCCGTACGGGTCGATCCCGCTCGTTAACTATGATTTCACTATACAAGCACTCATTTATAACAATAGTATCTCTCTCAGTTACACACACATAATACTTTCTCTCTCGAAACACAGAGACACAAACAGGTACTCTTGAGGAGACAGAGTGCAGCCCTGGTGAAGATAAAGTCTGACAGATGGGTTCCTGTGGAAGACAGATGCTCCCTCCCCTGCAGTTAACAGTTCATAAAAACCATCTCCCTCCTAGTTTCCCCGCGCACACATACAATTCTCCAAAGGTGCGCTCACATTAAAAGTGGCTGGAGCTGACACACATTGCTCCTCTCACACATACACTTCATGTGTAAACAGGCAAAGTGAATTTCCTTGTGGGAGCTAGCCACTCCATCTTCGGCAGGTAGTGCCACTACAACGGCACCACCTGGGAGGTTAGACCTGGCATTTATGAGATGACAAATAGCACTCTGGTAAAACTGAGCTGTTTCTGTCACCCCCCACCCACTCGAGGAAAGGCGAATACAGCTGCAACAGTGAGATAAACAGATAACTCTCATTTGTGCTCCAAGCCATCAATCTCTTAAATAGACTAAATAAACTTCACACAACTTCTGTTGTTACAGTACATGCCATGTCTCTAAGTAAATGTAATTGTGTCCTTACTCCTTATATAGCGTTGTACTACCTGCAGGGGTATCTGCCGTCTGGGGGAGTAATGATGACTGAACTGAACAATAGTACTGTCTGCAAGTACTTCACATATCAAGTCACATGGGAATATATGTGTGCGTAAGGCACATATTACACTTCATACCTGTGGCATTTGACATTTCTCAATGACAAATTCACTGCCCATCTATTCAGGACAACAACCTCAGTCTCTTGATTTTAAGGACCCAAGGCATTTCTGCAAAAACAAGATTCCATCTGCACCTCTATCCGTTTACCTCCGCCTGCACCGAGGCTATACTACAGATGGGGGAGCCATGTTTTTCTCCATGCAGGACTGGAACCTGCCCAAAGCCGTAAAGTACTCCAGTCATAAAGCTGGTGAGGAGCCATCTCCAGGTGTTTTCTGTTGGAGGTGAAGGGGGGAGTGGAGAACTGCTGGCTCGACACACTAAAACTCCTTGTTTCCTTCCTGAAGCAAGGGGCCTATTCTTCTGCGAGGTCCAAGGAAGAGTGTGGTAGTGAACTCTTATGTGCGCTTGCAATTTAATTGCATTATGGACGGAGGTGTAAATGAGGAAGAATTGGCACATCTGACATTCCTCTATGTGTTTACGTCTGCGTCTGGGCCCAGAGTGCCAATGCCAGCCTGCCAGGTTCTCCTTGCCCCGATACTGTATATACGTTGGATTTAATGATGAATGAACATGGGGGTCTACTCTCACTAGGTGTGAGGGAGGAGCGGAAGAGTGGCTGAGGACTGAAATATGAGCTTGTTAAAAAGTGTGGCTTCCCGTGTCTTAATAAGTGTTTATTATCTGTTCGTCGGGAGTGTTATTCATTCATTATGTCTCTGTTAGTGTGAGTTGTCTCAGGATATCCTGCTCTGGAGAGTGAAGAGGGGGAGAACATGATAGATAGATGGTCCCAACCAGACCCATTCATGAAATTACAGAGAGAACACCAGTCCCATTCATACATCAAGCGCCAAAAGGAATCTTTTAAACGGTCAACACTGACACCTAGTGGTAAACAGGAGTCCCATCTCAGGAATTAATCACTTGCTTTTAACAGCTTATTGCAATGAAATTGCAAATACAGTTACACAGTTCCAGTGTCAGTTACAGTCATGTCAACAATATAAATAGGGTCAAAAGTAAATTTGGTAATTATTGCACCAAAGCACTGCAGATTACACTGAAGATGGGGAGGAAAAAATGAGGACAGAGTGTGCAGTATCAGCGTCATAAATGATCACTAGACTCTGGATTATCGATGGCAATGTTGGTAAGTCCGACACTTTGGTTCCAAACTGCTGTGAACCTTCAGTCCACCCGTTTGAAATAGCATAACCTTATCCTAAAATGATTCTGCACAATCAGCTGTTGTCCAATGTCCAGTTGTTTGGCAACCTACTACTGTAGGTTCCAATGCTGTCCCATGGGTCATGGGATACGTTTGAAATAGCATAGCCTAATCCTAAAATAATTCTACACAAATCAGCTGTTGTACAATGTCCAGTTGTTTGGCAACCAACTAGGTTCCAACGCTGTCCCATGGGTCATGGGATATAACAACTCACGGTACCATCCCTCTCGAAGTGGTTGTTGATTTTTTAAACGCAAATGACAATCAAGTGTGATTATCATTCAGTGCCCTCTTCAGTTCACTTTGGAAAGGCATCCGTAAGGGACAGATAATGCGGCATGAGGAACAATAATGAGCGTGTGACACAGAGAAGTGTGTTTTTAGAGAGTGGAAAGCAACCGTCTTTTGTTCACTATTGACACAACATGAGATTTATCGGTTCATGAACACTCAAACACTCTCTCTCTGTGTTGCTATGGAGATAAGTATGTAACTACAATAAAGGTTTAGTTGTGCACTGGATATGTATTCCAGCCTGGTGAATACATCTATTGTCTATTACTTGTCTACACACACACACAAACACACACTCACTACTGCTACCCACATGTAGCAGTCTCACTCATTGCTACACTGGCTCCCCTCACTCGACTCATCTGCTCCTCTTGAAAATAACTGTCACAATGTTATAGTTTGAAGGTGTTAGCTTGCTAAAGGGGACAAGTGCGCAGATCCTCTGCAAATATGGGGGGAAAATAAGAGGCACTCTGGAGTAAAACCAAATGACTGTGCTTCCTCTTGACAACCATCTCTCCCTTTGCATGATATGGCTTAACCTTTGTTCTGAACAGCCAGAGAAATGTGTTTGAGGTGAATTCACAAGGAAAGCCTGCTAACATTATGACACGAGAGAATAATAATGATTATTATAATTATATACCGTTTTAAAAGCACAGGGTAGCCCTCCAATGTTCTGTCTTTTAATTAAATATCTCTGTTTAGAACTGTGCTGGTGACATGAATTTCCTGCTTGGCAATTAATAAAGTATAGTAGATCATCCTCACCTCAACAGCTATACAATACTTGTTCCAATAATGATTATCAGACATTATTAGAACATTATTTATGTTAATCCTTCATTAAACATAAAAACAATTACGCCATCAACATATTTTATATTCAATACAAATATAAACAAATGTAAACCAAGGCATTGCTTCAAATATCCTTTGTAGATTAAACATGGAAGAGCACATGAAAAGTGAATGAATGAATATGTTCTGTTAAAAACAGCCAATAAAGAGCCAGTGGCTGAACTCTCTCTGGTCATTCAGAACGCTACATTCCTTCCGTAAAAAATAAATCCCACTGACCCTTCACTGTGGGATTTATGATCCAAATATTAGCCGCAACAATTAGTTTGCAATCACTACTGGCCAATACTGCTTAGTATGGGACACTGTACTTAATAGTCATTGCTTGAGGCGGTGATGTTCAGATTAAAATATTTAGCAAATATCAAGACTCAAGTAACTCAATCTTCATATCAATGCAAAACTAGGGCATTCAAAATAAGTCAACTGTTCATCAGCATGCAAGTTCAATGAATAATGCTGTGCTGTAGTAATAACTTATTAGTGGAAAGTGGAAGGAACAAGGAATATTTAATTGAGCCAGAATACAGTGACAACTATAGCAGGTACAGATAAAACAATGAGAAAACAGCAGCCATCTGTCTGCTAGTCAAGACAATGAATTGTGGGTAATGTTAATGAGGGTTTGTATTTTTCACAGGCCTTTTGACCTGGTGGGATGATACAAGCTGGCTAGCGGCTACGCAAGACTAAGTAGCAAGCATTCAGGATGGGCGTCCAATATCTTACCTGGTTTAACGGTTGAGGCAGGTGGTCTCCCGTCCGGGACAGACACTGGATCATTTCTAGATGTTTCTGAGTCAGCTGGTTTTGAATCCCCCAGCTCCTTCTGAACATCTGTGACAATGGGTCTCTCTACTTCTGTGTGACAGACTTTAGCTGGCTCCCGTGGGCCTGCTTCACCACACACAGCGTCCATGGGCTCCCCTGTCAAAGCACATACTCCAGCATTAAAATCGTGATTTCGTGCGCCGAAATCGTGATAATGAGCAAAATGTTTAGTTTTTTACTCGTTTTTTTCTCTAATCGAGCTAATTTGACACGATGTTATTTTAGGCCTGGGATTCTTAAATCCAGTGTTAAATCGTGTCTTTTTGGAAACAAAATAAGTCTGCTTGAAAAGTAATACAGATTAACAGCAGCCAGTTGTACAGAAAATCAAAATAAGTCCAGAATCAACAATTTACTTACAGATGTGTTTGTTAGTCTGCTTGAACAGTAATACAGATATTATTTAAAAAAAGAAAAAATAGAGATCCCTGGTGTCATCATGATGTCCTAGTACTGACTTCATAGACTGGCCTTCAAGTACTTTGATAATGGGTATACAGTGGGCCTCTGACTACTTTGATAATGGGTGTACAGTGGGCCTCTGACAACGGGTACAGCAGGTACAACAGGTATTTCATAAGCGGAGGTGCATACATTCCCAACGAACATCGGCCTAGTTAACACATTTTTCTATATATTGTGTGTTGATTTTCAATCTCTGTGGGTGTAAATGAAGTTCACAATTCACATACGGTAGAAGACACGTTTTCCATAACCTGGGCCCTTTCAATACTGCAGTCAATGTTCACTCACCCTTTGGCATTTCCCCTTTAGACAGAAATTTGCCCATCTTCTTCAGGATCTTCCTGTGAGATTTGGATGGCTGGAAGTTCAAGACATGACATCTGGATGGAGAGCACAGCAAGAAAGTAGTTTGGTTAGAATAAACTGCCTTGTTGACAACTCTGGTTATCAACCAACTAAAGTTTTCCAATGTAAAGCCAAAATAATAAAGGCTTTTTGAAATTACACTACTGTCTCCCTAAGTTACAAGGATACAAACCCAACTTGCTTTATGTTAAAGTATTTTTGACTTAAGCCACAACAGTGTTCTTTTTCTCTACACTTTTTCAGGTAAATAAAAGTAGGGCAGCATTATAAGACAGTCATATTGCAATATTTTCCCTGACTAATGATTTCACTGAAGTATGAATCATAACAAAACATTCTAATTGGCAGGGTGGCGCCAGTGTTTACCTGATGGTGTACTGTGGACAGCATGTCTTGTTCAATGTAGGCTTGTAGACATACTTTCCACTTCTGCAGAGGGAATTAAACGGGTTATTAGCACAGACCTTAAGGAACATCTTTAAATGTGTAGCTTGTTATAAATGCAAATGTTGACATGGTAGTTATCTGACCATTCTGGAGAGAGACACGATGCCAAACATTGTGGAGCGACTCACTGTGCAAAATACCAAATGAAAACACCAATAGGGGGGTTTTGGAAGATGGCATTCTTACCTTCTCCAACCTCTGTCTATGAGGTCCTGGTAGTCTTGTACCGTCATTGTGTGGGACCACATTCCTGTAGAATGGAAAATTAACAGGCTGTGAAAGCTTGAAATATTTGTTTTCATCAGTTTCATTTTAATATCAGCATACATGTCCACTTAGATCACGTTTCCCCCACAAACCTCAGTGCTTAAGAAGCTGACGCATGCGCAGTACACTTGGTCACGTTAGCGGGCATAACAAATAGCTAAATACCCCTCCGAAAATTAGATAGTAAATACATAAATCACCCCACTACTAGGACAATACTTTCTATGCGCGGATTAAGCCGCTAATCTACCTAAATCTAATGAAAGTATATAATAAAATCACGCTAAACCGGAAGTACGTCATTTCTCCCACAATTAGCTGATCACGTTTCCCTCGTTTACTGAGTGATTTTCAGAAATGCTGCAGCAGTACTATTAATGTAAAAATGACTTCACTTCATATATACTACACAGACAGTATGATTGGAAAACCAGTCGGATTGAAAAAGGTGCACTTGTTTTCACCGACGGAGGCACGCCGTCTGAAGAGGACTTGAACCATGAGAGGCACAACCAAGCGAGCTTAGACCAGCAAGTCGAGCAAAGTTATGAAAGAGATGCATGAAAATATCTCTTTTTAATGTTTCTGTATTAAGTTGAATCCCAGTATGACATGTCCACTTAGACATGGTATTTCCAACAGTGTCTCAAGATCCTAACAGAAACATACAGACTTCTGGGATGCACCAACAGTCAGCATCCCCCTTCCTCAAACTGAGGCCTCAACTTCCTGCCGTCTCTCATGACCTTCTCTTCAACACACACACACACACACACACACACACACACACACACACACACACACACACACACACACACACACACACACACACACACACACACACACACACACACACACACACACACACACACACACACACACACACACACACACACACACACACACACACACACACACACACACACGCGTCTCCGTTTCTCGCAAACTGTTGGATCAGTTTACATCAAAACCAAATGTGGAGAGTCACGTAAGCAGTAAGCACCATTTCCCAGTTGCAGCTATTGCCAAAGTCCCATGGGTCTCAGGGACAACACACTGTGATACAACAGAGAAACTGTATGACAGAAAATAATTTGCCTGAGTTAGCTATGCACCAAGGATTTGGAACTTAGGCCAGGTACACACTGCAGGACATTAGGTCCGATATTGCTGTCGCCGACCTTTTTTGGCGCTCGCCGACAAAACCTCCCGACCTGACGCAGATCGGCGTTTGATCGGCGAGATAATGCTCGCTGTGTGTGAAAGGCTCCACGACACGATATGGCTGCGATTCTCCGCTCTGCGACGGCTTTCCGACCGTTTTCAGATAACTAAATTGTTAGATATTCATCTCTGTCTGGGACAGGACAGCAGACAATATCATACACTATGAACGGGGCTGCGAGCACCTTGCGAGGAGATGCACGCTACAGCCAATGAGATCACATTACAGCCACCGTGGCTATGGAAGGTCGGTGGACCTGACCACAACAAACAGATCCCCCACACAGTTACCGTCCAGTCCTGTATTAAGTTAAACATTATTATAAAACAGAATGAGAGTGAGCAAGCGTGCTCAAAGGGGGGCTATTTATTTGAGACTATTGCACAGAGATAGAGAGACAGAGAAAGACACAGAGAGCGAGCGGTGTGTGTGTGTGTGTGTGAGTGAGTCTCGTAGTCTGTGAGTGTTGCCAGATTTTGCGAGAGAAATAAGCAACCAAGTTTGTGAAAACAAGCCCAACAAAAGCGACTATGAGCACTTTAAGCCTATATACAAATACATTGGATACTTGAAAACAGACGATCTACAAGCTCATGTTGTAGATAGGCTATTTTTAAAGAAGACCTTTGGGGGGGGGGGGGAGTATTTTCCAAATCCACACAGATCTTGTATGGGGGTCTATGGCACAACATATTTTCAGAAGGGGGAGGTCTGCGCCTCTGCGGACAAATATTAATTTGGGGGTCCTTGCCATGAAAATGTTTGAGAACAACTGGTTCAAACAACATTAGGAAACAAGGCCAAAAAAGCAACTACACTTTCAAGCAAACAATCCCAAAGTCGCTTATAATAAGCGGACATGGCAACTCTGTCACAGCGGAATCAGCGCACTTGCCGTGCGAGAGAGAGAGAGAGAGAGGGGGGGGGGGGGGGGGGGGGGAGAGGCATATCACAGGATACGTCGATTAAAATGAATTGGAATAAACACAAATGTATGTATTGGGTCTGACTCTGGAGATAGCATCCTAGTGAACTATCCTACAGTGTGTCAGCCCTTGTCGGGGATCAATCGTGTTGTGAAAACCACAACGACATTATGACAGCCGATTTCAAGAAATAAACTCCTGCAGTATGTTATGCTTAACGATCAGATGACCCCCCGACCACTTTAAGGTCCTGCAATGTGTACCTGCCTTTACTCCCCCTGCATATCAGACAAGCATGCACTTTTAACAGCATTTCTGTCTGAAAGGTGCTCTATAAAGACTAGTATTATTATTATACCACATATATTTTGAAAGAACTATACGACTCTACACCACAGTTGATAGCTGGACCAATTCCTCTCCTCCTGACTGGTTTACATTACAGCAAGAGGAGCCTGGATCTGCATAGTTTACGGGTTTAGTTTTTCTTTTTTTTTGACATTGGGAGATACTACGCACGCATGTGTTAATATTGATTGAACAGTTCAAAATACATAGTCTAGGCTTTGGGAATTTAATTCATACACTTGGTAAGCTGAAAGAGGTAGGGAAGTTTGTGCTCTAAACTCAACTATAGGGCTGAAAACAGGTGCGAGAGGCCAGCATTAAAGTCCATAAACAACAAAAAGGCTTGCACACTGAAAGATGAAAACTGAGGCTATTTAGATGCAATAGTCATTTACTTAAAAAAAGTGGAAAAAGTGACATGGAGAAATCAAGTGGACGTTTTGGTCCTCAGACCGCCTCAGTTTTCATCTTTCAGTGTGCGAGCACTTTTTGTTGTTTATGGACTTTTACACTTGGTAAGCTGACATGTTCCTATAAGATAACAGCGATAGTGTTAAGTGAATAGTTTCTTGATGATCTTGAAATAAATATGGTTTCTTACTCAAACAATCTAATTGCAGGTTATTTCTCATTTACTATTTGTGGTGTTTGAAAGTTTATGTATCCTCAAAAAGGCAAAGATCCAGAATAGTAGCAAGTACTGTAGGTACATAACCTAGCTATTAACCACACTGTTAAGAGCAAGCAACTTGAGCAACCTCAACATAGTGTAACTAAATTAGAAACACCATGAAATCCAGGTAAGTGTTTAATGACTTGCTGAAAGTTTCATAAGTACAATCTGTCATGCCATCTGCCAATCCAGATGGCATGCTGCCGTCATGGAAACGCAGTAGTTTTATCTGGGCACATCACAATCAGCACAACAGGAGCACCTGTCTTTCGGTTACACCTGATCTACACTGCTTAAGAGCCTTCTTTCAGAGGAGAGCGGGACCAAAAAGGAAGTGAATGACTCGGATGAGGCGTGCCATCGTGTCAAATTGTACTTGTTTCGCAGCTCTTAAGAACAGCTCCTCATCCCCGTGTAGTTACAAGATTCACCCTCACACAACAATCCCTTTTCATCATCTTAAGACAGCTTTTATTGCGTTGCACCAAAGGCAGGACTTCCAGGGATGAAGTTTTATTAAAGCGATTGTTATTAATAGATAACTTGTGTACAAAAATGGAAGGTCTGGCACAAGGGTGGCGCTAGAGAATAGGCCACAGGAGCAATAACATCAGTAGAATGCATCCTGTGTATTAAGTTTATTAACAATTATGTGCCCAATAGTTTATCAGATAGTGCGTAATTGGCAGGGTCTGAAATTCATTTTTTCAAATGAATTTCAATTAATTGAAACATCACAGCTAATTCCAGTGCATGACATTGTCATATGACAAAATATTCCTAGTTCAACAACCTAGTTCTAAAAGGTAAACATGCTGCCAAGCTGACATGAGGACATCATTCACTGGCTGCTGTGTGGGATAGTTGTTATCAAAGTAGACGTTTTTTAACCATTTCAGATCACATTCCCGGTCTTATTACGCTCTAGTTTAACCATATTTATAGACTATAACACTATATAGATATCAAAATCCAATGATGATTTCTTCCTGTAAACCAAAATATGACGCAGGCTTATGTCAGCAAGTACCAACCAATTTCAACCAATACTATTTTGACATCCACCCGTAAAAAGGTCGCCCACACTGCTACAGACATTAGAGGCTGGTGCTGTATGCCATACTGTATATGCAGAATCAAGCATGGGCTGGTTTCAAACGGTGTTAGCTAAACAGTACACTAAAATGTTTCTGAAAACATCTGAGGAAAGAAAAAGGCAATTTAACAGAATCATTAGAGGCTGGTGCTGTACGCCATACTGTATACAGTATCAAACATGGGCTGGCAAAAGTGTTTCAACCGGTGTTAGCTAAACAGTACAATAAAATATGTTTCTGAAAACATCTGAGGAAAGAAATGTACAGTATGTGTAAAATGTGATGTAAAAGCAGGTATTTTGTCATTGCTACCTATGGAAAACACCTGCTGTGACATCATTGATGTCACAATGGGTGTAGTCAGACATGCTTAAGTTTTCAAAACCCAGAGAGAATGCAGTGAGTGCACATCTTCCATTTCCAAGTATCACCCGTAAAGTTGTTGTCCCTTCCTGGAAAATCACAGTGACAGTGAACAGAACACTAATGTTTGTCAAGTCAGCAGACGGGATGTACACTAAATATGATTAATCAGAAATGCACACCAGTCAACAGTGAACAGTCGAATCTGTGGATGCAAGATCATAACCTATTAGCCATCAGCGTTTGCCTGAAAAGACACAATATTGCTGTCAGATCTGGTACAGTAAGTTTTGCTAGACTGATTAAAGGGTTAACAAGTGGGAAGACCTCTATTCTCAACACTTGATTCAACCCCTGTCCAAAGAAGAAAAAAAGAAGAAGATTCAACTCTGTGAATGCCTAGCCTTGGATCAAGACTAGCTGTAGTAGAATACAACTCTCGTAGACGTATTTATGATTCTGACGTTTTCAATGTATTAGAGTTGTAGGGTTGATCCCCCATGGACACAGGGACTTTCATCTCCTAGCCCGTAGATCTCCACACTGTACAAATGCAAAAAGAAAAATGTGCTTACCCTCACGCCCCAAATGTTAACTCTTTCTACGGGGTAGTAGTGCAATGTAATAATCCATATCTTTCAATAAATAAGTGTTTTAATCCCGTCTGTGGCCGAACACCATTGTTTCACCCTCGTTTACTTCCTATTTACATTGAGTGTAATTCCGGGTTTCACCGGATGCGCCCCGACACTACCACCCATTGGGAACTTCAGACAGAATCGGCCACAGACGGCATTAAAACACTTCTTTATTGAAAGATATGGATTATTACATTGCACTACTACCCCGTAGAAAGAGTTAACATTTGGGGCGTGGGGGTAAGCACTTTTTCTTTTGCATTTGTACATGTTTAGAGATCTACGGGCAAGGAGATGAAAGTCCCTGTGTCTATGGGGGATCAACCCTACAACTCTCGCAGATTGAAAACGTCAGAATCATAAATACGTCTACGAGTTGTATTCTGCAGCTAGATCAAGACGATCATAGATGTATTTTCGATTTTGACATTTGATAGTCTTGATCCAAGGCTAATGTCTGACTGTCTACAAGACAAAGTCACTCAGTATTAAAGCGACCCCGTCGTGAGATCGAGTATATACTGTACATACTGTATACGCTTTAGAAAGAGGAGAGCGACTAGGCTGAACAAAATGTAGCTACAACTAGCCTCAGGTGATACTTTTTGTGAGGGGTCGTTTTTAAGTGTCTTAAGTGTCGGTTTGGAAGTACTTGTTTTCTAAAACGCAACGTCCTCCTGCTGCCTCTGGCATTATGTGCAATATCTAATCGAAAGGTGTACGAAGGACCGTTGAGTGATTTCCAACAAGCACTTCCCAACTCGAACACTAAAAATGACCACCTGCACGGAATTTATTGACATAAAGTAGCTATAACTGTCTATGGTGGAATTGTATCAACAAAAACTTTGCAGATATTTAATACAATCAGAATTCTCTGTTCGGATGGCTGTCAAGGGTTGCTATTGCAAGTCTAGATTCCAGATATTAAAAATAGGACCCATTAGACTTGCTTACTGCGGCTAAGTAACAACAGTAGCTGTTTGGGACACAGACACAGGGGCAGCTAGCTTAGGGTGTCTAGCTTTACACTGTGACTCCAACAGGACGAAACTTGCACACCATCGGTAACGTTAGAGTGAAATGTGAGAAAGGGACACATTTGACCCTATTTTATAGAAAGTGTCTGTGTATCATAGTTTTTAGGTAGTCATGGTACAGTTCCTTCCTTCCAGCAAATAGACGGAAACCCTGACAGAGCAATAATGCTACACAGTAACACAGCAGTGACATAACAGAGCTTGACCGTACAACTGTGGGATTCAACACACTTACCATGAGAGAAGTTGCCCTTTTCGTTCTTACAATAACCGCAACGATAGCCATCGTCTCCACCAAAATACTCCACAATTGTGTAGGTATTATTTCCTGCAGCCATCTTTGTTGTTACGGCTGAATGAGAACAGCTGAGTTGAGTGCTGAGAGCTGTGTTCCGCAAGAAGATCTGTAAGGAAGAGACGCCGACGTCATTTTCGTTTTTCTCAATGATGCAATTCCATTCGGCAGATTCGTTGCACTGGGAGTCAGACTCACACCGGAAGTTCGGTGAAATAATAACATCGGAGAGCTCCGTTCCGTCAGCAACTATAGGACATCCGGTATTGGAGCTAGCAACTATAAGGTTTCCGGTTGCCTTCAAAATAAGATCACTAATGTGTAATGTTTTTTAAAAGACACAAATATATTTTAAAAATACATTTATGATGTACGTCTTTTAAATGGCGCATACTAGAACACTTCTAATTGCCAATTTTATTTTTATAGACACAAATGTATTTTAAAAATACATTTACTTTAACTGGATATTCATTTGTGTTTGTTACATATGTATTGTTTTTGAACTGTTTGTCCATTATTGTAATAATGCTGCCTCTAGGCCAGGTCACTCTTGGAAAATTATCATGATATAATATTGTTTATTGCAGAAGCAAATAAACAGTGATGAAAGTAACAACAAAATATGCTACAAATAATAATAGTAGATCAGTGCAGGTGCGATTTTAAAAAAAAGCAAGGGGGGTTTATAAAGTTGATCTCACCTATTTAAAAACTAAAATACAATACAAATAAGAAGAAAAATAAAAGTGTGTGTGTGTGTGTGTGTGTGTGTGTGTGTGTGTGTGTGTGTGTGTGTGTGTGTGTGTGTGTGTGTGTGTGTGTGTGTGTGTGTGTGTTCGAGAGAACTGTTCCATAACTGAGCGCCCCTGAACTTGATAGAAAATTGATACAGACCAGTAGGACAGAATGGTTGGTGAAAATTGAGAGATAAGAAAAAAAACTGGCAGGCCATCCAGTGCGGCCAGATGTAAGAAAAGAAAGTGCCGTTCTCAGACAAAAGTGGACACTGGAAAGGCACCGGCGGACGCTGCCAACACTTCTGACATACGCACGCGTGCGGGGACACCTCCCCTACAACGCCACACTCTCGGATAAGCCCGAGATGTGTAAAAAAAAGTGTGGCGGACCGTCCAGTGAGGTCAGAGGTCAGAAAAGTGCCGTTCTCAGACAAAAGTGGACACTGGACAGGGGCCGGCGGACACTGCCGACACTTCTGACATACGCACACGTGCGGGGACACCTCCCCTACAAAGCCACACTCTCCGCTAAGCGGGAGAGGTGTAAAAAAAAGTGTGGCGGACCGTCCAGTGAGGTCAGAGGTCAGAAAAGTGCCGTTCTCAGACAAAAGTGGACACTGGACAGGCGCCGGCGGACACTGCCGACACTTCTGACATACGCACACGTGCGGGGACACCTCCCCTACAACGCCACACTCTCCGCTAAGCGGAGAGGTGTAAAAAAAAGTGTGGCGGACCGTCCAGTGAGGTCAGAGGTCAGAAAAGTGCCGTTTTCACACAAAAGTGGACACTGGAAAGGCGTCGGCGGACACTGCCGACACTTCTGACATACGCACGCGTGTGGGGACACCTCCCCTACAACTCCACACTCCCCGCTAAGCCAAACAGGTGTATTTTGAAAAGTGGCGGGCCGTCCAGTGAGGTCAGGGGTCAGAAAAAGGCCATTTTCAGTGCATAGCCTTTACAAATTGGACGCTGGACACGAGACAGCTATTTGCCGTGGCACTTGTGACATACGCACAAGGTTTATCATACCTGCCATTCCATCTGTACTTTAATTTTATTTGTGTTATCTATATTTTTATTTCTACTTCATTACATCAGTATTGTTACTTGTTACTGATGTATTTTGTTTGGTTGTGCTAGCACAGTCTCTGTAGAAACAGGTCTCAACATTTCACTGCTACTTGAGTAAGTGACAAATAAATCCCTCTTGATTCTTGTTCAGATTACAGTAGTTCCAGAGTTCTCTTTGAAAATGTCTCACATTTTGAAATGGCTCCACATCCATTGCCTGATATTAAGCTGGTAGGTACACATGATGTAATAGACATGCCACTAAAAGTATGCACTTAAAAGTTTATTTTCATTCATTATTTATATTCTTTATAATTGTGAATGTTAAAAATTGTGGGGTTCTGCTATAGTCACTTACAAAACGTAAACTGGGTTTGTGTCAAATATACTGCAGTTCTTACATTAGTTTATATATAGTAGGCCTAATACCTATCACCGTCCTTTGACTTTATTTTTTTTAGATAAATGGCACAATCATGGTCACAGTCAATGTTACATACGTCTTATCTCAGGAACGGAGAGAAACACAGAACGAGATGTTGGTGTGTGCCTTTATTAATGGTCTTGACATTTTATACTGATGTCAAACTGGGAAACTGAAATAGAAGCAAGGCTT
The DNA here is from genome assembly GCF_963454915.1 of Gymnoscopelus microlampas. Taxonomy (NCBI): domain Eukaryota; kingdom Metazoa; phylum Chordata; class Actinopteri; order Myctophiformes; family Myctophidae; genus Gymnoscopelus; species Gymnoscopelus microlampas. The sequence continues at coordinate 38,572,958 of NC_139950.1, read as the reverse complement.
GTCCATAGCCATGGGTGGGAGTATCAACACATATCCATCAATAACTGGTCTGATGTCAGAAGTGTTGGCAGCGTCCGCCTGTACAAGTATAAACATCCTCCAACCAGCAAATGCATTGCAAGTGGCAAAAACACATGGGTACATTTATTTCTATGTGAAATGTAATGATGCATCACTTAATGCTGGCATCACAATAGAGGACGATTTGGAAGATATTGACCATGGTGTGGATGTGTTTTTTTGCAAAAAAATGTACGCCTCTCGGGCTTATCCGAGAGTGTGGCGTTGTAGGGGAGGTGTCCCCGCACGTGTGCGTATGTCAGAAGTGTCGGCAGTGTCCGCCGGCGCCTGTCCAGTGTCCACTTTTGTCTGAGAACGGCACTTTTCTGACCTCTGACCTCACTGGACGGTCCGCCACACTTTTTTTTACACCTCTCCCGCTTAGCGGAGAGTGTGGCGTTGTAGGGGAGGTGTCCCCGCACGTGTGCGTATGTCAGAAGTGTCGGCAGTGTCCGCCGGCGCCTGTCCAGTGTCCACTTTTGTGTGAAAACGGCACTTTTCTGACCTCTGACCTCACTGGACGGTCCGCCACACTTTTTTTTACACCTCTCCCGCTTATCCGAGAGTGTGGCGTTGTAGGGGAGGTGTCCCCGCACGCGTGCGTATGTCAGAAGTGTCGGCAGTGTCCGCCGGCCCCTGTCCAGTGTCCACTTTTGTCTGAAAACGGCACTTTTCTGACCTCTGACCTCACTGGACGGTCCGCCACACCTTTTTTTTACACCTCTCCCGCTTAGCGGAGAGTGTGGCGTTGTAGGGGAGGTGTCCCCGCACGCGTGCATGTGTCAGAAGTGTCGGCAGTGTCCTCCGGCGCCTGTCCAGTGTCCACTTTAGTCTGAGAACGGCACTTTTCTGACCGTTTCTGACCATTTATCCATTTAGATAAATTATTAATGTTTAAAAAAACATTTTTGTTACACAGAAACATAATATGTGTTGTATAGCTTCGTTTAAATGCTTAATTTGTAGTTTTAATGTGCAAATTAACCGTTTTTCTACTTTATTTTTATTTTTAGAGGGTACTCTTATTCTGAAGAGATCGTCCACCGGAAGTCTTATAGTTGCTCCGTTATAGTTGCTGACGGAACACAGCTACATTGGAGTCTATGAGAGCCAAGTGGACAGCTTATGAGCAAACTCTATTTCTGAACGATTGAGACCTTTATAAAATACTCGGCACAGGAAAATATTATTCCAAATGGTAACAGGAAAGGTGGGCACCAAAATATTAGGGCACCTAGGAAGAGTGGGCACTAGGCCTAGGGAAATGTGAGCACCCGGAAGAGTGGGCGCTTTTGGGTGAGGAGAGTGGGCACTAGGGAAAACTGGGCACTAGGAAGAGTGAGCTCTAGGGAAATCTGGGCACCATTTGTGGGAAGACTGGGCGCCACTAGAGAAGAGTGGGCACCAGGGAAATCTGGTCATCAAAACAGAGTGGCACTGGGAAAACTGGGCACCATTTGTGGGAAGACTGGGCGCCACTAGAGAAGAGTGGGCACCATGGAAATCTGGTCATCAAAACAGAGTGGCACTGGGAAAACTGGGCACTAGGGAAATCTGGGCACCATTTGTGGGAAGACTGGGCGCCACTAGAGAAGAGTGGGCACCAGGGAAATCTGTTCATCAAAACAGAGTGGCACTGGGAAAACTGGGCACCAGGGAAATCTGGGCACCAAAACAGAGTGGGCACACACACACACACACACACACACACACACACACACACACACACACACACACACACACACACACACACACACAGAGTTTTGTCCTGGTTGAAAAAACTTAGATGTACCACTAGATGGAGACATCATCACATTATCCACCACTGTTCACAACACAGGTGGCTGTTAGTGTTAACCAGCTAGTCACCAGTAGTTATTTTCCAGCTCAAGTCCTGAGCAGTCCACATTCTGCTACTATAGTATTCTATTGTACCAGCTAGTAACCAGTAGACATGTGTTAAATATTACAGTGTGAGAAGAGAAAAGTAGAGTGTTCAAATATTACACTAGTAACAATTACAGTAAATCAATGCTTAACTTTGAATAAATACAACAAAGCGTAAACTCGTGTGTAAAATGTCAGGTCCCGACTCGGCCAAAAGCAAATCTGTGAGGATCTAGAAAGTGCTCCTGACTCTTCAGGATGCAGCAACTGGTGATCACAACTCCACTGCCTTGTTCCAAGACTCCATTGCTGCCACATAACTTATTGTCTGTAGACAGAATGGAGGAACTGATGGTTACGTTCACCTGCAGTCTCTGCATGAACGTCTCCTGAAGACCCTCTGCTGAAGTATACACATACACCAGGGTGACTTTGGGGGATTTTGCGTATCGGTTGGCATCTCCAGAGTCCAGACACCGCTCACAAAAACACACCAGTGTGGTTGTCAAAGGAGCACTTGGTAAGAAGGTGAGGCCTGCCTGGTGTTGGTAGGGAGGCGGCAGTAGCCGAGTGGATAGAGAAACCGTACGGGAAGCACATGGTTGCCGGTTCAAGCCCCCCGGACTGCCCCGGCCTATATGTGGTGATGTGTCTTTGAGCAAGACACTTAACCCCTAACTGTTCCCAGGGCACTGTAGTAATGTCACTTTCCCACTGCTCATAATAGTTAGGATGGGTTAAATGTATTAATAGCACCCCACTGCTCATAATAGTTAGGATGGGTTAAATGTATTAATAGCACCCCACTGCTCATAATAGTTAGGATGGGTTAAATGTATTAATAGCACCCACTGCTCCTAATAGTTAGGATGGGTTAAATGCAGACCGGACAATTTTCATGTATGTACAATGAAAAAGCTTTTTATAAGTGGTCAGATGGGTGGTGCCACAGACGCTTTCAAGATTTTCAAGCGGGCCCTGATCCAGAAAAGGTTCAGAACCACTGTAGCACAGTGGTTCTCAAGAAATGACAACACTGTTATGCACAGTGCACACACCACCATGATGCCCTATCTTGCGTGCGGCCTTACCCCTTATGCCTAAACTTATTAGCCATATTTTACTATTTTGAAAAAGTGTTTTAAATAGTTCGACTAGCTAATCTGCATCGACACGTTGTGAGCTTGTAGATCGGCTATTTCAACTTTTAAAATGTTTTTCAAAATAGTAAAAAATGGCAAAAAGAACACAAGAGCACCTAAGTCACAATTACACATTTCACTAGTTCACCCTTCACCCTCTGGGGTGAAGGGTGAACTAGTGAAATCATCTTGGTATGTTGGTATGTTGTTATGTAACTATTTGCAAAAGGATTAGATGTCAACACCATCGTAGCTCTCCTCTCACTGACACCACTATGGTTGGCCCCTGTTATGACTATTCTAATGGCATACCCCTGAACAGTGTTTGTGCCAAGTGTGATCCTGGGTCTGGATCAGAGCAACAGTGCACTTGTCAAGTCAAGTCAAGCTTATTTATATAGCAGTTTAAAAACAACAGCAGTTGACCCAAAGTGCTTTCCAAGAGACAATAGCAACATATAGACCTTAGTCTATTCACAAAGCATTGAAAGCAATAATAAAAGTCTATAACCCCCTATAGTAGCTCTGAGGACCCCCTATGGGTCCCGGACCCCCTGTTGAAGACCCCTGCCCTAGTGAGAGCGAGGGTGGGCGGGGACTTACAGCGCGTTATGACATCACACAAGTGCTCCTGCATGGCGTCCGTACATTTGGGCAGTGTATTTTCATTTGTTTCCACCACCATCTTCTGGAGGTTCTCCAGAAGTCTGCTCTCCCCTGTGGCCTCCTCTTCTCCTTTAGAACAACCAAAGGGACATGATCTGTTCATTCTCTCATGTACATTTTAAACTGACATTTTTGTTGGGATGGTACTGCTGATTTAGGTCAATTATATTCACTTATTATTATTATTATTTTTACAGTTCTGCTAAGTCAGGGGTCTTCAACAGGGGGTCCGGGACCCCTAGGGGGTCCTCAGAGCTACTATAGGGGGTCCGCCAAATCTTTGTGTGATAGGATTTCGTTTTTTTACATTAACCACTTGAACCCTAGAATTCCTTTTCTGAGGGGAACATTAGCCGAAAATATCAGATCTTCGGCTAATGAGAGCTTGTAGATCGGCTATTTTTGGCAAAGAGGCTATAGGTGTAGAGGGAAAAAATAGCAGACTAAGTAAAAAAAAAAAAGTAATCTGAAACACAATTTTATACAATATAGAGTAGGGGGTCCCTGCTTCATCTCTCTCTCAGCTAGGGGATCCTTGGCCTGAAAACGTTGAAGACCCCTGTGCTAAGTCATATAAAAAATATCACATGTAGGCCATCATGTGACAGTTCCCCCCCTGATCTGGAGCTAGATCGGCCCCTTGGGAATCGGAAGGTTCCCTGTTTGATCCCCCGGGTTACTGTCAAAGTGTCCCTATAAGAACCTCCTACTGCTCCTCATGAGCAGATTGGTGCCTTGCATGGTTTCCGCTGCCGTCTGTGTGTTAATGTGTGTGTGAATGGGGGAAATGTAAATACACATTATTTTTTAAGCGCTTTGGAGAAAGGCATGATATATATCTTAATCTATATAATCTATATCTTGCTATGATAGGAGTTAATAGCTCACACCACTGTTATTTTTTCCCCTTCATTACAGGAAACAGCATTTCTTCTTTCTGTTCTTAAAAAAATGAAAATAAACATTTGATATGTTTCTTTATGCTTTCCTCTTTATGAACTTGTTTATTACTTATTTTTTTATGATCTTCCTTTTTTGTGTAAAGCACTTTGAGCTGCATTCCATGTATGAAAGGTACTATATAAATTAAGATCATTATCATTATCATTACGGACACAGATTAGACTAGCTTTCATCAGATACACTGTGGCTTCCCAAGGATGTGTGTTACAGTGAAAACCTATTTAACATCTCAATAACAGAGCATGTGTCAGTGTTGTGGGTGTTCTCCATCTCCGACAGTGCATCTGTGACTTGCTCAACGTGGTTTACCTCAAACTCCCTCACAAAGTAGCGAATCTCTCCTTGGGTGATGGGCCTGTGGTCCAGGAGTCTTGACTGAACTGTCTCCTACATCTATGGGAGGAATGACGGTGAAAACAAGAAGATTAAAGGAAAGACCACGACCGTTGAGGTAATAACTTGTGGGCACTAAATTGTTTGATTATTATAGTGGACTGTCTTGACATTGCCTGGCATCCCCATTTTGGCCATCGACATTGTGAGGCGCTGTGAACTTGTAGTTGGGCTTTTTGAAACAGGGCTTAGATGTGTCTTTATCCAAACAGTCAAGAAGCCAAATGCACTTTCTCACACGCACACACACACACACACACACACACACACACACACACACACACACACACACACACACACACACACACACACACACACACACACACACACACACACACACACACACACACACACACACACACACACACACACACACACACACAGGTATCAATTTGTAGTGGTGTTTCGTTGCCTTCAATCGACCTTGCAAATCATTAAAAAGGCACTGATGCACAACTGAGGTTGACAATATAACTTATGCTTTTGGGGTGGTTGTATTTGGTTTGGTATTCTAGAGATCTCACCAGTATAAAGTATGGATCTGTATTTGAGTTGCATTTCAGGTAACTCAAGACATTTAAGTGGTCAAACTGAAAATGAGAAATTAAATGATAAAGGAGTCAGAACGTTGTGTTACACCTTGAGTAAGGAGTTTTCCCTGAGCCTTTGAGCTGGAGTTCCCATATTTCTCCCTTCCTAGAGAAATGGAACGTTTAAAACAGAAATATGAGTGAGTCAAGACTTTTGCAAATATTAAGCTGTATAACTCAAAAAACCTGCTTGCCTGTTAGTGTGCTGACCAAGGAGATGTGCCCGACCATCTCCCAGCTGCCCAGACCAATAGCCAAACTACTAGTGTAACAGAGAGATACGAGTTCTTTAAATAAGTTGAAGAAGCAATTCCAATAAATTGATGCAACATCAATACTAGCCCTAGAATGGCTGTGACATCGCATACATTTCATGTATTCCAAATACACAGCCATAGATCACCCCTAGGCCCGCCCAGGTAGCAGACTCTTCGTGGTGGCATTGAAACTCGACAGGTGCTTTGCGATTGGTGCGGGGTAATTAATCGTCACCTGTCAATTCTGTGCCCCATACGTGTGTGCTCCCCATAGACGTTTTCATATGTTCAGTCCAGCAATCATTTTGGGCCCTGCTGCGGGCAGAGAATGTTGTCTGTGTGAAGCTTGTGGAAAAGTGAAGATATTTCACTAATCACACGTTTTCCTTCAGAACTTTCAAATGGATATGAATTAAAGTACTAGAGGACAATATCTGACTCCAAATAAGTCACAGATATTAATTATTGGGTGAGTACACACGGGGCGCCACAACGTTTTATGCCGCCACAATGAGTCTGCTACCCGCGAGGGCATGGGGGTGATCTATGGCTGTGTATCTATCACAATCACAATATCACAGCCATTCTAGGCCAGGGCAACATCAATACCTAAACACAGTTTACCTGATGGCCCCCATATATCTGTGTGCCAGTGGGTCTGATCCACGCAGCAGTCCGCCACCACTGGCGTAATGCAGAAAATCATCAGGCTGTGTTGAAGACACCTCCAAATCTAAGATGTTCTCAATGACATCCTATGGAGACACAAGGAGCCATCTGACAGTGAGCTCGGACATCACAGATAATTCTCATTCTACTGCTCTGCCACCAAAAGGTGGACTGCCCTGACACCATCCATTAAAGGATGTGTAACACTGGTTTCTTTCAAAATTGTCCTGAAAAAACATCTATCAGGAGACCACAAGGAGAGGTAAATCGAAAGGAGGTGTCATTCACTGTCACCGTTTTTCCTTTTTGTAGTGTAGTGTAGTGTTTTGTACTGTATTTGTTGATGACATGTATTGTCATTGTCACAGTATTATTGTGTTAATTTGTTATGCTACAGTATGTTGATGAATTGACTACATAGGACCACAATGGAAACAAGTCAGTCCCCAGGACTTTTTTTGTGTTATCCTTTTAGCCTTAATGTCTTACTGTACCACTAACTGTTTACATTTCTGACTAATAAAGTATTCAATCAAATCAATCAATCAATCAAAGCTTTGACAGCACTGTTGCTTAAATCTGCTTATATAATACCACAGGCAGGCTGTGGTTAAAATGCTCTTTACACCTGTGATGTACCAAAGAAATATGTATTAATATATTTTAGCTTTTTTTAATGTTACTTCACAACATTATTACATAAAGGTTGCCTTATAGTCTCAAAATGTGACAATGTTATAAACTCACCTTAGAGATTGCTGCCAGTCTCAGTGGGCCTTTCAGAGAGGTTGGCATGGATCTGGAGAAAACGCAGTTTTTCACAGAGCGGACAAAGTTGCCGGGAACCTCATCAGGATGGAAGGCTTCTGCAGAGGAATGAAAGTAGACGACCTTATTATACACCACACCTTGTATATCAAAATGGTAACAGGAAAAGTGGGCACCTCGATGTAAAATTGTCTATTTGGTCGAAAATGTAAAGAGAGAGAGAGAGAGAGAGAGAGAGAGAGAGAGAGAGAGAGAGAGAGAGAGAGAGATTTGGATAAAGGTCTAAAGCAATGTAAGCTATAAATGATTAGAGAACATGAATGAACATTTGACCATTAAGGTCTAATATTTCTACAATTGCTAAATTGCTACAAAACCTGTATTTCCAATCATTTTGGGCATAAACAAGGAGTTGAAGGGTACATTTAAGTGTGATTATGATGTACCGTGCATGTTCAAATATGTACACTTTACTTTTTTTTTAACATTTTGGACAAAATAGCAAATTTGAGGTGCCCACTTCCTTAGTGCCTACTCTTTCTTAGTGCACACTCTTCTTGTATCTATCAAAATAACATTACTGTGCTCTAAATACAGGGGGTCCGGGACCCCTAGGGGGTCCTCAGAGTTACTGCAGGCCAGGGGGTCCGCCAAATCTTTGTGTGATTTTTACATTAACCACTTCAACCAAGCATCCCTAGTCTGAGGAGAACTTTAGCCAAAAATATTATTTTTGGCTAAGTGGTTTAGTATAGGGGGGGAAAAGAGCAGGCTAAGTACAGAGTGAAAGGTCAGGTTTAATAAGTATTGTTTAAGTGCATGGTTAAATGTCTGGGAAATACACATCAACATGAATCCAACATGACAGTGCTGTGAAACAAGTCTATGAAGCTGCCTATGAAATCTATGGGAAAAAAAATATTCTATACAATATATAATGGGGGTCCCTGCTTTATCTCGCTCTCAGCCAAGGGGTCCTTGGCCTGAAAACGTTGAAGACCCCTGCTGTAAACCCATAACATTGAAACATATTTTACCTATGAGCTTCTTCACTTCAAAGTCATGTATGTGTGTGTCTGAACTCCTGTTCACATAGAGTGGAGATGTCTGTCTGTCTGGATGATCAGAGCTGTCACCATCATAGCTGAGACAACCAGGGTTCTTCATACTTTGACAGAACTCCTCAAGACAAACAGCAGGCTTCACCAGGTTAATGCGGGTCAGTACAGCTCCCATGACACAGATTATACCAAACAGTACTTATAATTCAAATCGTATATAGCTTGAGAACCTGCAGGTGGAAAGACTGGTGATGCGAGCTTAGTACTGATGTAATAAATAATCACTCATCAAAGTGATTTGAACGGAGCTCTGTAATGACCTCAAACTGTATTAAAAGCAAGAGGTTTGTTGAGGTCCCCCGGGCCGCAACAGTTGCCCACATGTGGCCCCTGATGTGACTATTGAATTCTAATGGTATCCCTGAACAGGGCCCCGCCAGGGGCCACAGGCGCACCATTGCTCCAATCCGCACACCAAATGTGACCCAAACAGTGTTCAGGGGTCTGCCATGAGAATAGTCACACCCCAAAAAAACTGGTGTTACTGCAGTGTTTAACACAAATGGCCCTAACTGGTGGTGCTGGCCGTGGTCACAGAATTTCCGGGTTCATATTCTGGCAAGTGGACTATAAAACTTCGTCTAGCAACGCGAGATTATGAACTAACATCCAAAACTACAACAAACTGTTTCGCAGGAGCTTCTTTATAATCCGTCAACACTAGTCGCTTCTCTTGACGTGGATCCTCTTTGGCTCTCCTCCCTGGCAACTAGCAGTGTTGCCATGTCCGCTTATTATAAGCGACTTTGGGCTTGGTTTTCTGTAAAGTTGCTTTTTTGGGCTTGTTTCTAAAGTGTTTGCTTTATTATGGGGCCAGGCTTCCAGCATGGACCCATATTGTTATTCGCATTATTTCCGTTTCTTCTTCTGCCACTTTTGGCAGTTCTGGCTGAACCGTGCAGTCGCTTTTTATGAAACTCGGCCATATGATAGATGGTCATGAAAAACGATCAAGAAATAATTCTCACAATCTTTCGTCAAAAGGTGGCGCTATAGCACTCAATTGAAAAATGCCAACTTTGAACAGGTACAACTCATGCCGTGTTTGACCTACAGCCATGAAACTTCGATGCACACATGCGTCTCCTCATGCTGAACAACTTTCACACTCTGACTTTTGACCTCTGACCTTTAGATCTCCCACCATTTGGAATTATATGAAAAACAGTTAAAACCTATCTCCCCCTGGGATTTTTGAGTAATCTGCACGAAACTTTTTACACATGAACTTTGGACCTATACCAAAAAACGTTTGCAAAATATCTTCCATAAGTGAAAAAATGAAGCTTTAATGAGCCAATGAATATTGCAGTTTTATGACAATTATTCATCTGCCCCTAACACATACATGCAGACTTACCATTCTTTGAAACTTTGCAGAAATGTAAAGGGCCATTCCAAATATCACTGAAACCAATCTTACTCCAATTGGTCAAACGGGGGCGCTATAGCAATTTTTTGAAAATTGAAACTTTAAACAGGCAAAAGTCATGCCTCGTTTGGCCGACAGCCATTAGACCTGCTTACACATGTGCCTTGACTAATGAGGAACACATGTATCACGTTGACCAGTAAGCACCGCCCTTAGATTGTCCGCAATCTTGAGCAGTTTGAAAAACACTTAAACCCAGGATTTTTCAGCTATTTGCGTGAAACTGTATGATCTGTCTGATCTCCTTTTTCACAGGTTCTTGTCTGTTGGTGGCTTCTCGCTTAAATGTGTGCCCCACAACCTGAAGGTCACCAGTTCAAGCCTCACTTGGTGCAGACTTCATCTAAGTTGCATTTCACACAACATGACTATCAATGAATACATCTGCAATTGTTAAAGATAACATGAAATACTTAATTGAGTGTTTTTTACATACAGCTGATCTACAATCTCACAACTTTTCAGATAGCAATGAGAGTATGTTTTTTCAATGTATAACATACTTCATTGTGAAAATAGCCAATGTACAATCTGACAACTTTTAATGGTTTGTGAGCTTGTAGATCGGCTACTTTCACTAATTTTGGTTCTGAGGAGATGTACAATTTCTTCATTGGTAAATGGTTTGTGAACGAGTGATCTTAGTGTTAGTGAAACATGGGCTTGGGTCATGACAGAAGGCAAGAGTTTGTGATCCTCAACAGACAATATCAGCCTGGACAAAGATATAGCACTATAGGTAGTGTTGCAGCTACCTAAGAGTGCTTCATGACCGTAAGGTTGCCGGTTCAAGCCTCACTTGATGCAGACTCATTTAAGTTGAAATGCAAAAAACATGACTCATTCTATTTAGTCCTGTACCTGGCCTGTACACCTGTTCGCAATTTGGTGTTGGGGGAATTTCTCACCTGAACTGAGTCAGTGGGTCCCTAGACATGAAAAATCCCGGAGGTGCTTGTTTGCCAGAGTGGCACGAATGGCGCAATGGCCAAATCAAAAATGGCCGCCATCGGCTATGATGAAAATCCAACTTTTTTGTTTGTGCATGTATAAACAAATGTAATACCTCCATTTTGACTAATTGGGGTGTGTGGAATTCATTTTTGATATTGTTATGACCCTTTTGGGTGATTTTGACCTTGAAAGGTCATGGTCACGGTCATTTTGCTACTCCAAAGACATTGGCCATAATTTAGCCATTGTTAGGAGTAAAAACAGGTGCAATAAGTCTATTTCAACTAATTCTGACATTTAGAATTAATTTCTGATATTGTTTTGACCATTAAGGATCATCTTGTCATTGAAATATCAATGTCAATGTCATTTTTCAATAATTCAATTACGATTTTGTACTTTACTATCCCTTTTATTGTATTCTTTTTCATAATAATTTGTTTTATTTACAGCAAAAGATATGTACATGAGAAAACAATTCTAAACATCTCTGTTTAACTTTTATTTTAATTGGGTGTTGAAATTAGCAAACAAGACTATATAGGAATAAAAGTGATATACAAATAAGACCATACCACAAAATCAAATAAGACATTTTTGGGTGGCAGTCATCAAGAATGCTGTAGTCTCCGAAAGAGAAGAAAACTGGAATCTACATGCGGACTCTATGCCAATCTTTGCAGAATGTGATTGCAAAAACTACCTGCGTCATGGCTCATGGTATCTTCAACAAATAAAGATGCTAGAGTTCACATATCCTAAGCTCTATCGGCGCTTCTCTATAGGCCAGTGGGTTATTCGGGATCGCCCAGGCTGGGTCTGGGCTGTAGGAGGTGACATGAAGGTTGAGCAGACCATTCAGCGAGTGTCGACGGGTCCAGGAGGTCACTCTGTAGTAGGAGCCACACACAATGCAAATTCTGTGGCAGAGTTCGAGCTCTTGTTCCACGAGATTGGGTCAATCACCAATGTCCTCAACTTTCTCACCAACAACCACACCATGAAAGATACAGAATGCCATCTCCAGCATGCACTGAGTACCACTCGCCGCCCTACATTCAACCGGAATGTGGCGAAGCTGCTGGACTTCGTGCTAGAGCATCAGAATCCATACTCAATGATGGTCAATGTGCCTGTGCCACAGCACAATCTGCTCACAAAGCAAGCAGTTGACCGAGGGGTCACTCCACGCCTGCTCAATTGTCTAAAAAATGGGGAGCGTGTCTACTGCTCATACAGACATGAGAGGCTAGTTGAGAAGACCAAGAAAATGAGCTCAACCATACCAAAGTGGAAGTTACCTCAGTTCAACGAGCAACCGCTGAAGACGCCAACAACCATTTTGAAGGAGCAGAAGTTAGTCTCATCCAAAGACATGGCCGAGGCACATAGGAGTATGGACATTGCTAAGGAGCGGGGCATGAACATCCGGCAGATACTTACTCATGATATGCTCTCAGCATCTCCCCTGTTTGATGGTGACCTTCCAGCTCATGTCAACAAGTCAAAACGTGTCAGTGAGATTGAGCCTGAACTTGACCTCACCCAATGGAGTCCAAAGTCTACTCTTGCCACTCATGTTGTGGTAGATTTCATGTCGAAAATGTGGCAGATGCCACTTGCACGATTCCCTACTTTAGGTGCTGTCATCAACGCCATCATCAGCTCAACATTATTCCTCTGCCAAGAGCCAGGGTTCATCCATCTCATACTCGATTCCTACATTGAGATGTCTCTATAGGAAGGGGAGCGCATGCGGCACACAGACTCAAGAACAGGAATCGACATCATTGGCATGAACAAAGACACACCCATCCCTTAGCAACTTGACAAGTTCTGGGCGTCTGAGCAGAACAAGTGCAATCTCCAACTGCTAGTTCGGGATGTGGTGTGCAGTCAAGCCAGTCAAGCCTGTGGCAATGCTACCATCATTGTCAGCTCTGTTGTCTCTGAAGATGAGGTGCTCCCAGCAAAGGCGGCTGGTGGTGAAAAGATCCCAGACCTATTGAACTGGATTGAGGAGGCTGAGACCAGATTGGTGGTGCATTTGGAGTGGTGTGTTCGTGTGAAACAGAGCAAGAGAGTTGTCATAGTCTCCAATGATACAGACACCTTCGCATTACTGCTATACTACACCCCATACTTCCAAGCACTGGGGGTGAAGGAGATCTGGCAGCAGTATGGCACTGGTGAGAAGCAGCGCATGCTTCCACTGCATCAAGCAGTCTCTCATCGTGGAGCACCACTAGCCAAGACAGTTATCAAGGTGCATATCCTGACTGGAGAAGCAAGGTGGGGACCAAACATGAAGCTATGGCTTCTGACCCAGTACAATATTTAACAAAATTTGGAGAGGCAGACACCTTGACAGAACAAGACACAGCGTTGGCAGAGAAGTACTTGGTACGTGTCCGGACAGGGGCCAGGTCAAGTACAACTGCTGAGACGTTTGATGACCTCAGGGAAAGCTATACCAGTGCCAGCGCTGGAATTAATGCTATCCCTCCCACAAGTAGTGTGATCAGAGGTCACATCAAACATGGTGCTTTTCTGGTGCATAGGGCTTGTCACCTGCTTGCGACAGCCAAGGAACCTGAGGCAAGATTAGAGCCAGTGGAACATGGATGGGAGGAGCACTTTGGTACTCTACTGCCATCAAAATGTCTGAAGCCCTTACCACCGAGTATGCAAGTGTGCAGGCAAGTGCGACACTCGGCGATGTGGCTGCCGTGCTGCTGGAGTTCCGCGCATCATATTCTGCCATGGAAAACTGGAAAATCCTTCATGTAAAAACCCATCACACTAACCAGCATGCACACATATATGGTGCACTGTAAGAGAAATTGTAACAAAAAGATATGATTTTATTTGTATATCAGTTTTATTTTCTTATCTCGTCTTATTTTCTAATTAAAGAACCCAAATCAAATAAAAGTTAAAGGGGGATATTTAGAATTGTTATATTTTTCATGTTCATGTCTTTTGTTATAAATAAAACAAATAATTATGAAAGAAATACAATAAAAGTGACTAAAGAAACAAATCGAGTTATTGAATAATGACATTGATATTGATATTTCAATGACAAGATGATCCTTAATGGTCAAAACAATATCAGAAAGGAATTCCAAATGTCAGAATTAGTTGAAATAGACTTATTGCACCTGTTTTTACTCCTAACAATGGCCAAGTTATGGCCAATGTCTTTGGAATAGCAAAATGACCTTGACCATGACCTTTCAAGGTCAAAATCACCCAAAAAGGTCATAACAATATCAAAAATGAATTCCACACACCCTAATTAGTCAAAATGGAGGTATTACATTTGTTTATACATTCAGAAACAAGAAAGTTGGATTTTCATCATAGCCGATGGTGGCCATTTTTGATTTGGCCATTGCGCCATTCGTGCCACTCTGGCGGACAAGCACCTCCATGATTTTTCATGTCTAGGGACCCACTGACAAAGTTCAGGTGAGAAATTCCCCCAACACCAAATTGCGAACAGGTCTACAGGCCAGGTACTGGACTAATTCCGTTTCCATGGCGCTCTCTCTCTCTCTTCAATCTATTCCATTTCCATGTCTTTCTCTTCAATCTATTCCGTTTCCATGTCTCTCTCTCTGTCTCTTCAATCTATTCCATTTGTCTCTCTCTATGTCTCTTCAATCTATTCCGTATCTATCTCTCTCTCTCTCTCTCTCTCTCTCTCTCTCTCTCTCTCTCTCTCTCTCTCTCTCTCTCTCTCTCTCTCTCTCTCTCTCTCTCTCTCTCTCTCTCTCTCTCTCTCTCTCTCTCTCTCTCTCTCTCTCTCTCTCTCTCTCTCTCTCTCTCTCTCTCTCTCTCTCTCTCTCTCTCTCTCTCTCTCTCTCTCTCTCTCTCTCTCTCTCTCTCTCTCTCTCTCTCTCTCTCTGAGGGGTGGCCATAGCTGAGTGGTTAGTGAGCCCGCCCAGGGAGCCAGAGACTCTGGTTGCCCCAGGTACGATTCCAGGCCAGGTCAGCAAATGTGTCAATGAAATGAAATTTGTCCCTGAGCAAGACTCTTAACCCCTAATTGCTCACAGGCACTCATTGGAAACAAGACCGCAAGGACTTTCATGAACTGACCTGTTAAAGGAATTATCATTTCTCTTTCTCTCTCCTGGCCCCATATTATCGCTGCTTGCAGCTATATTTTGGTCTTGCTTCTCAATGTTATTTAAATTGGTGTTTCTCCAACATTTCAATGTCAAGGAAACCCAAAAATTAATATGGATTTGTCTTGCAGACTCTTGCAGACCCCCATACAAGATTTGTGTAAAAAAATATTCCAGATATAAAATATAAAAACATTAAAAAAAGATCGGCTATTTTCAAATAGTCTAAAACTAAAAATGGTTGCTTCTTTTGGGCTTGTTTTGTAGACCTGGCCGCTTGTTTCTCTCGCACAATGTGGCAACCCTAGCAACTAGTTACAGTAGCTACACTTACCGTTAGCTATGCGCATGAGAAACGTAGCACGCCAGTTAGTTTACAATTCACAAGATAACTCACCCAACAGGTTCGACATTAATCAAAATGAATCATTCTTGAAGCGGAATATGGATGAGTATATCCGTGTCAGTCAGTTGTAAGACACCAGAGAAGGTTCTGTGTTGGAAGAGAGAGGCTAACGACAAGCTAACGTCCATTACATTGCATCCACTTTAAATATACTTTAAATATACGACAGATGTGATTGAAGACACGGGTATGTAACGTTGGATATACAGCCAGATGACTACTATTTCTACAGGTAAGACCACTGGTTCTCAGCCTTTTCAGGCCGCAACCCCCCAAAATAATCATTTTTGAACTGGGGACCCCCCCACACCCTGATTCCACAGATAAACATTGTGAAAATAGCAGATCTACAAGTTCACAACGCGGCTATTTTCACAATCTTTCTTATATTATTTGATAATTTGGCCAGTGTTTGATCAGTTTTTATAGTATGTTGATTACTGATTACTTTTGATGTAGTAATGCAATTTTTTAAATTCAATTTATTTTGTTCTTCTAAAAGTCCTTAAATTGTCACTTAACTGTCATCTGGGGACCCCCAAAACTGCTTTGGTCGTTATCTTTAGTGAAATGAAATGGAAGTAGATAGGAAAGTCTAAAATGTGGCCACTGGCCACCCAGGCTCCCAAGATTCTTAACCACTTGTTTCACCCAGGGACTCGATCTATGATAGTCTTGACCCAAGGCTATAAGGCTAATACCACAATTGAAAGCTCTAGAGCTTTTTTGTGTTTCATCCTTTTGGTATCATGCTTTTTTTTTGTAATAAAAAAAATCCAATCAATCATGGTATTTTAGGGCAAATGTATGTATTTATTTGTGAGAAAATGCTGAACTGAGCTCCAAGATTTCCTATGCATTCGTGCAAATGGCAAATAAAGTCTATTCTAGCAGATCCACAAGCTCACAGTGCATGTGTGCAATTGATAATATCAATACCAATATACTGTCCCTCCACTCCTCTGACAACTGAATGGTTTATTTTTCTTTATAATCTATTAGTTAGATTAACTGTTCCAGCCTTTATAAGGCTATACTGTACATTGTGTGTGTGTGTGTGTGTGTGTGTGTGTGTGTGTGTGTGTGTGTGTGTGTGTGTGTGTGTGTGTGTGTGTGTGTGTGTGTGTGTGTGAGTGTGTGTGTGTGTGTGTGTGACAAAATTTGAAAATTTGTGTTTCTCTTTGTGTTTATTTTCTCTATAATAATGCTTCTTGGCAATACCTTTCATACTGTTGGAAAACTGTTTGTTTTCCCTTTTATAATGGTGCCTGATTTGTAAGGAACATGCTTTGCATTTGTGGCATGAGCAGCACAGCTGAGAATGTGGGGGTTGTGCCCATGAAACATCTGCCAAATCTTCTCTGCCAATGCCAAACAACTTATTGTTATTATGCCTTTTCTAATGCTATTGACCCTTGTTTAGGGTAGTTTAGTAGATAGGGTTATTGAAGTCTATCAGTAACAAGGAAGAAACAAGACATATTGGCAAATTTACAATTTATTCATTTAACCAACAGTCAGCCTCAGTAGTGTGTGGAAGAACCATACACAGCAGCCACAACAGCCTGGCACTGCCTCCTCGTCCTCATGCTGATCACTAGCCGCAAGCAACTTTTATATCTGGAATCTAGAGTTACAATACCGACCCTTGACAGCCCATACATCCAAGCAGAAAAGTCCTATCTGATTATATTAAACAATGTTAAACTCGCCAACATTGCAGCTGTACAGTAAGCTTGAATTCTCCTCTGCAACGTTTTTGTTTGATAAAAATCCACCTCAGACATGTTATGAGCTACTTTCTGGCAATAAATTCCGTGCAGGTGATACTTTTTCTGCGCGTTGGAGTTTGGAAACGGTCTTTTCAATAACGCATCGTCCTGCTGCCTCCTGCATTATGTGCCATTTCTTAACAGGTGGTGCACACTGCGCAGGACCGTTGAGTGATTTCTTTCCAACGAGTGCTTCAAAACTCCAACACTTAGAAGAATTATCACCTGCATGGAATTTATTGGCAGAAAGTAGCTCATAACATGTCTACAATGAATTTTTATCAAACAAAAACTTTGCAGATAGAAAGAGGATAATTCAAACTTTCCGTACAGCTGCAATGTTGGTGAGTTGAATGTCGTTAAATACAATCAGATAGGACTTTTCTGTTTGGCTGAATGGGCTGTCAAGGGTTGGTATTGCAACTCTAGATTCCAGATATTAAAAATAGGATCTAAGAGTTGCTTGCGGCTAGCTGGTCCCAAAGCCTTGTCACACACCGCTCTAGGAGTGGGATGGCATTCCACTCCTCAACTAGCATTTGTTGCAAGTCAGCTAACGTGGCTGTGTGTTGGTCATTCTAGCACGAACAGCTCGCCCAAGCTGATCCCTCAAGTGTTCAATTGGGTTGAGATGCGGACTGATTCCATTCTAGGCCATTCCATTCTCTCTACTCCCAAATTCTGGAGGTAGTCCCTGATAAACACTGCTCTGTGTTCTTGCTTGTTACTGATAGACTTAATCATCCAATCCACCAAACAACACCAACCAAGAGCCATGAGCCACACCAACAGCAGAATATGCTGTTTGGGGCAGAGAAGATTTGGCACATTTTTCATGAATAAATACAAAATAGAGTTGGGTCATGACAAGCATGGCTCAGTATTTCTGAAAAGGTTTGTATATCCCTGCCTTTGCCGAGAGGACAGTGCCACAGGTACCAGAGACTACATAGCTACATTATATAGTCATGGATGACCCAGTTGCTATGTAGATAATCAGTTGAGCTTTGGGTTAATGACAGGACAAACAGTTTGCACAGTCTCCCCACAGAGATCCCATCTGATCTTCACATCAGTCAGTTTATAATTTGGTTGCTTAAAACATTGATAATTTTAAAACTCCATAATTGTGCTCTGTTATGCTCAAACCTCAGACTTTATTTTCATGCTAATTGTTACTCACTTTAAGTTAAAGTATGCAAATGAGCACATCTCTAATGCTCGTGAAACATTACGAACTGTATTATTTTCATAGTGATAATATTTAGTCTTATTTTGTTACCATGCTGTCTTCAATCATCATAATATTGCACAGACCACTTAGACATAGATATAAGATTATACTACACAGGTATTGTATATAGCAATAAAATCTAATGGGCTATATTATAGCCCATTAGATTTTACACATATTCTGGTAGGGTTTCCCTGAAATTCCACTCATGGGATGGGATCTAGTTACATTTTGGAGTTATCAGTTTAGGATATATGTATGTCTGCCTTACATTACATAATAAACAAGAGGTGGTGTGTAGAGGTTGAGAATCATGGCTTGTGTTTCATCCCAAGTTTGTTTAGGCATTTTCAGCCCCCTCTGGTGGACTAATGTATCATGTTAAAGACAACCGCATTACAATTTTGTGAACTTAATTAGCATGTATTGACTTAATATTACAATGTACTGTTTATGTGTACATCTTTGACATTACAGTTAATTTGCTACATGTACCATATACAATTGTCTTTTTCTTTTCCCACGTTACTCTCAGGTGATCTCTGAAACTTCCTGGAAAGTGAGAACTCTTATCAAGCCACCATGTTGGAGGAGGACATGGAAGTTGCCATCAAGGTGGTGGTCGTTGGCAACGGAGCAGTTGGCAAATCTAGTATGATCCAGCGCTACTGCAAGGGTGTCTTCACTAAAGACTACAAAAAGACCATTGGAGTGGACTTCCTGGAAAGGCAGATCATGTAAGTGTGCCTTGCTTGACCAACAGCATGCATTCCAGTATCAATCATATTTGATTATTAACTCATCCACCTGTAGGGCTCCTGGGTGCATCCATTTGGGTCTCTTTTGACTGATGAAGCCACTGACTTAACAATGGTTTCCAATGTAATTTAATGTGGCAGTGGTGCTTTGGATGTGTTGACATTTTAATTAGAAAAATGAGGACTAACTATATGTTTACAGGAACTCAGGACAATTTGAGTCTATAAGGGAATTAACCATTTAAGCCCTATTTTAAAAAAAAGTGACAATAGCTGATCTACAAGCTCACAATGCTTCGCAAAGTGATACGTTGTGAGCTTGTAGATCTGCTATGTTCACTATGTTCAAGATTCCTGAAGCAATTTGAAAGCTTTTGAAAATGTGTGCCTGTAATGATGACATGTCCATGATAGGTCAAAGTGGTTCTTTTGTCATTCTGGTGGGATGACCTTGTAGCTATTGTCGGAACTATCTGGCGATCTATTGAAACAGAGCTCTGAGCTTAGAGTATGAATGACGTAGATCTGGACGTTATCACCCAGATCTCATTTACGTATTTCAGAGTAAACGATGAAGAGGTCAGATTGATGTTGTGGGACACTGCTGGACAGGAGGAGTTTGACGCCATCACCAAGGCCTACTACCGTGGTAAGACCCTACACACACACACACACACACGCACACGCACACACACACACACACACACACACACACACACACACACACACACACACACACACACACACACACACACACACACACACACATACTATGAACTATAGAGCTTTTTGGATGTTGTTTTCAATATAGAAATTTCTATATGCAATCCATGTACATGGTGTTTCATTATTTTGTCACGGACATCACAATTACATTGGACAGGCCAGATGCATTGTGTGAGTGTTTTTTGTGCAAATATGTTCAGGAAAGAAAGGAAAATGGGGGTCAGAGAGGGGAGAGCAAGGAGAAAAACATAAAAAGAAACGGACATTTTCAACATGGCTTTTCTAAACAGATTTTTTTTTTAAAAGAAAGAAAGAAAAAAAAAATATAAATATATATATAATCAAAAAACAATCAAAGCACAGGGATTAAAAGCACTATGATTAATTGGCATTTATTGTTGGTGTGTTCTCTCTGTATTCCAGGTGCTCAAGCCTGCGTACTAGTCTTCTCCACCACAGACAGAGAGTCCTTCCAGGCTATAAGCAGCTGGAGGGAGAAGGTAGAAGTGGAGGTTGGAGACATTCCCACTGTTCTGGTGCAGAACAAAATTGACCTCCTGGACGAGACCCTTATAAAAAAGTAAGCGTTTGCAAGACTGACCAGATATGTGATCCAGGCCCAGATATGTAGACCAGGCCTTGTGATCTTATATTGGTTCAGTCAATTTAAAGATAGAAATAAATGTATAGAATGGTCGTTTCCATAACAACGCTGTGCCTCTGTGATGGACAAAGAAGTAATAGAAGTAATAGATCCACAGACTCCTCTGTGGTGCGCTTGTTCCATATCGTCACTGTCGGGTGAAAACCAATGGATCCATGTAGTTATTTAGTCACAAGCTCTTGTTAATACTTTTTGTGGGTTCAATACGTGTACTTAAATCTCTCTTTTTTTTTTCTTCTCCAAAATAGCAGATCTACAAGCTGACAATGCATCGCGATGCGACATTTTGTGAGCTTGTAGATTGGCTATTTTATAACTTTCGCGCATCATACAATACTATGCTAGAAATCATCAATACTAGGAGCAATAAAAGAAAAACAGTGGAGGGGGGTAATTTCTGGTGGCAAGCTAGGACACTTGTCTAGGTCCAGTTGAAAATTGAACGAATTCATCCACGTGTTTGCGCTGAATCTGGGGGGAAACAAGATCAGTGGAGCTCCCTCTGGTGGTGGGTGCTTCTCACTCTAGTGAAGTAGTTTGTACACTGGTACACTGCTCCCTTGAGTATCTTCGAAACTAGGCCTATTGCAAGTTGCTGTACTCTGTCCTCTACCCTGAGCCATCCCACCCTATAGCATAGTGAGCAGCGGTTAGGTGAGTCCTAGCCGGTGTCTAGTAGTAGGAGGTCTAGTAGTACTCTGATTAGTTTGTTTTGAGAGGTTGGTATTCTAGTGCCTTTTGAGGTACCATGAGGTGCATGCATAGTCAAAATGACATTGGATGAGTGCTCCAGCTACTAGTGTCCTCAGTGCATTCCTACTGACCAGTGAGGAGATCCTGCCCAAAAATGTTATGCATTTGGATTACTTTTGTTGCCATTTTTTCACCGGAAAGATTTGAATCTATAATACAACCCAGACAGGTAATCTCTTCTTTCCTTGTGATAACATTTCCACCCACTCTGATCGTAAAGTCTGTGGCAGAAGTTTCCACCCGACAGCAACGACATGTATATCGCTTATGATACAGTATCCATAGCAATAAGCATCATCAGTTCCCTCAGCAAAGTAGGTGGCTGTGATTATGGAAGTGACCCATCTATACTTTTATGTCTATGGCACATGCCCAATATGGATTTTATTACAAGTTCAGCAACATGATTTGAAATGGTGCATTTCTCAATGTTCTTGCCCTGCAGTGAGGAGGCAGAAGCTTTGGCTAAAAGGTTGAAGTTGAGATTTTACCGCACTTCAGTAAAAGAGGATCTTAATGTCAATGAGGGTGAGTTAAGCCTGATTTATACGATGTTGCCGCTCACTGAAAATAGCCGATCTGCAAGCTCACAACATTTTGAGACGTGCCTTGAGGTTGTATATCAGCTATTTTCGACAAAAGTCATATTATGTCATGTCGTGAATAAAAAAATGTACCAACCTTAACACTTCCACTGAATCTATCTGTTTAGTTTTCAAATACTTGGCTGAAAAGTATCTTCAACGTCTTAAGAAGCAAACGGCAGAGGAGCCAGAGGTGATCCATACAACAAGCAATAAAATAGGTAATCCTTTTTCTATCTAGAATGTAAAAATGTATAAATATTCAATGTAATCATTAAATGCTTTTGTGTGTTTTTTTTTTGTCAGAGGTGACATAACTGGGGTGTCCACTTGGCATAGAGCAGTGATTCTCGTCTTTTAGAATTGCAAGGCCCCCCAAGTGTATGATGCATTAGGGATTAGGCCACAAACCCCTATTTGATAACATTTGTAGCTCTAGGACTCCTATGTGTTCATTTAATGTTGAGAGGCTGAAAATGTCCATTTGTACACTCTCTGAGGTACAGACCCATACTTCCTCAAGGACCCCTAGGGGTCCCCAGACCCCACGCTGAGAACCAGTATCGTAGAGGTTAACCACTCACCCACAAGCGCAGTAGCCCGGGTTTACCTTTCCGGTAGCTGTGGCTCTGGCTTGGCTTGGCGCTCCAGTGAACACAGTGTTCATTGTCAGTGTTCGTGGGAGGGAAGCTAGCAGGGTATTGTGTCCTTGTCTGCAATTTCCTACTGGTCGGGGGTGGGGGGAAGGGAACTGGGGAAGATGGTGTGAACCTGAGCGTTACGCTTTCCTGGTGAAAACTCCTGGCAATATCAGGTAAAAACTCAGGTGAGAAGAAGTGACTGGTGACTCCATGTGTATCGGAGGAGGCATATGGCTGTGTCCACTCTCCTCCACTGGACAACAGTAGGTGGTTGGCAGTAGTGACAGAGGGGGGTTGTCATAACTAAATAAAAAAATCACACCCAGTGTGAAGTGGGCGGTGTGTGGTCATCACAACATGATTTTGTTTCGGTTTTTACTTTCCTCATTTCAACCATAGTAATTTTGCGATTCTTTTTCACTGATCTCATGAAATACACAACATCTAAGTTAAATATACTACTCTCACATCAAAATGGTTTTAGATTATTATTTTCATCATGTGTCTCACTAGCCAATCACAGGATGTGGAATTGGAGCACTATGTCACTGTTGTGACACCCAGTCTGAAGTAGGTGGTGTGTGGTCATCACAACATGACTCACTTATAAATGACTTTTTTTAAGTCCATACTGCTATTCATAGGGCTGCACATGTGTCATGTGTTTCGCTAGCCAATCACAGTCCTGAATTTGCAAAGTCAGCCAATCGCATTACAGTTAGTGGTGATGACACTAGCTGTAATGTGATTGGCTGACTTTGCAAAAGTATCGATTTGCATTAACAATGGAAGGGTTAGGGGTGTAGACTGCGTTGTAGACTATTGGCCAATCACGGTGCAGGATTGGTCAGTGTCCAAAACTCACTTATAGGGGGCGGTTACACCGCCCCAAAAAAAGAAGAACATTTGCTGACAAATCTTACATTTCCACAGGTGTTTTTAATACCACCAGTAGTAATGTCTGCAGCCAGAACTCCAGCAATGGCCGAGAAGTCATCAGCTTGCGACCTAACAAACAAAGGACCAAGAAGGGTAAAAGTCCTTTTGGAAGCTGCAGCTTAGTTTAGACTGAATCATTGAAATAGTGCCTGGTTTAGAGAATGTTACTGAAAGTATAAGTTGGTTGTTGCTATGGAGCCACATTCACTGACACCAAAGCCTGCTCAGAGGTGGGAATACTATTGATTTGATCACCTGGCATGATATTTGATCAATATCTTTGTTTTTGGTAGACCGTTAAGCTCAGTACATACTGTATTTTTATTCACATGTTCCGACACCATTTCTCAGCTCGTTGTCCTCCTTGTGGCTGGAATGAGTAATACAACCTAGCACATTATGGCCCAAATAATAATTTAAAAAACCTCATATTATTTGTGTTATTCCTGCATTCCTAAAATAAACAGTATAATCAGCATTAGCAAATACAAGCAACTTTATCCCAAAATCCACCAGCTTTTATTGAGGACATTCCATGTTCCTCATAATGACACTATTAGAGTTTTGACTCTCTTAGTTCTTTGGGAGAAACCGGTTCATCTTCAAAAATTGATAATTAACTGGCTAATATCCTTGGAATAACTTGTGAATTCTGCTTTAGGTTGGAGTTTTCATTTCAAGGGCCTCGAAATTAAATTAATATGAATTGGCATACATTCCTCTCCAACGTGTAAGGGAAAATGTTATACACTTTTTCAATACTTGTTTGTGTATTTGTGTATGTTTTTTACAGATACTAATTTCTGCATCTGATTATTCACTTGTGCAATATGTTTGTATTGTAGGAGGTATACAGATTATTTTGTACCATATTTTTCTAACTGTCAATAGAATATGGTTCAATATATGCTGTTATAGACAAAACTATGGAAATAGTTGTTGATTCTTTGTGCAAAAGTATTTTTATAAGAGTTGAGTATTTGACGATATGTTCGCTGAAGTGTGCTTAACCTTAAAGTTGAGTTGGTGCCAAATTGCATCTGCTGGTCCGGTAGTTAAAATGTAAAGAAAATGGATAGAATATGCTCTCATGCATGACCAAATATGAATAAGCATATGAAATACCCACAGTCTGTGTCTGTTTATCTACAGATTTGTTCCTCACATTATCAGGCTTTGTTATATCAATCATGAAGTTAAACTAAAGGTCTTTCTTTTAATGTTCTATGAACTGTAGTACCTCAAATCATAGTCGCTATTTGTTATTACAATTGTTTACATTTTACCACTACACTTCCTCCAAAATTACTTGGAATATAACTTTGAAACACTAATTGGTAGGTCCTGTATAATTGATTTGATTGGAAATGTTCTTAACATATTTGACCTATTAAGTACTATGTGCAGTTTAACCCCCCACACACATACACATTATAATAGATTTGATTGCTATATACTTTCTGATATTTGAATGTCATTCTGCTTTGTTGTACTGAACAGTGGAAGTACGAGAACCTGGTTGATGAAAAGTCATAATACTGAAAGATTCTAGGCTTGCACTGCATGAGCTAATATGCTGTGCTTTTTTATATTATAATACATGTCTCACAGGGTAGATTATGCGATTATTGACTAGAGCCCAACCAATGTCAGACTTTTGAGTCCGATGCCTATCCCGATTTTGCAGAGTCCTAGCCCACCAATAACCATTGTTTTGACTGATATTTTGTCAAGAAATGCAAGATTTCCTCTGTTTGGGGGGAAAAGAAAAAAAAAGTTTCTATTTTTAAAATCTAATATTTTTTTGAACATTTAAATCATAAGCAAACAAGTAAATATAAAACACACAAAGTGAACTTTATTTCATGTTAACACTATTATTATTATTTTTACTTTTGAAAATGTTCACATGTAATGAAATGCACAAAATAGGTTAGAAATTGGGACATGTCGGCTGTATAATTGCCAATACCAATGTTATCAAAAAAGTCAAGTAATGGCCAAATATCGGCCAATCCGATATTTTATTCTGGCTCTATTACTGACTCCACTCCATGAAAAATGGTGGTATTCCTGGGGGAAAAAACACAACTAAAAGGTACTTGTTCCTCATTAGAGCTGGGTATTTTAGTATAGCATACCTCTGTTTTATCAGCCCTAGATAGTATTCAGTTCCATCTGCTATTGTGTGAGGTATTGATCTTCAGTAGAATCTGATTTTGTGAACCTCAGATATCTGAATTAATAACCAGTCCACTGAGCACAATGACATATATGATGTAGAAATACGGCCTTACTAAACATGTTCTGTATGCATTAATTAGAACTGCTTTGTTAATGTGTGCTTATAAGCATTATGACTGCAGATTATAATGCAGTGTGCATTGTGAAATACATGCACATGCATGTTTCATAGTTTGCAAAGGTTTTGCACTAATATGTCAATCATTTAAATAGAGCACTCTTTGAAATGAACTACATTCCCAAAGAGGTTCAGATAAACAAGGATTCTACTGTACTGGATTCAGAGTTGTTGCTGTGTATAGCCTGTTGTGTCTTGGAAATCCCAACAGGCGCTTCAAATGTGTTCTAATGTTATATACTATAGTGGCATTTTGTTTACTCACATTTCAAGCTTGCTTCATCTGCTGTATTTAACCAATGTCGTATTGTTCTGTTTTGGAAATATGTGTGATTTAATGCATGCAAACCTTATGTTGTTTTTCTCCATGTCCATGAATGTTGAACCATGGTACACCACCACAATGCCTTGTCGTTGTTTACAGTCTCATCCATTGAGCAACTTAAGAATTTTAATCCTTATTGCTCCTTGTGTGTGGAATTGCCTGTATCATAAATACTGTAAATTCATCTTTATTTCTAATTCATTTGTAACAATGTTTACTTTGCCTTTTTTCCTTCTTTTGGGGGGTTTTGATGGATTTAGTGCACTTTATTTAAAAAAATTACATAGTCTTGTGAAAATACCATTATATTTAACACTTAGGCTAAAATTGTCACTCAGGTGTTGTAAAAATCTTTGTACGCTTCATTGTTGTACTGGTTCACGGATGCCTTCACTCAATTCCACCCATTTGTGTACAAAGCCCAGATACATTCTGTATTTTCAATCTTACAATTAGATCTTTGACAGAAAAGATACTGCAGTGTTAAGTCTGTTAAATTTTTATTTTATTATTAGTTAACAATGTGTATCACTCTAAAGGTGTGCTACATGATTGCACACCTGATGTTTCTGTTGAAAATGTGTTGGATGGTAATCTGATGTAATAAAAACTACTTTTTTCTTCAGCATGCAGTGTCAATTCTAAATTCCACAGCAACCTTTAAACAGTTAAAAACATGAATGGAATTCATTTTAAGACTCATAATATCAATAGTCCACACTTTAGCAGTTCTCAGTGGTTCTCAAACACTTTCATGTGAAGGACCCCCAAATTGATATGTATTTGACCTCCATCTGAAAATATTTTGTGCCAGGCACCCCAAGAGATGTTTTTTGTTGTTAAAAATGTAAAAGATTGTTCCACGTTTTTCACAGCTTTTCAAGATTTTCCAAAATGTTTAAAGATCTACAAGCTCACATCTGAGTTTATAGATCTTTTTTTTTTTACGTTTTTTTTATATCCCAAGTATAAAATAGGGTTGTAGTGGTAAAACTGGATCCTCAATTTGTTGGGGACCCCCTGGAATCCCTTCAAGGACCTTTGCACTTTGAGAACCACTGCTTTACAGTAGTCATGGTGGGTAACATCGTGATTGCCAAGGAGGCAGTCATTGCAATATGGCATGCTAGCTGATGTTTATAGGGAATTCTTACATATTGGGGACAGCGACTTGTCGAACATCTAGTAGCCTAGTGTACAAGCCTACTAAACATTTACTGTATACTTGATGACTACTACTTCACCATGTGTCTGACTGTCAAAGAGTTAAAATACAGACAGCTTATTCACTATGAAACTCAGATTTAGAACACTGTACATGTATACCATGTGCATAGATTAAAGAATTTAGAATAATAAAATAATAATAAAGAATATGTTTAATTATGTCTTCATTTAAGTGTATTTCAAAACATAAGTGGTTTGCCCATCAAAGAAAAGGAACATGGTGGAAAAAACAGTGATCTGGGGATGGGCATACATGAATAATTTTGAATTTTTAACTAATTGGTCTCCAACTGTTTG
The DNA here is from genome assembly GCF_963454915.1 of Gymnoscopelus microlampas. NCBI lineage: Eukaryota > Metazoa > Chordata > Actinopteri > Myctophiformes > Myctophidae > Gymnoscopelus > Gymnoscopelus microlampas. The sequence goes on along the minus strand of NC_139950.1, from coordinate 38,545,232 downwards.
ATACACATTTAGATTTTTCCTTATTAGTGCTATATTTGTGTTTCAGCTACATGAAAAAGAAATCCACGGGTGCAGCTATAAGCTAGTCTTTTTCATGTGTGAATAGGCCCAGTGAAGTGCTTCATTACTTTGTGTGGTACTACTGTTGCGCACCAAACGAGGTAGTGTACAGATTGTGTACATTTGAAAAACATAACCAGGTGCTTAATACACAAGAAATTACATTGGCTATTAAGTCATCAATGTTTAAAAAAGGTGAAGTAAAACGTTCAATATGGCCAAATTTGGTCTTCCAATCTGGCTGAATGCAAGAGAACTGGACCCTTTTGCGAAGTGGGCCCTGTGCAAACCTGTAGAACTATCTTTCCCTACTCTTAAGCATTACGTTAACTATCTTATCCTTAAGTAGCCTAAAGTCAAAAAATCCTATAGGATTAAAAATAATTCCAATCCTATAGGATCCTGAATTTCTATAAAAATCCAGTAGGAGTTTTCCAATGTTCCAATAGAATCCTATACGTAGGATTCTGAATATTGCTATAATAATTTATCTCACCTCTATCATAATCTTATTGAAATCCTATTGACATGTTCTCCCTCCTGAGTCCTGGAAATGTTACTGGATGTGGGCTATAGTAAGCACTTATGTAATTTGAGTTCGAGATAAACAGTTCTTTAACCTTTTCGTGTCAAGGACCCCCAAAATATGTAGCTATTTACTTTATATGATGACCCATCACCCATCTGAAAATATGTTGTGCCATTGACCCTCATACAAGATTTGTGTTGTTACTAGCCTATGTTTCAAAAGTAACCCTGGCAAATAGGCCCTGGCATGGCATTTTTTCCCCATACGTTTTTTGAAAATAGCGATTTAAAAGCATTGTGTGTGTGTGTGTGTGTGTGTGTGTGTGTGTGTGTGTGTGTGTGTGTGTGTGTGTGTGTGTGTGTGTGTGTGTGTGTGTGTGTGTGTGTGTGTGTGTGTGTGTTTTAATTTAGTTGGCTGTTGTTGACAAAATTATATTGCATGATTTAATAGCAAATACAGTAAATATGTTTTCATAATTGATTAGAAGAATATAATCCACACACTGACAATAACTGACATGTGATGTGCATAGGCTATTAATTCTGTAAGCTTTTCATATTTAGCCTATAGGCCTAAAATGATAAACATACATTTTTGGGTAGGGTCTACCTACCACATTCACCATTATTCATTTGTTTGGTAAATTAGGCTATTAACTAAATAAATGTAAAATGTTTTTTTCAAATTTGCCTACTTGAGCTGGGAAATTGTGCAAAATCCTGTCCTCTGTGTAAAATGCAAGAATGTCAACAATGCATCTCATTGTTAATGCATGATTAGAAATTGATTGTAAAATGTTCGCCCCCCAAATCTCAGGCCCACCTTTCTCAAGTGCCCAGTTCTCCTGATGCCATAAGCCTACCTGTAAATAACAAAATAGATTGTGTACTACAACATCATTGACTGCCATTAGCCTGCTCTGCCTTGTCTAGTTTGAGGTTATCCATGAGCTTGATGGTGTTCTCGCCATTCTCGACGTTCCTCAGGAGAGTCTCGAGCCTCCGCTTGATCCTCTTCTGGTCCTCCATGGCGCAGCTGATCACCACGACCTGGAACTTCTGATCGATGGGGACAGGTGGCGCGTCCGTCACGCACGCAGCGTGCAGGGCCATGAGACGCTGTTTGCCGGCGTCCATGTCGTCCAGCAACTTGGCCACGATGTCGTTAATGATCGACGTGGCCCTGAGCAGGGCGTCCTCTTGTTGGGAATTTCTGATTGTTCCCACGGACACTTCCACGGTCATTGTTCTGCCCAGCAGGCGGTTGGCGGTGATAGTTAACTCTTCTCTCTCTCCTATAAAAGGGATCGAAGAGAAGGAAACATGGACAGTTGTGTTGTGCACCATTTAAACAGTGGAAAAGTACTCAAATTTTTTACTTAAGTAAAAGTATCAATACAAGTAAAACGTCCAGAATTTACTTGAGTAAAAGTACAAAAGTATTGTAGTGTAGTAGGAGTAGAAAAGTACTGAAAATTGGAAATACTCCAGTAAAGTAAATAAATTCCTCAAAATTGTACTTAAGTACAGTACTTGAGTAAATGTACTTAGTTACTTTACACCACTGCATTTAAACACACACGTTAACTTAAAGCACTGAAAGCAAAATAGAGATTTTAAATATTGACAGTAGTAGCCTTATACCAGGACAGATGTTGCGCATTTCTTGACTGTTCTGTGCAGATTGGATCATTTCCAGGATGGACTCCCTTTCCTGCTCCATAGCCGCAGCGGTTTCGCGTAACGCCTCCACCCTATGAAACAAAACAGTTCATTACTCAGCCCTGAAACGTGACTGTCATGGATTCAACCTGGTGTTTGCACTTAGTCCATTTACGGCCCGTACATCGACTTAAACGTTCAAATGTCAAATATAAAGAAACTTACCCCATGGCTACGGATGTTACAATTATGTTCGGGCCCTCAAGAAGTAGCTGTATCTTCCGTATTGTTCAATAAAAAGCATTTTTATCTGATCGGTGGCCATTTTCTCATAGTTATAATGTATCAGAGTGCAATACACATCCCAACCGATAGGGTCGCGTAGTTGAAAGCATATGGCAAAAATATGGAGAAAATGGCTACCGATTGGATTAAAATACTTTTTATTGAACAATATGGAATATACGGGTACTTCTGAGCACCCGAACATAATTGTAACATCCGTGTCCATGGGATAAGCACTTTATATTTACGATCTGAACGTTTATGTAGATGTACGAGCCAAAAAGGGAGAATGTGCAAACAACAGGTTGAAGTTCATCCATGACGGTCGTGACAGACGACAGCCATGTGATCCATGGCTAATCATTACTCAACAATGAACATTAATAACAGAATATTGCCTGCGCGCGGTCACTCGTGAGTTTAACTATTGTCTTTAATACCATACATGTTTATGTTTTACAAAATGCCATGATGAGATAGGCAACAGAATGCCGAAAATTATATTATAGCATTTTCTACTAATTGGCAGATTTGTAGCCTCTTTGAGTGTGTTGGCTCCGTTTAAATGACCAGCGCAGATTTCTAAAGACAGAAACATGTGGTGGAGTCATTTCTTATGACACATGACATGGCCGTAACGCGTAACCGGCCTACTCTTAAACATACCTCATTTCCAACTGATCCAAAGTTTCCAGAAGTCGTCCGGAACGATCCGCCATGGACATTGTTCTGCTGAATTTGCCATGATGGGAGGCTTCGTTCATTTTAGCCTGAATCTTTGCCTGCGCCATGATTAATGTTTTATGATATATTATAACGGTACAGGAGGACGGAGAGCAGCAGTCCAAACGCGAACAGGTTCCTGTAGGTTACAAACTGTCCCACAAGCTGCTGCAGTAACTGTCTGTAAACAGCGACAGCGCCCCAGAGAAAACGCTTCCAAACAAGGGCTGGGACTTCCTTCGACCCCTCAGAGAACTTTCAGGAGCAGCTTCTTGCAGTATTCCTTATATGTTGATTTGGGGACAGTATTCTAATGTGTAAATGTCACTTTTACTGAGCTTATCAACCAGAAGTACCACTTCAAACCAGAAGTAAAAAAAAAATACAAAAAAGCACTGAAGAAAAGAAAAAAACACATCTGAAAAACAAAGGATAAAACTAAACTCATAAAATGTGTGTGTGTGTGTGTGTGTGTGTGTGTGTGTGTATAGAATAAAGCTGCCTACAAATGTATTTGTCTCGAAATGTATTGGTTAAAGTAAGTATAGCCTGGCTCCAGCCCCTGAATCGCTAGCCTCTCATTCAGGAATAATGGAGTGAAACGAAATGAAAATTCAGGCTGAGTGTCAGGCTAGATTAAGTAGGCAAGGGAAGAGAAAGTAAGGAAAGGAGGTAAGGAGATGGATAAGGGTCAAAGGGCACCAGTTAGATGGGAGATGCTACATTCCATGATGGTGAGGGCACATCATAGGGGAGGTTCCATTTCATATGCCACACCTCATGAGTCACTACAATTCGTTGTTTCCAGATGTGAACATTACAATAGAGCAACCACAAATATTTGTCACATCGTACTTGAAAGAAGACACTTTTTTCAATCTCTGAAATATAGCTAGCTAGCAAGAGTCAGGGATAAGCTGCCACATACTGTGTACATCATGATTTTCTACAACAAACCATCATCATGAAAAAAAGATCACAAGTCACAAATGAAAGTGCTTGCAACCTCAATTCTAATAATGCGATGTGTGTGACCAAAATGTTTATAACGGGCCACGCTTGGTGTTGTGGGTCATTTCATGAGCAACCGTCTTTCTGATAAGGTGATTTGAGTTAATAAGCCTATAATTATAATAGCTCATATATATAGAGCTTTTCTAAGTACCCAAAGTTGCTTTACATAAAAGAAAACGAACCAATTACTGAGTTACTAAGGACTCAAGAAATCTAAATATTTAGAAATAAAACTTTATTTAATACATTATTCTGAACACAAATACATGTTACTGAATATAAACATGTGATTTTTTTAACAACAAAAAGAGATCAAGTCTTTAAAGTACATCTTCCTTAGAACTCCAAAACGCTTCTTTTGAGAGCTTCCTCCAACTCTGTGAAGATAAAAAGGGCATAATGATTATGAGGTTAAAAATGGTTAAATAACAAAATGGATCCAAGTCAAGCCATCAAGCGTCTAAATAGCCGTTAGTTTTTAGACCATACAAATTTAGGTGGTAATGATTAACATTCAGCTGGATTTACAGGGACCTCCAAAACTATGGATGGACTGTGTAGGAATTTGAGAGACATAATATTTGATGAAAGACTATTCAATGATTCAATCAGCTCCCGAGTCGATAAGTTCATAGTATGAACTCATCGCTCACTCAGCCCTGGGTGTCCTGCCACTGACCCATTTGAAATAAAGCATTAACAAATCCACACACATTAAAATAAAATAATCTTTAAATTTGGTGTGGGAATGGAACAATGTATATATCATCGACTGAGAAGGACATGGTGGAAGTGCTAGAGAACACAGAGCTAATCTGGTTGATCATCTTCACGGTATGAAGTAATCTTTTCCAGGATGATGTCCCTCCCAAACAATGGGAAGCAACTAGTTTGGTGACAGTTTTTATTATCATGGAATCAATTATATGCCTAGATCAAACCCTCCCCCCAAATGAACACTTCAAGGAGTATCTGAAAAAGAAACGTATTACAGTAGAGAGAAAGGTTTTTTTATTTCTTAAAGGACGTATTACAGTAGGGAAATTTTATTTTTTATTGCTTAGGGGACATATTAAAGTAGAGAAACAAGGTTTATTATTTTTTCTTGCTTAGGGGAGGAACCATTTTAAGAGACCTATTGCTTCCGTTTCTTCGTTTCTTTTTAATGGCATCCAGGATAACTTATTAAACCGGTGTGACCTATTCCTCTGCTCTGCAACTTTGGAAAGTCACACAAAAAGAGTGCAGCACTTTGTTCATTCCTTCTCTCATTCTGTTTCTCACAGACCTGCTGCTGATTCTTTTGCTTCTTTTTGACTCAGAGCCAAAGCTTGCTTCATCTCTTCATCAGATTCATCTGCAAGAAAGTATCATCTTTAAAAAAATACATGATACACTACACTGAGGAATAGTGTCAAATCATCTCTGCAAAGCAGCTAGGAATGTGTATGAGTGAGCAAAATCATTTTTGATTATTCTACTATTAAGATGAATTAATTATTTCGCTTTACTTTTAATAATCAATTTGCATTCTCAATAACAATTAAAAGGTAGGGTAAGTGATTTTCTTTGGTTAAAATAGGTGTATAGCTCTATATTCTGATAGTACTCATTGCAATAGTGTTTGTTAAGTAACAGGAGTCTCCATGTCTCTCCACCTCTTTATTAACTCTCTCAGTGCCACACAACGAGATATCCCGAGTTTTTTCTGAATGCCCTCAGTGCCAAAACGAGAAATCCCGAGTTAAAAAAAAATATATATATATATTATTTTAATTTCTTTTGGAGAAAAAAAAATCAGAACCCAAGATATCATTATCTGAAGATTTGCAGCTCCATCCACTCTTTGTTTAACGTATAACTGAAAAAGGCTGTACCTCGCTTCCTAAGCACTTTTTTTTTACTTTATCCTGACTTTACCAGTCAGGATACAGATTAAAGAAGTGAAATTGGAGGTGATGACACTAAGAAATGAGCAGACAAAATTGGAACTGGAACACTACAAAAATGAAGCTGATAAATGGGTACTCTCTCCTGATTGGCTGATATTTTGTCACCTACCTGAAAATGTATTTTCTGTTAATTAAAGAGCTGGAGAGACAGGGAGACTCCTGTTACTGAACAAACGCTCTATAGCAATGATTACTATCAAAATATAGTGCTTTAACCTTTTAACAAAAAACTTTGTTTTAACCAAAACATATCACTTACCTTTAATTGATTACTCTGACCCATCCCTGAAAGGAACACTGCACTGTTACTTATTTGGGATTTGGAGTCACATGCTGGATATTCACTATAACATACCTTCATCAGCGTCACCATCTTCTCTGGGATTAGCCACGTTGAAAACCTTTGCTAATTGATCGGCAATCCCTGCAACAGTACCATGAAATAATGGCATATAATTATTCTGCATGCAAAGAAGATAGAGAATTAAGTAGCAACATTCAAAATACACTTTCCATCTTTGCCCGGTTTGATCTCATCAGCATTCAGTATTTTGACAGCAGTGGATTCTGCCTTCTTCTTGCTCCCAGATGTGTCACAGCATGGTGCCAGCAGACAATGCTTGGAGTGGTGGTGTTCATGGAAGCTTGGAATATCCATAAAGCTCTTGCGGCAAGATGTGCACTTCACATCAAAGGTCTTCTCCAGCTTCAGGGCAGTGTGTTTAGTGTGAACGTGAGTTTTAATCTGTGCATAAGAGGACACAGAAACGCCACATGGAGAACAAACATATTGACATTTTCCCTCAGTGGCCACGTTCCTCATGCATCGTGTATATGCAGCCTTCCTTTCTTCTTTGCTCTTTTCTGTTCCCATGCATGGGCACAAGCTTTCAGACCGCCCATCGTTTTCAGCAACTGCAGGCCTGCTAACTACAACATCTTCCATGTGGTAATAGTCCTTACTATGAAGGTTCTGAAAATGCTCCAAGAACTCGCCTTCGCATTCAAATTGCATGCTGTCACAGAGGCCGCAGAAGTAGGACATCTTTATCTTCCCACCATGCTCGTTCTTGCAGTGCCTGTGTATGGTGGACTCCTTGAAGAACTTCTGTGTGCAGTGGCCACAGACAAACCTCTGGAAATTGTGACTGTTCAAGTCACTGCAATGTTTACGGACTTCTGCTTCGGAATCAAAGATGTCCTCACACATCCTGCACATCCATTTCTCATCTGTGTTGGAGGTAGGGATCCCAGCTGTAGAAGGCGCCTCTGTGAGTTGGGAGTGAGCACCCAGAACAAGTCCCTCTACAGCCATCTGCTTGACATCAGCGACAATGACAGGCTGCCTCTGCGCTTCTCTTTCAGTTATGTAGGTGTGACCTCTGTGAGCTTCTGACACATGCAGCAGGATGTCTTCGTATCGTGGCATGTCCACTTTGCACTGACGACAATGGTAGAAGAAGTTGGAGAGATGAGCCCCTCCGTGGAAACGACTCATATGGAGATGGGTAATTGCACTTTCGCCCATGCGTTTGTCACAAACGCCACATTGATGGAAAATCTGGTTGATTGCCAGGAGATGCTTACTGGCTATGTCCTCCTCTGGAAACTGCTGACCACACTCACAGAACCAGGCTAGTGTCAGGTTGCTGCCTCTACTGGAGCTGCCATTCACAGTGGTGCAGTGCCTCTGCCGCTTGGCCGGACTTCCTTCAGAATCATCCCTCCTGCCTTTTTTCTGATGGACCGTTTCAAGGCCTGTGGACAATCTAATCTCCCCTCTCTCTTTTGCTTTCTTGGCGAGTTGAATTTCACTGAAGCTGCTGTACTGAAGAATTGCTCTGTTCATAGTTTGGTTGACCTCTACCTTGTGCTGGGTCGATTCATTGTGTCTCTCGATTTCAGCTTTGGTGAAGAACATCTTACAACAGAGAGAACACTGTCCTTGCACTTGAAGCCGTTTCATTATCTCCACCACCGTTTTATCTGCTACAGCAACGGCACAGCCCTGATTGCAAGACACACTAAAACAGAGAAATCACCAACATATTATTAATTAGAGACAATCAAATGTTTGGTCCACTTTTAACATATCAGAAATGGTCACTGCATGTGTATTATGGCATAATCACAAAAAAAGGTCTTACTTAAAGTGTGCTTGAGCTGCCTGATGTGAGGTTAGTATTTTTCGGCAAATCGAACAACGAACACTGAAAGGCACATCCTTGCACAAGGCGATCATACGATTCTTTGCATAGCGTGGAATGGGAACCGGTTGCGCTCTCTCTTTGGATGCTTTAAAATAAAGGGAAAAAAAAGGTTATTTTAAAAAGGTAGTCTTAACCCTGCTTTTGTTTTACAGCCTGTAACAATCCTTTAATCTATAATTTTATTAAACACCTACAACAAAATATTTCCTCCTTAATTTGCACAGAGGAACATTGCAAATGTGAGTAATTTGGGTATTGTTGTATACATACAAGTACTAAGTATAAAACTACAACCCACATTATAAAAGGTGCCCTGTGCAGTCTAGATTGCACTTCAACGTAATTTTAGAGAATAACAGTATAGAATAATAGTTTTTTAAAAGCCACAGTTTATTTGCTATGCCTATTTGGTCAATTTGGGAGTCTGAGGTTGACAACGAACCGAGTTTAACATGCATCTGTCATATGTCCTTACAGTTCAATGCACAGAATTTCTCACCCTTCAAAGTTATTGAATCAGTGAAGTGATCTTTGGCTGACATGTGCTGAAGGCACTCATCCCTGAGGTTGAAGAGCAGGTAGCAAGCAGGACATGCAAAGCACACAACCACCTGACAGGTCTGAGTGATGGTGTGGCCCTCAGCATTGGATGAGGAGATCTAGTATTCAATGTGAATTCAAATGTCAAATTTAATGTTAATTTTCCCCATATTACAATTACAATATACAGTAATTATCTTTTCCAAATAAGTTGTACAATGGATAGATAAAAAAAAGACAGCTCTTCTTAGTTTTGCTAGTATCATGTTACAGTAAACAGACGATTACTCCTACACAACCAATATTAAGCATTTGGGAAGGAAAGTTGAAATTAACATTAATAATTTAATTAATGCCTTTTTGTTATAAATGGGAAGCCAACCTTGGATTGAAGATGGCCTTTCCATGCTTCCTTGGTTTTGAAATGTAGGCCACAAGCAACACAGGCAAAGAGCTCTGAGGGACTTCCTTTAAGATAGATAGTTGGATCACAAGGAGAGTGATCGAATCTACGAAAAGTAAAGTTATGCAAATTGGTGTTAACAAGTGGCATTTATTCACAAAACATTACAGTAGTACATCAGGAAAGGTACAGAAAAGTAGTACCTTTTTAAGTGACCTTCGAGGAGAGGCCCATTGTCATAAACTCGACGACAGTTGACCACTGGACAGGTTTGTTTGGTTATTAAACTATTTCGTTGGGGAAAAGCACGGCTGAATCTTCCAGCACCAGTATTGATCACACCAGGTCTAACACCTGAGTAAAGAGAATGGTACAGCATAATAAGTCCCATATAGTTGGTAACTGATCATGTTAAGCCAACGGACATTTCACTGGTAACACGTCGTTATGCTTTTGCATTTTTGCTATGCAGAGTCAAAAACATACCTGGCATGCTCAACCACATGTCCACACAGCGCTTTGCCTCGGTATTGCCTCTAATAGCAGCCAATTCCCCCTGTCCATGAGCCTTTTGGGAGATTAGCTTTGCCTAAAAAAAAGGGGGAAAGATTAATTAACTGTAATCTAATTCTATCCATATTCTTCATTAAATTGTTTAAAAACTTGCCACAAAGTTTTCTAAAATACTTTTTTTGCCCTGAATGGACTGACAATACTGGTTCTGACCAGCAGGTGGCACTACTAGTATTCTCAACAAAAAATGACATGCAAAATGAACAGGGCTGAACTGATTTTTTTTGTATTGGCCCTTTAAAACGCGGCAGACTGATGTGATGTCAGAAACAGATTCTATTAAGCTATGTGTTCAGCATCCTTGTCAACAGACTGACGTCAAAACACTGATATTACAACAGCAGCCAACTAGATTACAGCAGCTTTGTCTAAAGCAAAAAACTAGTCAGTGACGCTTTGTTTTTGTCAAGCGACATTGTATTGCACAAAAACTTTCTGCTGAAGCATAAATTAATTATTCTTTTGGGTCAACTTACCTTGAAAGCACGACATTTATTTGCTCTTTCTTGTTTTTCTGCTGCAACTTGCTGTGCAAGTCTATCCAAAGTAGATACAACATGTGCTTTCTGACGATCAACCTCATCTTCAATCTAAATGAAAAGAGAGAACATAACAACTCTTAGAAACTAGCAGACATCAAGATTAGGCTATTTATTTCCATTTCTTATATTTTCTTTTAGTCACTCACTGTTTCTGCCATGGCTGAACTCCCCTCCTCATCACTATCGCTCAGTAACTCCATGAAATCAGTAACTGGTCTGACAGTGCGCTCCTGAAATGACATGTCTCTACTATTACATACATACACTGATAAAGGCCAAATAAGCAGGCATGGAAATGAATGGCAATTTATTTAGAAATACATCCAACCAACTGCATAGAAAACAGTTTGTAATGCATCTACACAGCAAACATTTTGACTGATAAATAGGCTACAGCTGAAAATTACAACAATAATTGTGTATGTTAGGCGTTTCTGTGTGCCAGCATGGACAGCTGCTTTACATTTAACTTCATGTTAGCACAAAAGAACACTTTCAGCTGTGTTTACCAGTCAAAACCGTGAAAAGGGTCCAATGCACATGATCAGATGTTCCACAAGCACCGTCTGCTGTAATTTATTCTAGTTTGTTTATTTTTTTGCTTCTTCCCAGTATCATGTTAAAAATTGTTCAGCATGAGCAGTTTCTTAACAAGACACCTACACTAATTGATGTTAGACACTTATATACTGTACATCTATCATCCCTGCCTATTTATATTGACCATATCTGTAGAGGGCGCAGTGGAGTAGATTAAGTAATTTCCATCTGGCGGACATATTTTATTTTCTGCCCAAAAAGTGTATCCTACATAGTAATGAGTAATGGGATGTCGGACTTATGGGCAGTCCCCCATACAGAGAAGGTGGGGTGCTGAGAGGCTTCTCACCGTGGAGAATAGACTTTCAACAGCACAAAACAGTCTTTGTTTTGGTGAGTAGCTAAGTAGTTTTCTTTATTTTTACTACAGTTGGAGCCCTGGCAGGGTAGTGGAATTCTTTGTCAGGGCTGAGAACCGAGCGCCTGGCAGGGCGTAAGAGAACTCACTAACGCTCTGGACCAGAAACCCCGCGGGTGCATTTCTCCTTTCCGACATGTCGCCTTTCTGACGTTGACGAACCCTATACCTAACCCTAACCGCACGCGGAAGCCACTAGTCGGAGTGGTGAGATGTCAGAATGGAGAGTGAACACCAAACCCCGCAGAGCAGAATCTGTTCTTGAGAGATTATCATGGCCCAAACCCTGCCTGCACGCACCTGCAGGTAATTTAGTGAACGAGACTTATCCCCTTTACATCAGGCAGAAAAGAAGTGTGTCCATATAAAACAAGTTGCTCAGACGGTTCATCATATTAAGAAGTTGCGCTCGAAGTCATTTGAAGTTTGTGTGCGTTCATGCAAATGTAAGTCCTGTGTTTCCTAGTTAAATGCTGTTCATTTGTGTGTGAAATGTGCCCTTTGATGTCCTGTTTTGTAATGATGTTTGTGCACATGGTAATGGTGTTGCCAGACAGTCTGACGGTAGCAATATTCAAGTGCTTTGATTTCATTGTAACCAAGAGAATGGAAGTTATTTCATTATAAGTGCATTAGTTTCAAGTGACTGAAATGCTGATGTTCATTCCATAATGTAGGCCCTATATTGTTTATGTTCCACTGTTTGTTTTACAACATCGCATGTGTATTTGAACAATGGGCATTAGGCCTAATTCATAGTTAATTCTGATAAGTTGTATGAGTCGTATGCATGCTGCTTTGCCAAGCATTGTCAGAGTGATATGTTTTATGTCATTATGAATGTTTGTAGCCTATACAAGTAGTTCATGATGTCCAGTATGCAAGCATAATGCCTTTGTCAGATTGATATATTGGCTGCTGTAATAATAATTATTTACTTTCTGTATGATTGCAGAAAACCACACCCACAAGTGTTGTCCTGTACTGTGCTCATTAACCTCTTAAGTAAAACCCATAAATGAGAGAAGTTGTCTGTCCTGTGTTCTAATCGACACCCCTGTGGGGAAGCCGGACCAGCCAGCCATTCAAAAACAGTCCTTTCTTATATCCCTCACTAACAGTACTCTTCCATCACCCAATTATGGATTGTGTATTTAATTTGAAACTCTTCTTTTCAAATGTGCTACTGTATATTTGATAACCGGTGTCCACCAATTGATTCATTGATAATAGTCTGATTGTACTCAAAATTCCAGCACAGTTGAGCACACAATACTTAATCAGTAATAATCAGTCAGACACAGAAATACTAATTGCTCTAGCTGTCTGCTTTTGGTGTGACTTATCTTATGTCAACCTTTGAGCTTATATACTTTGAACACTGCCCAGTGCTGACCCACACAACACTTACTGATACAAACTCCACATCTCCTTCCACCTCATCTTCATCCACTTCAACAGTAGAGGACATATCTTATCTGAGGAAAAAAAAACGAATCACACTCTTCAAGCAGTGTTTGACTTCAGCCAGTACACCAAACCAACAACATTTAGCCAGGCAAGCAGATTCGTTGAGAATGAGATTGATCTATATACTATATACCTTGGGAATGATTAATCTGTGTGTGCATGCACTGTTGTTTATACACAAAGTCCAATGAATGTGGGTTATGCCACTTTTTAATCCAGAGAGTGACGGCACTGGTTTATGAAGCGAGTGACTGAGCAAGATGTCAAACACCCAAGCTAACACATAGCATCTAAAGGGCCTTGAAATTCCCTCATCAATAGAATTGTGACAATCTGGTTATATCTACGTCTTTGATTCATCAAGAAATATAGGTTTGAATATTAATGAATGGGTTAACGTTCACACGAGCACGAAACTCAATATCTCCTCTCAATGAACACACACACACGTTATCTTACTGTAGGCTACTAGTGTGCAAACTGCAAATCAATCAACTGATATGGGCAGGATAGATTCTTCACCAGTCCACCCAGTAACGTTAGTATCGTTGCTAACAGTTTGTGCATGCTGCAGTAGACTTAACACTATCTCTGGTTAACGTTAACATAGTTTAGATAGCTAACTTACATAAGCAGCGCGGTACAAACTAGCATGTTTGCTAAAATGAAAGAGGGTGCCTTGTAGTGAATGCACTGCTTCATGGGTGTTTCATGCTAATGATGAAATCTGAAAACTAACAGCATCAACCGTCTCGATTACATACCTGTTTTGTTGAATTGATTTGTTTGGGCAATTTGGGAATGCTCTTCCTTTTAGCGGCTGCAACCAGAAGCGCGCGCTGCACAGTGACGGTATTTGTGTTCAACTACCCGCTCGTGTTATTGTGCTGATTGATTTGTAATGCCGAGTATCCCGCGTGTACGGAGTTTGGCCAGCCAAACGGCAGAGTAGCAGGCTGGGGCCAGATGTGTTACTAACTCCGCCCATCTCTGCAGGCCCGCTGACAGTCACACAGTAATACATGGTGTTTAATTTGTGCTCCGTCGTACGACGGTGTCGCGCACTGAAAATAGCCGATCTACCACGCTGTGAGCTTGTAGATCGGCGATTTTTTTTTTGTGGCAAGAAAAGCGATCTTACGGCGAAGTATTTTCTTTAGTGTGGTATTCAGTTAGGTAACAGGACAGGTGGGCACCAAAACCATCTGGGCACTAGGGACAACTGGGCACTAGGGACTTGTGGGCACCTGGACGAGTGGGCACTTAGGGGTGGCGATAACTGGGCACCTGGACGAGTGGGCACCGAAACCATCTGGGCACTAGGGACATATGGGCACCTGAATAACTGGGCACCTGGGCGAGTGGGCACCTGGAGAGGTGGGCACTAGGGACATGTGGGCACCTGAATTAGGACTTGTGTCCACTCCACAAGTGTTTTTTTTTTACTTTACATAGCATGCTGCTTTGTTGTTGGTAAGTGATATTTAAGCCATTGTTCTTTAAACCCCTACACACAACACAACAACAAGGTCAAAAGTACAATATACTGTAAGAGTTTATTTGCCAAAATAGTACTGAGGTCAAAAATACATAACATAGTTTCAAAGTACAATATAAGAGTGTATTTGCCAAAATAGAAGTACTGTTAAAAAATGGAACAAAATGGGAAAACACCAAAAATAAAGGATACCAAAAAATTGGCAAATGATCAATGTGATGATAAAAAAAATTGTAGGCCTAGCCTACTGTCAAAAAAATTGAACTGTAGGCCTACACTATGAAATGATAGGAAAAAATGGAGATACAAAAATGCTGAACTGAATGCTAGGATAGAGAAAACATAGCTAAACAATTAGGCCTACACAATAAAATGATAGTTGTGTTGTGTTTGGGTTTTAAAGAACAGTGGGTTAAATATCACTAACCAACAACAAGGCAGCATTCTAATTCTAATTCAGAATCCCAGTCTTCCTAGTGCCCACTGCCCAGTTATCTCCACTAAGTGCCCCTTTGTCCAGGTGCCCACATGTCCCTGGTACCCAACTGGTTTTGGTGCCCAGTTGTCCTGGTGCCCACCTCTACAGGTGCCCACTCGACCCGTGTCATCCCAAAAATATGGTGCCCAGATGTCCCCAATGCCCACCTGTCTTGTATTTGTTAGTTATTAATACTGGGGAGTTTAAATAAATAAACATATTTGTAATTTTTCACAAATTCAATTAGATAAAACTACCTCGATGACAAAGTTGACGAAAACATAAACAAACCACGTGAGCACTGGAAGTTATTTAACCAACAACTAGGCTGCAGATAGAACTTGAAAACCAGATTTACAAACATCAACATTAATTCGGACGACACTCTCAGACAAGCTGGATGTGGCTAATCGCTTAAACATATTCTTTATGGTGTAAAGCATTCTACAAAAATCTAGGTGTACGCAAAGATGATTTTAAACTCACCATGGTGACAACTGATGATGTGTTTAAAAAAATGTACTCTAGCAGGAGCACTCATCCAATATCACTTCGACTATGCATGCACCTCATGTTACCATGCATGGCACCACAAAGGCCTTATCCCAAAATAAACTGGTCAGGCTACTGCTTGGCCTCACACCTACAACTCATCTAACCCCTGCTCATTTTGCTAGGGTGGGATCACTGGGATGGCTCAGGGTAGAGGACAGAGTACAGCAACTTGCAACGGGCCTGGTCTACAAGATACACTACACAACATAGACACCCATGTACCTGTCATACTTCAAAAACGTTAAAGACGTCCACAGACACAACACCGGAGGGAGCTCTCCAAATCACGTTCAACACAGATTTGGCTCAAACAAGGGGTTACATTCGTTCTACTGTTATGCCACCAAAATGAGGAATGCCCTACCAACAGTCATACAAAAGTGAAAAATGTAATACAGGACCCCAATGGAAACATGCATTTTTCATGCCTGCTTTCTTAGGTTTAATCCCTTTAGCATCCTTTTGTATTGAACTGTACTTTCTGTTAATAAAGTAGTCAATCAATCAATCAATCAATATCTATTGCGAATGTCCAGGATAAAGTCATCTGCGTTTTTAATATTGTAGTCATGTAGGCCTAATTATATCGTAATATTATTATTTTATGTAATTTAGTGTATTTGATTGTTCTGTCTATTTTATTGTTGTAGGCCAATTGACCTGAATGCCCTCAGGGACTGCAGACAAAAATGAGCTCCTATATCTGGTAGGCTTACAATGCATAAGATTTATATTGCTGAAATGTAGGCATGTTATGTAAAAAATATTTTTTCTAAATTATCCCTGTCAATGAAACAGCTGTCGCCTGTATTGTTTATGATCTGGGTACATTTTCAGCAAGCTGGGGGCTACAGGTTTTTTTTAATGTCAATTGACTCTCATAATTCTGTCAGAGGCATGAAAATAAGTTTGGGCTTAAATGAAATTGTCATAATTGTAGGCCTACATGAGAAATGGATTCAAATGGTGGTATTGAAACGAATTAGAATAGTCAATCTCAAGTGCATTTAAGTAGGCGAGGCCTAGCTTACAGTGACATATAAACTAGGCCTACTCCTCGTTTGTCTGGGGACCCCTTGCAGACCCCCTCAAGGGCCCCTGGGGGGGTCCCGGACCTCACTTTGAAAACCAGTGAGCTATATAGATTAAATGCAGCCCAGACTATACTCTCTGCAGCGTGGTACTGCGATGCTATTCTGCTGACTCTCTCTGTATCCCCCCTCGGTTTAGAAAAAAATAAATAATTAAATACAACTTGCTGCTCCTTTGCTGAGTCATGGATTGTATCCTTTCCTACATGAATGATACCATAGTGCATGGCTTGGACCGCCTAGATAGTTTGAACCTTATTGCTACATGATTTAGTCTGCAATGCAATGATCCGAGTGTCACTTCGTGCAGTCCACAGCAAAAAGCTTATTGTAATCATTAAGCGTTTAGGCGATATGAGGGCAGGAGCGGAGACAGCTGCCATATACAGTAGCTACAGGATCTGCCCTACATGATGATCGCTGCGGCGTTTCTGGTCTTGCTGAGACCGTACAGCATTCAATGTGTTCTGCTATTGCTGCTCCTTTTGCTCGGGACTATTGCAACGATTCTATTTTTCTGCTGTTGGCATCGCAAGCTTCGCAATGGGAAGCATCCGATGAAGTCGGTGCTCTCTGGACGCTCCAGGAGCCGCGGTGAGTGAGTAGCCATAGCCGCATCTTCTCCATCAACGTGGATGGACGCAACATTACAGCGTTTTAATATCTAGGCCAGGGGTCTTCAACGTTTTTCAGGCCAAGGACCCCCCTAGCTGAGAGAGAGAGATGAAGCAGGGACCCCTTCTATGTTGTATAGAATTGTGTTGCATATTAAACTCTTTTTAAATTATTTTTTTTTACTTTGTCTGCTCTTTTTCCCCCTACACCACCAAACCACTTTGCCAAAAATAGCATTGTGAGCTTGAAGATCTGCTATTTTTGGCTAAAGTTCCCCTCAGAATAGGGAAAAGGCGGACCCCCTATAGTAGCTCTGAGGACCCCCTAGGGGTCCTGGACCCCCTGTTGCAGACCCCTGATCTAGGCTGTGACCCAAATGATAATGTGAAGCATCTAGCATAGATGTCTTTTTTTATTTATTTTTTAGTGAGGTTATGTAGGCCTACATCATCATACCGAGTTGTCTGTTTATTGGCTGATGTTAAAGGTATATTTCTAGTGCTGACTATTATAGAATTATATTATAATGTTAGGCCATAATCCCCAAATGTGAAATGATGGGATTTGTGTCTTTATATAACAGAGCTGATGAATAACAGTTAAAAAAAATACACAGGCCGTTCTAACATATTGTGTCTGTCCTGACAGTTGGCCTACGAGCGCATCATTTCCGATCAGAGGTAGGGTAACTTTTTTCTTTACCATGTTTGTCGGCTGTATATTAGAGCAGAGCTCCCATAAATCACGGCTAATGATACGCATGTCATAAGTTGCAATGTCTGTTTTAAGCATTTTGTTTAACATGGCTTCACATGCCTTTTCTTTTCACTTTAACAAAGGGAGTTATTATAGGGACGTTAATACTGTAGCCTATGCGCATTGCGCATGTGCTGTTAGCCTGTTATCAATAAGTAATATGGGTGATTGTGCAGTTTTTGTGTTCGCAAATTATATTTAAACATTATGTCATTATGAAATACAGCATTGAAACAAATCTTAACATGCTGCCCTCATTAAAATGTTATGTCCTTCTATAATTATGTTAGACAGCCCAGTGAGCCCACTGAGTCATTTCTAAAAGCAACTTGCTTAACTGCGTCAAACATAAGGTTTCAGTAGTTTCATTTCCGGTTTTCTAATTGGCCTTCAAAATAAAATTACTCTATTTGTCACTTTTAGAATATAAATCTGGTACTAAACTAAACAAAAATTTGATTCAGGGAAACAAATAGAATATTATTGTAATGGCTGGTGGATTGAAGATTTGGCATGGCGCTCCAGGCTCCAACAAAGTCCACGCTCTCACTATAGAAAGGGGGGTTGCCTACTGCAACCATCCCTAACACCGTTTTTTAAACAGTTTTACACATAAATCACTACATGAAACAATCAACGTGTATACCTCATTTCTTAACTTAACAAACCCATGCAATAATAAACAATAAGTGTATGTGTGCGCCCCGAGGCATGCTGGGAAGTCAGTCTCCGTCACATCGCGGGATGCTACGCAGCACCCACCTGAGGGGTTTAACTGTCCTAAGTAAACCATGCACCTAACGAGAAGTCCCCGGAGGTGACGAGGCAGGCACCTCCTTCGCTTTCCTGGCCTGGTAGGATCTAGTGTCCCATAGTGTGATGGTCATCTGGTGTGGGGGTCTCTCCGTATCCCCCTGGTTCTCTTCGGTGCTGGATAGGGACCGCCAGCCAGTCCTGATGGAAGACCAGCTGCACGGGTGATCTGATCATGTATCACGCATTTGACTGGGGTGCAGTGATGCTATGCTCATTTGAGAAGTGGTTGCTCTCTATTTTAATGACGTGACGCGCACATCGCTTAACACCTACAGTACAGATTTACCTACAGTTCGATTCCCGGACTTCGGTCCGATATGCCCACAGGATCAGCGGCAAGTGGAGGTGGAGAGAATAGTATATACATACTACTGTAGGTACATTTTGATGTCCAGCTTCTCTGCTGTGCAGTCGCAGCTATGGACTGGAGCTGCGTATGCCTCTGGCCACCACTGTATAATCCATGGCCACTATCATGTAGAGGTTTCTGTGGTTGGTCATAGGAAAGAGGTCTAGGATGATGACTCCCTCACTCTCCCGGGGGGTTCTCACCTGTAGTGGAGTGTGTGAGCACAAGCAGGAGTGCAAAGGTTACTTGTGGATGAACAGTTCCCCATCATGTCTGCAATTTGGCCAGTAGAATGGGGCCCGAAATCATCGTAGGGTCCCCAGAGTGACCCGCCAACACTGAGCTATGGAACAGCTGGAGCATGTGAGGCAGAGGGGTACCAGGAGCTGGTGTAACTCGCTCAGGAGCCTGCCAGCAGCAGTACTGCCGGCTAACAGTTCAGGTGGCCATTGATGACAGAGAGGCTGGCTCACTGTGAGTAATACGCCTTCCTGTTCTTATCCAGGGATAAGCACCCTGAAACTGCAACAATCAAATCAGAGACATGGATGAAGACAATGTCTATATGGTCCACACAGAATGGCCACCTATTGTCCTTTTTCCATACCAAGACGACTGAAATTGCACAGGTGCTGCTTGAAGGCCTGCTGCTGCCATCTCTGAGTCTTAGTGCAGTCCTCATGGAACTTTTCTAGTAGCCCTCGCAGCTGTTCTCTCTGGGCAGGGGAGAGGTCCTCTCTGCTTCACTAGAGACGTTCCTGCACAGCTTGTGGATTTCCTCTGATGAGCCCTGGGCCGGTACTGCCGGCTGGATACTTTTCGGTGAAATTGAGCCTGGTTGAATGGACCCCCCGCTGCATGGTTTGGCTCTCTGGATGGCTCAATGTCCTGGTGCCGTGGTTCACTCATTGGCTGGTATTGCACTCTGTCTGAGGAGATGACTGGGCTGACGTAGCAGTGCCCTCTCTAGCTGATTGCATGGATGGGAGCATCAGACTGTGCCTGATGCTGAATTCTATCCCTGTTAGCTTTCCCCCATTGCGACGCAGCACCGCTAAAGGGCTAGTGTTCTAAACCCAGATATAGGCGATCACTGGGTACATCCACAATGGCTCACCAGCGATTGAGTAGGTCCAAACCCATGATACATGCATCTTGGATGTCAGCCAGCCACATAGTGCAGGTTCTTACTGTCCACAGCTTTCTGAAGGGACACATTTCCTCTCCCCGGTCACAGTTCTAATTTGTTTCATTGTCGTGACCAAACCAAGGACAGGGAGTCATGGGTATCGTTTAGGTTACCTGGTTGCACCGCAGGGAGAGATAAGCTCCCATATTAATGAGGGCGTAGCTTGGCACCAGATGCCATTTAGATTGAAGTGTAAGTATAGCCCTTAAGCTTTGCCAATACGACCAAGCCACCCTTCTGTAGTTTAACGGCCACAATGGCTGCGGAACCAGAGGCATCAGTAATGGGCAGTGACACACCACATTGGTAGCAGCCAGCCTTAGCTGCCACATTGCTTTCCCTTGGGGTCGGTGGAGGAATAGTGGAAATGCCTGCTGCGCTTCCTCCTTGCCGGTCATGTCATCCTCCACCCACTGAGATTGTCTTACTTGGGTGTGGGCGTCGGAGCCCGGCTGGGGGCATACAGAATTGCTCCCACCCCGTTCTGCTTCTCGTAGGGTTTCATGGAGCCTTGGTGAGCCAGACAGGTGCATGTTCTCCCAAATACCGTTGCGGCGGAGACCCCGAATAAAAGCCTGTTTCATTTTGTATTAACTGTCTATTTGTTATGGTCCTTGCAAATAATTACCAATTAAAGGTTGAAATATGGTTATTGTTATTTTTGCTCAGATCAATTAACTTTATGATATACTGTACATTATTAGTACTAAATTAAGGTTTTGATGCAAATACAAAATAAAAATGTATGCACCACTATTATGTCTAAAAATATAAGGGCAGGGTTTGAATCAGTAACATTTGTAGATTATTATAACTTAAAGGGGAATACCACTCATTTTCAGCATTGAACTGCTAAAAAACATTGTCTTTAATACACCCGAGCTGTTGTGTGGAAATAAGAAAAAACTCCCCCCCCCCCCCCCCCCTCTATGTTGCCTAGAACTGGATAATTGATTGAGGTCATGTGATCAATGACATAGGCAAGGTGTACTTTTGGCTCTGCCCCCTCAGCCAAAAGTACACATTTCTCAGATCAAGTATTGTTATCACTGCAACATTATGTTGCACACTACAGTGTTGCTTTCTTTTTCTCAAAGCTTCCCAAACCTTTATTTTGACACATCCTTGCTGGATGTCTAAACGAATGTGGTGTTTGTTTGACGCATGACCTTGTTTTGCAGGGCTTCAGGCATAGTCCGCGCCACGCCAGAAGGAGCGCACGCTCTCGGATTGTAGAGGAAAAGCCAAATCTGGTCGAAGTTCCCGAAAGTGACCCAGATTCGTCATCATCAGTTGCGAGGAAACGCAAAGTGAAGAAGAGAGTGCTTCCAGAATTTTATCAGTCTGTTCAAGTCACCCCTACACGAAAACCTGTAGGTATTCCCCTCATCTGTCAGTGTCACAGCTGGCCAATTAGACTAAACATGATATGCATGTTACTTCATAGATTAGACTGAGGATTGATTGATTGATTGATTTAATACTTTATTAGACAGAAATGTAAACGGGACCAGGTACAGTCAGACATTTGAGCTAAAAGGATAATACAAAAAAGTCCTGGGGACTTGTTTCCATTGTGGTGCTCCTATGTATTCAATAATCATCAACACAGCATACAAATAACACCTATAGGATAGTAATACTAATTGTTTAATGTGTAAATCTGCTCAATTTTAGGTTGCCAAGATATCATTAATAACTCACTTCACTGTGTAGCATCAGCAGTGCATGGGTAAAAGAACAATGTGCAACTCCACAACACTGCAGTTTGCATCAGATTCATCTGTTGCACTATTATTTTAAGCATAAGGTTGGGTGTTAGGATGGGGCCCCTAGGTTCAGCCTGAATGTAAAATGTTACATATTAATAATGATTAACATGCATTTTGGGTTTCCAGAAGAAAAAAAAAATAGCAATATAATCTTGCATTTGGACCTCATATTAGGCTTGCTTTGCTTTGTGTTTTTGTGTGTTTTTTTCCCAATGTGGGAACCCAGTTAGTGGGTTACACCAAATTATACAATAGAATGTTTTCACAAGAGTATTCAAGCGTTGTTTTGAGAGACAAAGGACCTTTTCCATACATTACAGTATGTAGGCTAGTCATTGAATGAATATTTAGAAATGTTTTATTTTATGTGTTTCATAATATTATCATATAATATTCATCTCCAAAATGAGTAGATTTACATGACAAGTTACTGTTAAAAGTCAAAGACCAATGCCAATAGATTGTTTTGATTGAAACAAAAACAAAAATCCTGTGGTAAACAATATTTGTGAGCATAAACATTGTGGGATTATGGGAATAATCAGCCAACAAGGTTTGTTTCTGCTATTACGCTACATTCAAATATTATTTATCTTTATTATCATTGTAAGAATTATGGGTTAAAGATGTGCTTCCATTCCTGTAAAAACCCACCTTGTGTATACTGTCAAAGAATCCATAAGGTTATCTTCTGTCCACAGAAATCTAGCAACCCTAGACTTATCTAGACTTTATGATGTCAAGAAATCCAAGAAGTCCCTATAAAAGGACATGTTCATATTCATAAAGGAGGAATTAACTTTCCAGGACCATGGGAAACTACTGCTTTGTAACTAGCAAATGAAATCAAATCCTATTGTATTATATCCGCCACCCCTTCCCACTCCCTCAGGTTATGTCAACACATTGCAGTGTTTATGTTGAGTTGCTCAATCTGAAATGTATCAAGGTGCAGCAGACGATGATGACATGAGCTGACTCATTTCCTCATAGGATAAGACTATTGTTTGTAACATTTTAAGTCAGAGAGAGTCACAACCTGACAAAACATCACAGAGCAACAATAATAAAACATCCAGAAGGCAAGGTTTAAAGGTGCTGTAAAGGATATTTTGTGGTTAAAACTAAAGTTTTTTTTTGTTAAAAAGCTAGACTGTTCATTGGTCTCCCTGTCTCTCCAGCTCTTTAACAGAAACTACATTTTCAGGTGGGTAACAAATATCATCCAATCAGGACAGAGAACCCCACAAAGATCAGCTTGTGTTCCAGTTCCAGTTTTGTCTGCTCATGTATTTGTTTCATCACTTTCAACTTTAACTTGTTTATCCTGTATCCTGTATGAATTCTGTCTGCTGGTTGGATGAAATTGCTATCTGAACATATGTATTTTCTGTTTATTTAAGACCTGGAGAGATGAGAACACCCCTGTTGTTGAACAAACACTCAATGATTAATGGGAATACAGAACAGAGATATTTAATACTTATTTTAACAAAACAAATCATTCACAGCATCTTTAATATAGGAATGCAGATTATTTTTCAGATTATTTTGGTGCTTTTATAGGCAACATTGTGAAGTTAAATCCTCAGTGTTAATTTATCCATTTGAAACAGAGGTGTGGAGTTAAATTACATTGAACTGATGATTTTACTGTGTAGGCAGGCTTGTAAGACAAATGTCATCATCCAGGCAGACATTTTCCTGCCTTTGAGGTTTATTATACAGTAGCAAGCACAAAACATCATCTCACAGGGAGGGATGGCGCTGTCGTTGCTGAAGCAACTGCTGTTGTTTTTTTTTACTCTCTTCCTGGGCTAGAATATGACGCGCAGCCACACAGACACGTCCAGGCTGCTCCCTCCATCATCGTCTCTCTTGGTAACAGGCTGCTATATGCGCTCAGCTCTCTGTCTCTCTGCTGAACGGACGGACTGACATCATCCTGGTTCAAACAGGGATGAACTCATGGTCATCGATCGCATCCCTTTGAAGGGCGTGGCGCTGATTTTAAGTGACATGCAGATGTTTGTCTGGGGGAAGCTAATAATGACAAGCTAATAAAGGACATTTCCCATCCGACAGGTCGCAATGTACACAACGGTAAGTCTCGTTTTTCACCTGGCGGGGGAGCTAGATAGGCTGCGATTGATTCCACATTGCATTTTCGCTCAATTGCTTTATTGTTATATCATGGATCGCTGCGAGCTGGTGGTTTATGTCACGAAGCTTCCTTACAGCACCTGAACGGGCATATATCCTGCTCATTAATTTGTAACCGCGATGGTGAGAAATGATTTCCTTTGTATGACTGTGTATTTATTTATTTTCATTTTCATTTCATTTGTTTGCGAAACCAAAAGACAATCGTTGTTTTGTTTGTTCACCCCCCCATTCTATTGTCTCTGCCAGAGCTCCAGTTCAGGGAACCCTTCCCTTCACTGCTCCATGTCTTCATCGGTGGATTTCTCAGACGAGGATGATTGTAGCGTTAAATCTGGGACTATATCGCCGGCACCCGGGGACACGTTGCCCTGGAACCTTCCGAGACACGAGCGCTCCAAGCGAAAGATCCAGGGGGGATCTGTGTTGGACCCGGCGGAGAGAGCCGTGCTCAGGATCGCAGGTGAGTGTCGGACCTCCCAGGGAGGTGAAATAGCATAGGCATCTGTTCTGTAAGACATGATGAACCCATGTTGACCGGAGTCTAATCTGAGCCTAAACATAACCTTCCAAAAGACGACGACTCTGCTGGCTAATTAATTGAGGAGGGTTTTCCAGTCATATGTTAGGATCCTATTATCAGTTGAATTAAAGACTCCGTGAACTCTTGGTGAACTGATTAGACGCTCATAAATGTAGATAGTAGGCCTGCTGCATTTCCACAGAAATTACACAATTTCATGGTGAATGTTTATTTATTTTTTGGGGGCTGATGGAATTTTTGCGAGTTTTAATTTTGATTGATTGATTTAATACTTTATTATTAAGTTTGCAATAATGGTGCTAAAAGATAACACAAAAAGCCCTGAGGGCTTATTTCCATTGTGGTACTTTGTGATATTTTCTATTACAAGACGAAAATGACACATATTGCAAACCCATCGGAGATCCACGTTGACGTTGGCACTGATGAGGCAGTGTATGAGAGACAGCTGTGGCTGACATCTGTCTAGAAAACAAAACACGGAATCGGATACATTCACTGAAAACGTTTTGTTTACAGGAATCTTTATTGCACGTGTGTGTGTTTACTTTGTGGTGTAAACATGCAACAGTGTATCAGCTCAGCCTCAGCGGTTGCATTGTAACACCAGACAGTCAGACACAGAATCACAGACAGTCAGTGGACGTTGTGAGACGCTGTTAAAACGTGCACAGCAGCACTGCTGGAGTCAGTGTGGGTTCATGGGCGTAGCCTGCATAGGTCTGCGCACCACGTGACGTCTTGGAATATCATTTTTGTGCACTGTCACACAATAATATATAGGATAGGATGGCTATAGGTACAACAGATGTAGGTTGAGATCTGGAGCATCATTTCGACTGTCTTGTATGCTTGATTGTTTGTTTGTTTTTTTTGTTTTTATTTGTATTGTTTCTTTCAATGTGAGTGTGTAAACACTGGGACGGAAAGCCAAAATATTTTTTTTTAAGGTTTGAGATATTTGAGATGCATAAAGAAGTGGTAGTAGGACCTGATAAGTTTTAACAAAACTTCTTCCTACTCCTTTTTTGAACATGGAATATAATTTAAGGATGATATTAAGATAACTTTGGCGCTGTTTTTTAAATCTAAATATTCCCTTTTATTTCCTTTGTCTTTTTCTAATTTAAATATGTTATATGTTCGAAAAAATCAAATACAAAAATTAAGAATCATTGAAATAACACAGGATTGTTCATGCTGTTGATGTGTGACACAAAGAAAGACACATGGACTATCATTTGTTATTTATTTTGTATTATGTTATTTATTATTTATATTTATATACCATATATTTATATATAATACATATTTAAATATTATGTATTTAT
This sequence comes from Gymnoscopelus microlampas, assembly GCF_963454915.1. Lineage (NCBI taxonomy): Eukaryota > Metazoa > Chordata > Actinopteri > Myctophiformes > Myctophidae > Gymnoscopelus > Gymnoscopelus microlampas. Next base: position 38,519,155 of record NC_139950.1, on the reverse strand, counting down.
ATTTGTATTAGTTGTTTATATATATATTATGTTTTATTATATGTTTATTTATTTATAAACGTATTCTGTCCAGTCCAGTTGCGTCACTCACTCCCCGTCGGGCGTGGGAGCTAGAGAGGATGGGAAAGCCTTACCTCGTCGTACGACGGCGTCGCTGGTCGGGAAAACAAGCAGATCTACAAGCGCGCAACACATGGTGGACGCTACGTGCTGTGGGCTTGTAAATTTGCTGGTATTTTGGGAGAGCGACGCCGTCGTGCGACGAAGTATAAAATCAAAGCTTCACAGAGAAGTCTCTCTTTATTGGACGAGACTTGGATAGGGAGGGGCTATAGGGGCGTCTCCTTCAGCGTTGCCAGATTTTGCGAAAGAAATAAGCAACCAGGTCTATGAAAACGAACCCAAAAAAGCGACTATTCGAAAATAGCGACTATTTGAAAATAGCTGATCGACAAAAAAGAAAAGAAAAAAAAGATATTGAAAAAATAGGTAATTTTGGGGGGAAAAAGAAACATTTTAACAACTCAAATCTTGTATGGGGGCCGCAGATGGGGGTTAAGGGACAAATATACATTTTAACATGGGGTCCTTGACATCAAAATGTTTAAGAACCACTGGTTTAACAACATTAGGAACAAGCCCAAATAAGCAACAACTACACTTAAGAAACAAGCCTAAAAAATCCCGCAACCCACCAATATTTACAAGTGACTTTACAGAAAAACAAGCCCACAGTCGCTTATAATAAGCGGACATGGCAACCCTAGTCTCCCTTGAGAGGAACAACAGCGCCGACCACTCTCGTGGTGTCACTCCCCACTCCCCGGCCCTGCGCTCAGCTCACTGACCGGCCACTGTGGGACTGGTGAATGTCCAGTTATATGGAGCCCCAGTAATGGCTCACAGCAGCGGTCACTCCACGCCACTGGCTTACATGGTTGCGGACGAAAAGGAATATCTCCAAGCGTATGAGGATGTTCTGGAAAAATATAAAGGTAGGATGAAACACATGTGTGTGAGAATCTACTGTAGCTGTCATTCGTGATTAGACGATGAAGTAATTGCCTGATTTCAAGCCGGGCACAATAACTGTCTGTATTAAGCCCCCCTTTCTCTGGAAACGACCCTGGTCATAGCTCTCTATCTATGCCCTTATCTAGGAAAGTCTAAATATCTTTAGCATGACATCATATTTACTCTATTTGGGATACAATGACTTAAATAACCAGTTGAATATATTCAAATTCAACATTTTGATTTGATTTGATTTTGAAAAACTGAGCTTAGTTGAAATAGCTTTTGGAAACAGTTCAATCAATCAACACCTGTGATGTAAGACTATATCATCATTGTTGCCTAAAGAGGTAAAACAGGTTCAAAACATTTTTTGAACAAGAAGATTATGTCTGACATCTATAATCTATTTAATAGTCTATGGTCTGAGCATCCTCTTCATGTCACATATATTACTCTATTAGTATATCTTTAGGATGGCCATGTGATAATGAGTTCAGTAGAGTTGGTGTGTCAATGTTTTACTTGTTGTTGAACCAGTCTGTGTGGTGGGTGACAGGAGAGACTAGTCTAAAGACACACAGGATGATTATTGGTCAAATTACTGGCAGCCAGCACTGTAGATGATATGAGGTCACATACTGTAGCTCTGTTCTTCTTTCCATTCATCCCAATGATGAAAGGAAGTCTCAGCTTGGAAATTCAGAATGTGTGTTACAGGAAGGCATTCTCTCAGCTGCTCTCTGACATAATCGTGCACACACATCCCACCCAGGACGCCTACCGTATATGAACATTGTTTGAACTGGATCGAAGCTGACGGCGATAATTGTTAGACTTTCAGATTCTTCCTTTTCCTCTGTGTTTAAGAGAGTAACGAAACAAAAGATGTGGATAAACTGAATGACATGTTACATTGAGTGAGTGTGGAGGTCCTTCAGCTGTTTGGTATTACAGCCAACACAGACAGTCAGCTGTGGCTGCGGCTTAAGTGCCTCGAATGAATCATATGATGTAGCATGATTTGGAATCTGTGACTGTTGTCTTCAGGCCTTTGGCCTATGTAGACAATGAGTTGGCTTATCGTTGGTGCTTGCCACTGCTGCAAAACATATTTGCTTGGATAATAACAATACACATTTGTACATAACATATTTGTGCAGTGTTTGTGCTGTGTTCAGTGTGTTGCAATTTTTCATAGGATTTTTCTTTACAGTACATCACATTTTAGCTGTTGTGCTGTACGTTGTGTGGACTTTTCCTAAATATTCAGAGACATTTTGATTCAACACAAGTTGTTGAAGCATGCACAGCAATCAACAGCTTGCCTGATTGACAGCTGTTTCAACCTTTTTTGCCTTTTGATTAAATTGTTTGTATTGTTGTAGTCACAGTGCAGTACTTACATCTTGTTCAGTAAACATAAACGAAGCAAGTTCTTGGCATTTTATTATCCACATCAATTTTAGGATATTATTCTGTCCTTTTCCTATATAAATCTCTCATAGTCATAATATTGCTATTCAGCCGTACAATAATTTGGTCCCCACTCCTTTGGAGTATTTGTCACTGTATATTTGCAAATACAGTGAAACGTGTCCTCTCCATTTAACCCATCCTAAGTAACAGGAGCAGTGGGTGCTACGGGGACAGCGCCCAGGGAGCTGTTGGGGGTCAAGTGTCTTGCTCAGGGACACTTCGACACATCGAACAGGGGCCGGGACACGAACCGGCGACCCTCTGTTTACCAGCCAGCCTCTATAGCCATCTATGGCGTACCAATGGCCAAAACAGTTCATGTGTGATTTTAATAGTTTGATAGTCTTCATTGCCAAACTTGGACAAACATTGTTCAGATACAGTATGCATGTTTGTTGTCGTATGTGTTAAGACTCTTAAGCTTTTCTCCATGTGATACCAGTGAGAGACATATCTTCAACAGATTCCAAAGTAAACAGAGCTAAACAAGCAAGAGTGAACAGTACAGTAGGAAACAACAGACTCTTTTGTATATTTATTTTCATGCCATCTCGCTTTAAAGGGATAGTTCACCCCCAAAATGACTTTTTTTCTATTGATTAGTCACCCCATGGAGATTTGAATTCATGGATCTTTTTTTGTTTTTGTCGAATTCCTAAGCCAATAATTTCATGACCGGCAGCAGTTCCTGTAGGAGACACAAAGAGTCTCCTTTGTGTTTCCTACCGGAACCCTGCCTACCGGTCCGCTGGTCATAAAATTATTGGCTTAGGAATGCGACAAAAAAAATCCATGAATTCAAGTCTCCATGGGGTGACTAATAAAAAAGTACTATCCCTTTAAGAGGCATGTGCAACTGGATTTGTGTTTGATCTTTACCTGTAACCAAGTGGTCGGTCAGTCTCTTCTTGGTCCAACATTTTCAAGTGCTGCCACAATACAAAACCCATTGATGGATATCTCTGCGTCCAGATTGGCTGAGAACATTTTAATATGGATCTAAATGTATGGGAAGACATGGCAGACTTTGTAACTATTACTGATAATTAGTACTTAACAACATTATTTTTTTTAATGTAACGCATGCTCCTAATACATGCTAGTAGAGCAAAAGCAATGGGGTCAATGAAAACTGCAGTTTTCATCCTCCAGAGACCATTAATATGCTCAACAAGTTACATTATAGATTAATAAACATGGAACCTACAGTATAGGCCAAGTGAGAGCTGGTCACAGCTTATTACTGGATTGTCTGCTTGTTTTTGTTCAGTTCTGGCCTTGATTTATGCTTTAATTTTGAGACCACTGTAGAATTTGTGTCAGTTTGTGTGGCTGCTTTTCCCATTAATTACTTAAGCCCTATTTTATACATTGGCTATTTGAAAATAGCCAATGTATATAAATCTAAGCTCACGTGTCACATTGCAACGTGTTTTGAAACATTCTTAAAATCTTTGAAAATGTTTGAAAAATGGAAAATGTTTCGCCTATAAATTACATGCCCAAAACAGGGATGTCAGGGTGAAAGTGGTTAACAACCATGTATTCTTTAATTTTCTACAAACCGGTATCAATGGCTTGACTTTGTCCCACTGGCACAAAATGTGCTGTATCTATCTATCTACACATTGTTATTATAAAAAAGACAACATTGTTTCTGTTGGTCATTAGGCTACTGGTATACCTGCTAGCTGTGTTGTATTAGCGGTGAGACCTAACAGTATGTACTGTAGTTCTTACAGCATCGCTAAGAATGCAGGGATAATTGGGCATTGGAGTTAATAATACACTTTACAAGGGTTTGCCTTGGGTTGGTGCTGAAATGAAATACAGGCTGTACAAAAGAGATTTGAGGACTGGGTTGCAACCATCTTTGAAACATACAATAGCTGTGTGGCACTGGACAGTACTGGGCTGGTTATATGGGATCATGGTGTTCCAGCTAATGTTTTTTTTTTGGCACACTAAGGTAGAATTACTAAATCCATTACAGTGATCCAAACAATAGATCACCCACTTTCATTAAGGGTGCGTTCGGAAATTACGCACCGGAGCACACTCGCCTATTAGTTTGTATTGGCCAGTGCGCTCAGTGCTGTATTTTCAAACGCACCCCTAGAAAGCTTTAAAGATGTATTATTATTGAGGCGAACATTAGACGTTTCACTCAGTCATCTCCTCTAACATTTAAAATTTAACCTGTTAGTTTGAAGATGTCACATGGTTAAAATGTCTGTATAATACTGAAATAATGTATTTGCCATACATATTAATAATAAGTATATTGTAAATGAACAAATTGATTGATTGATTGAAATTTTTATTAGGCAAAAGAATTTAAAACAACACAGTTACTTTTATAATGCTTTTGTCTAAAAGGTCCGGCCAAAAAAGTCCTTGCGGGCTTGTTTCCGTTGGGGTCCTTGAATTAATTTCATAGACATATATAGTAGCAACCAAACAGTTCAAAAATCAACATAAGAATACAGAGGGAAAAAAATATACCATTATGTACAAAAAAGGCATGAGAAAATAATAAAAAAGAAAAAGAAAAGAAAAAGAAAAAAAACATTATAAAATAAAATAAAAAGTATGTACAAAAAAAAGGGGGAGGGGGGGGGCTCGTCTGTCTACAGGGAAACTGGTACTAGCTCCTCTTTAGGCCTCCAGAAAGATGAGTTTTTAGGGCTGTTTTGAATGAGCCCAGCGAACTGCATTTTTTGAGGGATGGGGTTAGACTATTCCATTCCTTGGTGGCAGTGCTATAGAAGGAGAATTTGCCCATGTTTGTTTTATGGGTGGGTGTTACCAGATTGTTGTTTACGCTCCCTCTAGTTTTGTGACTGTGGGTGTCACTAACTTTTTCGAGGTACTTATACAGATATGCGGGTATAGGGGGCATTTCGGGCAAATCTGCATTTACAATTTTGAAGACCAGTCCCATTTTTAATTGTATAACCCTGTTATATAGGTAATATAGGTGCTTAATAGGGCTTAAAGAGAAACAAACATTGATAAGGCTAGCTTGACTCGTATTTATCACACTATCTGTTTAAAGTTGCATCTGGAACTTATGTTAATGAATAAAAAGTTATTTTAACCAATCTTTATAGTAGAGTATTTCAATACAATACAACTAGCACACTCTTGCAGTGATTGGGGTTGGTCTCCCTTCTCTTCCATTGATACATTTAGGCCCTGGTGTCGGGTAGGACACTTACTGATGGAGAAGTACTGTAGCACTGCCTCAAGCTCATAAGCGCAATGTCTCCCTGGGATTGCCTCTTGGCTGAGCAGTATGGCTGGTCTCACGTGGGAGACCTGGGTTCTTATCCTGGGTAGGACATAAAGGTTACAGCTTTAAAAACAATTGTAGCCTGCAATTCTCCAAGAGACCAGAATGCACACCACAAATATCTTTATATTCCGAAAATTAACTAATTCAGTAATAAAGCTCAGTTCCCGGGTGGAATACAATTGCATAAAAACCTTATAGAATATCACATAGTGTAGCTCCTTGGACAGACCTCTCTCAAAGGAGGGGTTGTTTGATATCTAATCTTCTGGATGCCAGAACAGTCTCATCATTTGTATATTCTTTTTTCTTCCCCTCTAGAAAGGGTGTGGTTGGTTCTGTGTTGAGTTTCTCCCTGCTATCAAATCATGATGGTCTGTGTATATAAAACGTTCGCCACTGCGAGTAATGTTGTATCTGGGAATACCGGAAGAAAGGCATACTAAATTGTCAAAACTGACCTTTACATACTTAATTATCAAAAGCAATGAGGAGCTGCTAGCAGACAGCATTGTGTTTTGTGCACAGTCACTGTCTTTGTCCATGCTCCTGGGCTGTGCCCAGCCCTACCCCTCGGCTGTATGTCGACAGCCCACTCATCACATTCGAATGGCCCAGTGGCCCACACACACACACAGCACACTCTCTCTATGGAGCTTGTCTGTTACTGTACAAAAGACACTTTGTGTCAACACCATAAAATCCTCAGCGTTTAGTTTAACTCTGATCATGTATTGTAATGTTCACCATCTGAGTTACAAATAGATAAATTAACACAGAAGATTTATTTCACTGTGTGTATGTGAGCTGCATCTAAGTCCCAGATATTGTTTGTGTGCTATCATCAAGTCAACGGTGTTTACATGATGTTTTTGTTTTGTCTTTTCTATGAGATACACTGTAAGTGTAATTATTGTTATTATTTTTACAAACTCTACACGTTGTAACGGGAGTTGCCGACAGATTCAGCTACGGAGCTTTGAATCTGTTTTGAGAGATTATATTAAGGCTGACTCACTTTAGCAACCTACTGCAACTTAGTTATTTCGTGTCTGTTAGCAAGGAAGCTTTTATAAGGAAGGGGCGTACTGGACGCCGGGGATGCGCCATGACACTCATGGGTAGCAAACTCGCACCGGAAGTTCGATGAAATACATTGCAGTGAATGAAGCCGGCTGGACCAGCTCATGAACAAATATTATAACGATTGCGACCTTCGTCATATAATCGGTTCAGCAATATAAAAGGAGATATATCACAAGTTGTTTTCTAATCACTTTGCTTTTCGATGTGCACAGTACATTTTATTGAGGCATCTAAACAGCAGCAGGTATCGTTTCTGGTATCGCGAGATTTGGTTGGCAGACAGGAAATGGTGGACAGTCTCGCAATACTTTGGCTGTTCAGAAACACATATATACAGTGTACACATCGAAAAGCAACACAGCAGAAAACAATGTGTGATAGGCCTTCTTTTATTTTCTTGAGCCGAGTATTTTATAAAGGTCTCAATCGTTCAGAAATAGTGTTTGTTCATAAGCTGTCCAGCCAGCTCTCATAGGCTCCCATGTTATTCCACCGAACTTCCGGTGTGAGTCTGTCACCCAGTGAGACGAATCTGCCGGCTGGAATTGCATGATAGAGAAAATGACGTCGGCTTCCCTTCCTTAAAAAATAAATTCTTTGTCTGTTAGCGAAGCTGTGCATCCTCGATCAGCCATGAGAGAATCTAAGCTGTATTTGATTTTAAAATGATGCCATGAGGGTGAAGTCCCTATCCATGAAACATTACCATATACAATAGCACTTTTTAAGGAGAGTGGGGCAGGGTTTAAAGACTAGATAAAATAAATGTTTACAGCTGTATTCATAAATGTTATATCTGAATCAGTGCAGACAATCAAAAACATAAACAAGACAAGGTCTTTTACGATGTGGCTTTCCTGTGGATATCTGACAAGACTGACATCATGTTAATGTTAATATGAAAATCATACTGATGGCCTCAGTCTTGCCCAAATGGTTCACAAAATGTGAAAAATATTAACCAAAAAATAAAATAAAAAAAATCATAATAGGGACAAGGTTTGCTTCCTTGGCCTACTGGCAGCGTACACACAAAAAATGTGTCGCTGATCAGTCCATTGGTTTCCAAGACTGTGGACAGTCTGGACACACACACAGACACACAGACCTTCTATACGACTCATCCCCTAGAAGCCCTTATCAGTCATATATATTAACACATCAAGTGGCCAATTATCTATGAAGCTGGCACATCATTTACACATACATCAATAATTTCACATGCAGCTTTTAACTTCAATAGCCCCATTTGGAAATAACGTAATACTCTAGCTCTCCATAAAAAAATTATAATACTCTCAACGTGAAACTATTGAGAATCAGTGATCATGATTGGTCAATTGGTGTGCACGCAGGGTATGCATGCAAGACCAGTAACCAATAAGTCTTTATGTCTGTCGGTTTGTATGCCCATCAATTTAAAGTATCTCAAAAACTGTTAGCTTAATTGTCATGGAATTTGCTGTGCACCTTCATAGGGGAATAGCCCTTTCTGATTGTGTTGACTCACTCAACTGAGTCAACTCATTATTGTCACATCACAAGTGTAATAAAGTGGGTCAACTCAAATTCTTCGTCGTACATGCTCCCATGATTTGAAGTTTCATTAAAGGAGGAAAAATGTTGAGAAACTGGTCAGATAATGTCAATATGAGCAGTGTAAAATATATACATAATAAGGTAATGATATATACATAAGGTGCGTGGTTAGAAATAGCAATGCAATGAGGCAGTTAAAATGGCAGCAGAAATAATAACATATGTAGGCTACATAAGTGTATGATTTATAGAAAATATAATTAAAATGAGGAAGTTAAAATGGTAACAGGGTAGGTGAGCCCAAGGAAGAGTGGGCACCTCGGTGTTAAATTGGCTATGTTTTTCCAAAATATAAAAGAAAATGCTTAAACATTCGACAATTAAAGTGTAATATTTCTACAATTGCTGCAAATTGCTGCAAAACAATGTAGACCCCGTCATTTTGGGGCATAAACAAGAAGTTGAAGGAAAGAATTAAGTCTGATAATGATGTATCGTGCATGTTCACATCCTGTATACAAATATATATATTTTTAACATTTTGGACAAAATAGACAATTTTACATCGAAGTGCCCAGATGTCCCTAGTGCCCACCTATCCTGTATCTGTTAAAAATAGCAACAGATATAATAACAAACATGACAGAGTACCCCATGGCCTTTCCCCTAGTGCCTTGACTAGGCCAAAATTCCCACTTGCAAACAAGATTACTGTGGATTGCCTGTTGAGCACATTAATGCACCCTGGAGGATGAACCCTGCAGTTTTTGGTGACCCTCATGGCTTTAGCTTATTCTTTTTTATTCTTTTAAAGCTTTTTTATTATGGTACAATGTTTTTAAATTTCACCTAAAATAATTTGCTGTTGTTTACAATATGTACTGCCTGCCACTCTTTCAGTGAATATACAGTATAATGCAGGCATATACACCCCCCACCCCTCAATTCTGGCACTAATAATACTTTTAAATATATTATTTAAAAAAATGACACTTTTTGCCCTTTAACTAAACCCTATACCAGACTTCCAAGGGCTCTATACAAAGCGCCCTCCTGTTTTTGCGCTACACTACATATCTTCACCGAAAATAGCCGATCTACAAGTTCACAATGCGAGCTTGCAGATGCAGCTATTTCCACCAAATGTTAGCCCCAGAATAGGGATGCTTGGGCTGGCATGGCAACACCAGTCGTTTCAAACCACCAAGGGAATTATAGAGCCTGACCCAGCCCTAAACCACCATATCACGCCAGGTTCCCATCAGGCACACAATCTAAACTGTATGTTTTTTTAAAACTTAGTTTAGCAAATACAATGTAGTTAACTAAGTAAATATGATTTTGAAATTCGTTAGCGTAAGCTTTTGGTTGTAAACTGTTTCTCAAGAGCCAATTTAAAGCTGCTGCAGTGAAAATCACTAAACTCTAATGGCTATTTCAGTGCATTAGTAGGCTATCTTGTTGGAGCCGTTCCCAACTCTAATGTGTCTGCTTGGTGTTCTATGATAGCACTGTGAAATGTAGGCTAACAGCACTTGGAACCTACATCCATAGCTCCCTCTGTGTGGAGTGTGATTTCCTGATGATGTAGGTTTTGGATGAAATGTATCCGTTTTGCTTTGTAACCCTATGGAGTATGTATGTGTATGGTTGAAATCAGCTCAAATTATATAGTGGTTTGCAATTAAACATAACATGTGATTGGTCATTTGTGCTACAGTATCAGACATTTAAAGTGAACAGAATCTAGAACCGAAGTCTAGTCTCCCATCACTAGCAAATCTCTGGCTTAATATTCTATAATACATTATCCACTATGCTATTTTCAAAACTCATTAATTGTTATGTCTTTTTTTTATCATGCTTTGGTCTTCCATGTATTTTATTATCATGCTGTTACAGTACAGTGGCTGTTCACTAGTGCGAGGTGCCTGATCACTGCATGGCCAACTGTTTTTATTTATGTGTTGTTATGGCGATGGGCAGACTAGCATGTCTGGAACTCTGCTTACATACAGGGTTATATCCCTGCTTGCATGAGATCATATTATGTGTCTCCTCTCCCCCCTCCTCCCCGAGGGTAAATGCTCTCTATGCTTAGCCTCTCTCCAGCCGGGCACCACCCTTTCTGTACAGAAGGATGCTGGGAAATACTCCCATTGCAGCGGTAGAAAATTGATTTAATCTCTCCTCAGCATCTCAGGAGGCTAGCAAATGAGAACTGAAGGCACAGCAATCAAACAAATCCCCTTTGCTGTGCCTGCCCTGCATCACATCATATGGAATGCAGTCATTTTCAAAACAGTGTTTATATTAGTGCACTGCCCAGTGCCCAGTGTGTGATAATGGTGTATAACTGAAACTGAAAGTGATGTATTCAGCAAGTGAGTCATCATCCACATAGAAAAGGGCAAAGGCCTAACATTATTGGTGTTTAAGAGTTGGCTGCCCTATCTAGTTGTTGCCATATTGTAAGTCTTTATACAACACAATGTTCCAAGTGACACATTTATAGACTAGTCCACAGTGCAGGGTAGCATACTGTACCTGGAAATCATCATTAATAGATTAATTATTAGTGACTCGTGCTTGGTAACTTCATCAGAGAGGATTTATCTTGATGGCACATGTACAGTCATCTAACTGATTTGTTAGGTTAAATGTTACACACAGCACATAGATATTAGCATTTCCTAATAAGAAATAAGATTTTCTTTAGGTGAATAAATAGAGAGCGTTGTTGGTGACTATGGGTAGGGCTGTCACAATTACGATTATTAAAGTTGACGAATAATTGTCACAAAATAATTGCGACTTAACAATTTAATTGTGTTTTTGGCTTTGAACATTGGGACGTATGAATACAGCTTTAAATTCTGTTTGTTTTTTTAGGTGTCATAATCACAAATTGCACAGGGCAGATATGACAAATAACTTAAAGAAATTACACCTTTTGATATAATACTTTCCCAAATTTAGTTTTTGTGGAAATAGCTGATCTACAGTACAAGCTTACAACCCGTCACAAAGTTACGGGTTGTAAGCTTGTAGATCTGCTGTTTTTGATATTTTTGGAAAATGTTTGAAAATGTATGAACATTCTTCTACATGGAAAATATTCTTACGATTCTGTCGACTATGCAAAATAATTGCGATTATCTAAAATAATTGCGATTAGGTGATTATGTATTAATAGTGACAACTATGGGCCCATAGTTATTATTGGTGATCTCGATTTATTCTTAATTCGTCTTCCAGAATAAAGTATTGCTAGAATACAGTTGAACAGAGTAAATTAATATGACATAACCTTGACAAAGCTGTTTTACTTTATCGCATGATGATGCATCAGCAGTGAGTGAGAGAGAGTGAGAGAGTGAGAGAGTGAGTGATTGTGAGTGATTCAACTAGAGTTCTCACCGGGCCTGAAAATTAAGGCCCGGCCTTAACTGGGCCCTACTGGGCCGGCCCAAGGCTCGGCCCGGCCCGAAAAATGACCATACTTTTAGGCCCCCAAGTCCTCAAAGTCACGCATCCAACACGCTTTGAACTGAGCAGATTGGACCTTCCGTTCCAGAGATAATGGCCAAAACATCTTGAAACGGCCACTTTCACCGATTTCGATCGATTGACTTTTAGCCTTTGTCGCCCGTTTGTCTTTAATAACACGGGCTAGGAAGATCGTACGGCGACAAACTAATTGGCATTGATTTTAGGCCCGGCACGGCCCGAAAATGTTGGGTCGGTCGGGCAGAATTTGAGAACTCTAATTTCAACTGCCTCAAGCTTGCATACACATACTGTATACACATACTCATATGCGCTGTCTTGAATGTGTCCATGACAGCTGTTGACTGCACTGCACCCTTGGAGGGCAATGTGTGTGTGTGTGTGTGTGTGTGTGTGTGTGTGTGTGTGTGTGTGTGTGTGTGTGTGTGTGTGTGTGTGTGTGTGTGTGTGTGTGTGTGTGTGTGTGTGTGTGTGTGTGTGTGTGTGTGTGTGTGTGTGTGTGTGTGTGTGTGTGTGTGTGTGTGTGTGTGTGCGTGCGTGCGTGCGTGCGTGCGTGCGTGCGTGTGTGCGTGCGCGCGAGCGTGAGCTGTAACTCATACTTCAAGGCCAGTCTCAGTTTCATCTTTTATTTGTTTATCATCAAGGACCTTGAAACTTGAAACTGATCTCAGTATTGTTACTTATAATTAGGCTTTGGCCGATTTTACGTTGAGTATTGCGATACTTCTGCAATATCATGATATTTCCGTGATATTGTGCCCCCTCCACACTGTGGCACCCCCCCCCCCACCCCCATGTGGGACCATGTGTTGTGTTGATTTATGTTTGCTGATGGATGAATCAGGCAGTCGGTAATGGGGTGCTGTATTTCTCCTGCCATGATGAAAAAACACATTAATGATGTATGAGATAATAATAATACAAATTAGTCATAGCTGAATGGTTAGTGAGCCCACCTAGGGAGCCAGAGTCCCTGGTTGCCCCAGGTTCGATTCCAGGCCAGGTCAGCATATGTGTCGATGAAATGAAATGTGTCCCTGAGCAAGACTCTTAACCCCTAATTGCTCACAGGTTCTCATTGGAAACAAGACCGCAAGGACTTTCATGAACGACCTGTTAAAAGGAATTATCCTTTATCCTTACCATGCAATTAAGAACTCAAATTTTATGTTTTTTGGATATCACCAAAGTAGTTTATAATACTATACAGGTATAATTACTATTGTATACTACATGAGGTATTTGAATTGGCTCCTTATGTTCACTGTGCAGTGTTAAATGGATACCGGTAGTTCACCCCCAATTAAAATGACTTTGGATGACCGGCAGCGGTTCCGGTAGGAGACACAAAGAGTCTCCTTTGTGTCTCCTACCGGAACCGCTGCCTACTGGTCCGCTGGTCATCAAATTATTGGCTTAGGAATGCGACAAAAACAAAAAAATATCCATGAATTCAAGTCTCCATGGGGTGACTAATCGATAGAAAAATTCAGTGAACTATCCCTTTAAATGCTGTTTTAAGATTACCTTTACTGTTTTACACACACTCATAGTAAATATAGACATACACACAGTGGGCCTATACGAGTAGACATGCAATGTGTAGAGATGTTGGAGTGACGAGCTGTCCCGTAGCGGTGACAGTTAGATTCGAGGCCTAGTTGCTCAAGGGCACCAAAGTTCAGTGCCCAGAAGGTGAACTGGCATTTCTCCAGCTACCACTACCAGTCCACTCTTCATACTGTGTGGTCCATATACTGGATTTGAATCGGTCGGTCACCCTCCGCCGATTCCCAAGGCAAGCCCCTACCGGACTGATCTACTGCCGCAGGCAGGATTTCTCTGCTCAATTTGACCAAATACAGTTGCATAATTAATTTGACTGCATACCCTTGGTTAAACCATGACCTATTCTGACAGTTCAGTTTAGCTGGAGCTTCAGGCTGTTGACAGTAGGAGAATGCCGACAATTGTGCACAGATCCACACCCACCCACACTAGTACTTATTAATCAGTAGCGTTTAGTGGGAAAAGAAACTATAGACGGGATCTGTGTGCCGATTCAGAGACACTGTGGGCTTCTTTGTCATTTAAAAGTACTGTGCTTTGGGCCTGTTCTAATCTAATGCATAGTTACTGTAATTTACTGCATGGTTTGTCGCATGACCGTGTTGCGCCGCAACACGTTTCTTTTTCAGTTGAAAATCTGTTCTTTACGAAACGTATAAATTAGGCTTACGGCTCTTTGAAGGCTTGAGAAGAATGGTAACCTGTTTCAATGACTGGGCTGCTCCCCAACACATATCTCAGACTGCCCTGCCCCCGAGTAGAAGACGGTGACAGTTATTGTCATTGGTAAGGAATGACAGCAATGCACCCTCGCCGTCTCCCACTTTCTGGATCTCTTGTTTACCACTCACAGTGGGGCTATTAAACACATGCTATATGTTTGGGCTGAATCATTGATTCATGTAGGATGCTGTCTAGTCTATGTTGGTGTACAGTGTGCCTTCATATGGTTGGTAGAACCTTGAATTGTATAGCTACCTGGCAATGATCTGAGACTGAGTCCATATTTTTTATCATCTTTATGTGTTGCTTCTGTGCTCCATTGAAATTGGGAGGATTCATTCCATTCATTCTCATTGTATGGTGAAGTGGGACTCAAAATAAAATGTTTGTTAGCAGGGAACACAAACAAAGCAGATTTGGGCAATATAAAACATGTCCTGGTATGTAATTTGGGAAAAGTGAAATGGCTGTATTCATGTCATATTATCCTTGACGGACATTTTCTTGCACAACAAAAATGTCGAGATCACCAATGAAGGCTGTTAGATGGAATAGGCAAAAAGAATGTTCCAGGACACTTTTTATACAGTGGCAGAATCTGCTTTGTTTTACATTATGAAATTTGGTGTTATATGATAGCACTGTGACTGAAATGTAGGCTAACAGCACTTGACAACAAATGAAAAATAAGTCATAGGCAAGGCATTAGGCAAGGCATTACATTTAATTGTATTGCATGTTGCATACATAAAGGCAATTCAAAGTGCCTTGCATAAAGACATTAAAGGGCTTTTAAAAGCATAAATAAAGGAATACAATAAGAACATTCAAGACAGAAGTTGGTCTGGATGGTATTGTGTTTTGTCCACAACACAGTACTCTATCAGAGTATTGTTGGTTCACACACAGGAGTTAGAGATGTCTGATTTTGATTTCTTTGCCCTTCAGTGAGAGTGAATGGAATCGCTACCTGTTCCAGAGAAGTATAAAGAGGATAAAGATGATTGACAATATTTTGACTTTTATTATGACCAGGTAGCTACACACCCTAACCCAAGGACCTACCAGAGTTCATTGTCACTTTAAGTATGGTACTCTAAAGCATTGTGGTTATGTTTGCAGGTATTAAGGGCATAAGGTACAGGGATAATGTCGAACAAATATTGCAGTAGTTGAACAAATGCTGAGCAATGGTGAATGATAAATGACCCACGTCTTCAAACATTGCCCAACACGTGGGCTTGTAATTGTGATAAAATCATGTTAATGCACAGACTTTACCTTCTGAGCTGGTTTTGACTCATCGGTTTAGAAGTGGGAGTAGAGCTATTTTCAGTAACAAGCTTGTGTCACAAGTCCACGTGATTGACCTGAACGTTCAGTATTTATGTGTTTTGACTCTGATGTGAGGCCAAGATGATTGATTGATTGCAAGGACTTTATGTGTTTATTTACAGTATTTATGTCTCTCCACTCTTCTGTTTGTTAGGATATTTTAGGCATTCTGATACAGCTGAATGCCAAAGGGTGTCACTAACTTCCCCTGGCATACAGTGGCTTATGGGAAAGCACCCTGTGACATTTAACCATTCACCCACTTAACCCAGCTGGTGAGAGGGTGGTGGGATGAGAGACCACACTTTAGTGGCTTATATTGTTCCGCTTCTGTGGCTGACTCCAAATGCTGCTTGTGTGTGATTAAAGCCTGATTTATACTTTGTTGCACACCGGTGTCCCGCACCGAAAACAGACGATATCTAGACGGCTTCTAAATCAGGCTTATGAGCAGTGAACGTTCTTTTTAGCAGAACCAGTGTAACCTCTTGCATGTCTGCCTGCCGTTTGACTGCATTTAAATAATTACCTCCATGGGGTTGGGCCTGCAGCAAGCTTTCCCTGGCACCATGAAGTCAGATTCAGAAAATAAAGAGGGGAAGGCCATGAACCAGACTCCTAAGAAGCCATTACAAACTAAAATACATTCAACTGCGCCACAGTCCTTTCATTTCCATTAATGTTGGTCAGCAAAATTGCTGCAAAATGGTACCGAAATGGACGATGGCACTGAAGTGGCACAGATATTATGTGGCGGGCAGTTGCAGGGAGAGTGTGGTTTAGGGTTGTAGCTATTAATAGCCAGCCATACCCTTGTGTTACACTGAGGTCTTCAAATTAGTGTCTCGACTACACTGTAGCTGTCTGCTGTAACACTGTGCTGGACACTTGACCAGCTCTGGCTATGAAGGGAAGACGAGCACCACTTCCACGTCCCCAAACATGTAAAACAAAAAATGTAAATAAGCTATAGTGACACAGGAGTACTCTCTCTCTAGGTCATCCTCAGAGTACTGACATACAGTTTCTTAGCTTTTCTGCTGTAAGGGAAATAACTATGTATGCAGTCACACGGGTCTCTCTGCAGCATGTTTTGTATAATACTGCATGGTCAATAAGCCCTTAATAACTGCCTATTCAACTGCTTATCAAAGTGTAAAGTTACAACTGTACCCAGGTGCAAGAAGTCTTTCTTTGACTAATTCGTTTTTTTGTGGTGTAGGTTGTAAACGTGAAGAACATCAAGAGAAACCTGAGAAGAAGTTAATGAGTTTATGTGATCCTGCAAACATCTACCCATTAATGTCAGAGGTCAAGCGCTGCACTGCAAAACCATCTAACTATATAAATGGCGAGCAACTTCCGCACCCTCGGTGATGACACCCCACAGCTCTGTTATCGGATAAACAACGCACCGCCAGACCACATGTCGCCTACTGACTCGCCACGCCGGCCGCACTGAATTTACGCCTCGCGTAGGGGACATCTCACTCTTCACTACACCTTCTCCACCGCGCAACATAATTAATTCTACTCACCAAATGTCGGACAAAACGGAAGGGGAGGCAGCTTCGTACCGTTTACCGTGCGCACCACCTCATCACCACAACAGCAGGCAGCCGCTGCGGGGTTTTTTTCCTTTTTTTCCAAACTTTTTTTTTGGTCACCATTTTCTCCAGGCACCATTTCTGGTGTAACGTCGGGTGTTTCTTTTCACCAGCCAATCACCTTTCACGTTGCCACGTCCGTTGCCACGTCGCGCTGACGTACGCTAAACAAGCGCTGCCGTGCGCACAATGCAAACGAGCCCAAAGGCGCGCAAAAATAAGCCGACCATTGCTTACACACAAAGTCAGACCTGGCAACGCAGCCTACGCCAATCATGTGTGAGAGATCTACAAGCTATGGGCCAGAGACGCCACCGTATCTTAGCAACAACTACAGCGCTCACTCTCATTGGTCGTGTCACGCTAACAGCAGTCTCCAGACAATGGCATCGCAGACAGCTTGCTGTTACTGCTGTAGCCATCACAGGCAGTTGCAGCACGACGGACAGGGCGCTGTGATAGCTGCCATGTCGCTAACGCTAACCTGGTTGTCATGCCTGCAGCGGCTGTGCAATCACTTTGTCAACAATGCACGTTCGTGTGGTGAATGTCTATATTGCTGCTCAGTTCGTCCATTGTAGATGGTGTATGTTTGTGTGTGTCTTCTGGAGAACTATGTAACTACAGTAACTAACGTAATGGCAGGACCGCCCCAAATACACGTACTCACAACAACACCAGGCGGCCGCCATCTTGCAGAAAGGGCTGCCATTCGCCAGCTTTCAGAAAAACAAGCAACCACCTTCATATTTTTTTTTTTTTTTTTTTTTTTTTCCTTTTGGAAATTTTAATCCCACGATTTCCGCCCGGACCACCAGGGGGTCCGCGGACCCCCTGGTGGTCCGCGAAACATACAAAATATAATTTCTTCTACTTTTTTTTCATCATTTTGTAACTTTTACATTACACTTTGTTCGTCCATTGTAGATGGTGTATGTTTGTGTGTGTCTTCTGGAGAACTATGTAACTACAGTAACTAACGTAATGGCAGGACCGCCCCAAATACACGTACTCACAACAACACCAGGCGGCCGCCATCTTGCAGAAAGGGCTGCCATTCGCCAGCTTTCAGAAAAACAAGCAACCACCTTCATATTTTTTTTTTTTTTTTTTTTTTTTTCCTTTTGGAAATTTTAATCCCACGATTTCCGCCCGGACCACCAGGGGGTCCGCGGACCCCCTGGTGGTCCGCGAAACATACAAAATATAATTTCTTCTACTTTTTTTTCATCATTTTGTAACTTTTACATTACACTTTCTTACAATTTTTTCTTTTTTTTTTCCCTTTTTGCAAATGTTACTTAGACAATTTGTCTACCCCCATATACACACGCCCACGCGGGCCCCGTGCGCGTACATGCCTCTAACAGCCATAATCCCCATCTATACTGCCCACTCTGTGCTGCAGCTACACGGATACAGACACAGGGACACGGAGGGACCAACAAACGCAACGCCCCGTGCGCGGCTGGGGTTGAGGGGGGCGTAGCCCCCCGAAACTCTAGTTAGTGATAATTTAACTCTGAGAGTGTGCAAATGGACCGAAAGGGTCTAGTTGTACACTCAGCATTTTACTGCTTGTATGGTTACACGTTTAAAAGCCAATCAAGTAACCCTGGGTGGACCGTTGCTTCGTCTAAGAAAACACCATCTGATTGCTTAAACTAACAACTAAAATTCACCCTAAAACCGAGGTCAGAGCATTACATTTTTTGTGACTTACTGCTGTTCAATCAGTATTTTTAATAGCTCAAACCCAAAGCAAGAAACAGGAGAAGCAAGGCCCCAAATTCAACCATTTATATTAGTAACATTTCTTTTTTTGTTATCAATTGTTTTTATTTATCATATCAGCAATACAATTATGGCAGTACACATACTGTAGATAAATCATGAATAAAAATGAAACAAAAACAAGATATACATACATAAACAACTTAAAAACAACACAAAAGTAAAGAAAAGAAAATGATTAGCAAAAAATAAGTAACCCACCCTTAGTAACATTTCTTAATTGTGGTACTATCAGGGACCAGGAAATTCATTAATGTCCACCACAAAATACCCCTGCATATTAACACTGGTCTCAGTTACACTATCAGAGACAAAGGATTTATTAGTTAGTGACTTCATGAAGAGAGATTTGTCCCTCGTGTCTAGATGTAGAACGTTTTTCTGTTATGTACTGTATACACATCTACTGTATAGGGATAAAAAGCATAGGGATAATATGATCTCTCTCCTTTAGCAGTAATATTTCAGACTCTCTGAGGTCTGGTTCCAACGCCCGCTTTTCCAGTAATTATATTGAGGGAGGTTGCTCCACCAATATTTATTTGATCAGACTTGCTCTGCATGTATCTCTTGTCTCGTGTAATACTGTATGGCCCGGGGTATTATTTGAAGTTTGGCATGGAGGCTGTGGTGTGGATGCGATTACAATACAGGATCATATGTCTTTCCATGTAATTGTATCTGCAAGACAGCAAAGGTCATAACTTAAATCGCATTAAAACATTTTGGATTGGTTTTGGTTTTTGGCATTGCCTACAATTAATTGAGCTAACAACCTAATGTGTTGCCTGTGAGTTTTCCGCTTGCAAAGGATAATAGGAAGAATTTAGTTAATTATTGTGTTTTATTTCACTCGCCTTCATGTCTTTATTTAAGCTACATAGTGTTGGATACAACCAAGGGGCAAGGCTGAGATATTTACTATGAGGCCAACCCGGATGTTTAGTAAATGTCCAGCGAGAGGCGCTGTTTCACCCGTGCCGACCTGTGAGTTCAGAAAGAATTTATTTTAACGCAAGCCGATGGGTTTTTACCAACTTTCAGACTCGATTTTCTTACTGTAATAAAAATTGTCATAAATTCTATATGCTTCCAGTCGCTAGTTTAAAGTCTCCTTTCAATCATCAGGATATGCGTTTTGCTAAATTATGGTTCTATTTATTATAAAATTGACGATAAAGTAGGCTATTCTCTAGGAGGGGCGGGATGATTTGATTGACACGCTACACAACCAATAGCATTCATTCCCCGCCCCCCGCTCTTGATTGACAAGTTACCCAACCAATAATGGTCTGAACTCATTCTGACGCGTAGTGAAAGATGGCGGACCCACAGTCTGCAGCAAAGGATTCATTTTCGGTCTGTAGAAAGCAGCGGAGGGGGTTTGTCCATCTCATTTATACAGTCTATGGATACAACACGTTATTCTTCACTTACAGAACATGATTTTGTGTTTGCGGTAGAACTGATAATCTGATAGATTATTAAAAAAAAAAATATACGTGTATATACTGTGGTAGAAGTTCAATAATCCAAGCTTCTTGGCTGCTCCCCTGCTGCTCATGATCTCAAAAGTGACCTATGGGTAACATTGGTAACTTGCCCCACGAGTCATGACCGTAAAAACTAATTAACTCTCAGTTAGAGAGTATTATAATTTTGTGCATACAAGATACTATACAATTATACACTTCCCTCTTGACCCATAAGAACATTTATACATGTTGGGGTTAGCCTCTTATATTAGCCTACACATGAACACATTTATTGTCAAAGTCAGCTATTTTGCTGTGTGTGTGTGTGTGTGTGTGTGTGTGTGTGTGTGTGTGTGTGTGTGTGTGTGTGTGTGTGTGTGTGTGTGTGTGTGTGTGTGTGTGTGTGTGTGTGTGTGTGTGTGTGTGTGTGTGTGTGTGTGTGTGTGTGTGTGTGTGTGTGTGTGTGTGTGTGTGTACATCTGTCATAATCCATGGATGTGTAGGATTTCATGCAAAATGAGTAGCGATTATGAACAATTGTGGTACACTCATGAGATATTATAGCCAAACTTATAATGCCTTAAGAAATGAGGCATTATGATGGCTTATATTGTTGCAAGGCAATATGATGCATTTATGCCTGCGTTATAATCCATTTTAGATGTTTGGCTTCATAGATTGTTACCCAAAGTTGTTATGAACCTAATTTTAAAGAGGTGTATTTTGGGCACAACACCAGAACTATCTGTTTGTGTATTTTCTACATCATAGACTATTACAATGAAGGTATTAAAGATGGCTGTATTGTTGATTTTGGAACAATGTCTTTGAGAGCGCAGAATCAATCAAGTTGGACTGCTGTAACCAGAGTAATGTGTGTGCCATACTGTGTATGTGTGACATATATACAGTATGTGTGAGAACAAGGTTAAATTCATGATGTAATAAGGCAAGAGGATCTGATCAGAAGTCATGTGACCAAAGGGCATGAAAGTCCAAGTGTTATCATTTATTGGTTGTAATGTGATGTGCAAAAGCGATTACAGTGAGGTGTTGGGCACTATCATATCAGCTGATAGTCATATTTGATATGACATCATTTTATTGTTATATGGCTGCTAAGTGTTCTGTAAAGTGTTAGGAACGGATGTTCACAAGCTTACTAGCAAATGAGTGTTATAACTCTCAAAAATTGTGTTTACTTAACGTTTTTACAGTTCATATATTTTAGTATCATGTAAATATTCCATGTCTAATGTAAACATATCTGGTTATTGCCAACTTCTTGTAACCTCCTCAAGGGGGCACCATACTCTTAAGATCACCTTAATTTGTGGGGAAATGTAGTCAAGGTATCTCACCATTTGAATGCAGTTGCAGCTTGAGTTAATTTCTCTTCTTTAACTGCACACTCAATCAATCAATCAATCAATCAATCAATAAATCCTTAGTCTTGATTTAACTGAGACTTTAAAAATGTACCTTATGGTTACTAGAATTGTGTTCTAGAACATTGGTTTTCAAAGTGGGGTTCAGGGACCCCCAGGGGTCCTGGGGGGGGGGGTACCAGGGGGTCCCCAGCTAAATTAATTAATATAGCGTCACAATAACCACTTTATCTATTTATATGTTGGCTATTAAAAAATAGCCGATCTACAAGCTCACAGCGCGTCACTTTGTGCCGTGCTGTGAGCTTGCACATCTGCTATTTTTGAAAATATTTGAAAGAATATCGTATATGTTTGGAATATTTTTTGTTTTGTTTTTACATAAATATTCTCTTCTGGGGGTCCCTGGCACAAGACCTTTTCAGATGGGGGTTCCGCGGCCAAATATATATCAATTTGGGGTCCTTGGCATAAAAAAGTTTGAGAACCCCTGTTCTAGAAATTGGGTCCGGGTTTGAAATAACTGTAAAATAATCATGAAAAAAGCACTTTTCATAATCATCTAACATTGAGAGATGTTGATCTGAGATTGTTCACATTATCAGCAGTGTCCTATCTCATTCAGCCTCAGTGAGTTAACTGCTGATCAGCGGTCGATGATAGAGGCTGTCCTTTGCATTGACCTGGGGTGTTTCCAGGAATGCTCCTTCAGACAATCTATATTCTTTTTTTTTTGTTCAAGGTTTCTTTATTGGTATTTTCCAATTCACATACAGGTCAATAAGACAAAAGCATACAAAAACAGTGCATGTTACCCCTCCCACCCCCCAAAGTTCCCACTCCGAAAGAGCCACAACCCTGTTATCTTGTTGTACCATTAACAAAAAAAAGACTATACGAACGAATAAGACACACTTGAAAGAAAATGTAAAACAAGGATAAAAACAAGTCAAAGAAGTTAAGTATACACAGTAGAATATGTGTCATTAAATTAAGTAAAAAATGAAAATACACAAAAAATATTAATAATGCAATAACAAATACAGTGGGGTCAGTATTATGGGTCATTAATGTCATCAGCATTCATCCTCTGTTAAAAAAGGTTGCCAGATGGTGTAAAATTTCAGAACACACCCCATTGTGGAGTAGCGACAGCCAATCTATATTCTAACAAGTGCCTCAGGGCAGACTTATGTATTATGCAAGGCAGAACCCTGGATGTGGGCATTACAAGCTCACAGATTAAAGTTCTCAGTCGCCACGACTGATTTCAGTCATTTGGATTCCATAGAAGCCAGCATGTCTTCTATGGAAGCATGTTGCGCAACGAAAATAGCCTATTTTCAGTGATTTATTTCAAGATTAGAGCATTTGAAGTGGTCAAACTAGCAATATGTTCAGAAGCATCTTCCATGAAATCTTAATAGTCTCGGATATTTCATATAAAAGCAAAGGTTTAAAGCCTCAATCTGTGATTTCTTCACCTGGTTGCCAGTATGTACAGTAGAACGGCAGGAACAATATTGCTAGAACGTCATAATGTTACATATTGTGTTGTTTAGGAATCAGTGCTAGTGTGTGTGGGGGGGCGGCTCCTTTCATACTGTTTCACAAATCGCACATAGGACTTGGCCATACAAACATTTAATTTCTTTTCTTTTAAAGATATTTTTGGGGGCTTCATTTATAGTTTTCGGTAGAGACAGACAGGACATGGGGAGAGAGAGATGGGGAGAAATATGCAGCAAAGGCTACATTGGAGTGCATTGGTGCCCGTAGCGCTACGCCAGCTGTCCATTTAGTGCAGACTGACGTGTAGTGCTGTGATTCAGAGGAGATGGGTGTGGTGTCTCAGGGATGGATAGATGCTTTGACAGAGTGAGACAGCATTACTGTGGCTGAGTCTACTATTACATCGTACTCATTAACCACTTGGGCATCCCTATTCTTGCCATGTCATTATGCAAGAATTTTGAAAAAACTAAACAAAACAACATAAATAAATAATTCAAAAACAGCACATCTATAAGCTCTCTACACGTTGCAGTGCAACGCGTCACGTTGTGATCAGCTATTTTGGGCCACTATGACACGTTTTGTGTCACATCTGTGACGCGTTTTGCGCCACCTCGGTGCGCAGCCCCGTGTGCAGCCCCGTGCGCAAGCTTGTGCGCAAGCTCGTGAGTCGAGCCCATTGGTCGAAACCGTTTTAGCTTGTTCATGTACAGTGGCCCCAGACGTTTTGAGCTGCAGTACCTATGAATGGCCAGCATGTCCAATGCGCTTCAATGCAACCACTGGGTTCTGGGGGCTTGTTCTCAACCTGTGGGTCTGGACCCCCAGGGGGGTCCCCACATAATTTTTGGGGGGTCCCAAATTGAAGTGACAATTTAAGGACTTTTAAGACCTTTTTAATACCTCAAAAAAGACCATTACTGCATCTAAAGTAGTCAACAAAGTATACTAAAACTGGTCAAACATTGGCCAAATTGTCAAAACAAATTTGAAAATAGCTGTAGATCTGTTATGTTCACAATATTTATCTGTGGAACCGAGTCAAACCAAATGTAATGCC
The DNA here is from genome assembly GCF_963454915.1 of Gymnoscopelus microlampas. Classification (NCBI taxonomy): domain Eukaryota; kingdom Metazoa; phylum Chordata; class Actinopteri; order Myctophiformes; family Myctophidae; genus Gymnoscopelus; species Gymnoscopelus microlampas. The sequence goes on along the minus strand of NC_139950.1, from coordinate 38,494,766 downwards.
TCAACTCCTACAATTCCAAGTGCTTGTCAGGGTGGGGGGTCCCCAGTTCAAATATTATTATTTTGGGGGGTCCCCAGTTCAAATTTGATTATCGCGGCCTGAAAAGGTCGCGGCCTGAAAAGGTTGAGAACCACTGCACTATATCATATAATTAATTGTCCAACCTAGTTTAGAATCCTCAGCAGGTTTTAGCACATGCACTATTTTTAGATTGTTCAAATGGAAGAATCTTTAGGGAATATAATAAGAGGACATTTGAGGTGCCCTGATTATACTGGAAATGTCTGTGTGTTGTATGTTTTAGGATCATTCAAGACATGTATGTTCAGGAAGGATGTCAGTGTGAGTATGTATTAGAAATAGTAGATATTTGAACCCCTTTCAACCTGCCATGCCTATTTTGGGGCATGAAATTATGGGCAAAATGTTTGAGAAAGTAGATTAGCTATTTCCACTATTAGTCATACAACAAATATACATGTTTTGCTTAAGTGGTTACATTTATAGAGTAATGTTACCTCTAAAACAAACTACACCACAAAAGAACGAGAGCCTGGAGTGAAGACATCACTAAACCTGTTTGGCATGTTGCATCATGAAGTTTGTTATTGTTTTGGTGGTGTTGATTGTATTTGTCTGAATGAATGTGTTTCCAGAATCTCGGCTGAACATTGTGATCAGGATTGGCAGCTACACAATAGAAGAGATGATTGTCTGAATACTTGGAGAATGTGCCTGTGGCTGAACACGTTCAGTTGATCAAGATGTAATTGATATTTCCGTAATCAAATGCTTGGACATCAATGATATTCATTTTTTGCTTTTGAGGAAATACTTGAAGACCAACCTACTGGTTAAACACACTGACTTATCCTCTGCCAGATAGACAAATGTTAATAAAACATATTATGACGGAACGTCGCTTCTATTCAGAGGAGGCTTTATAACGTTCTCTGGCCCTGGGGAAGCATTGCAGTGCCCTGAGGTAAACTTTGAACAGTGAGGAAAATGAAAATACTCAGTAACCACGGAAAACTTGACAAGACTCGTTCTGTGTGGTTCGGGAGAAAGGGAGTCACGGTTGTCGTAGAGGGAGGCAGGCAGGCAGGCTGGCTGTCAGTTTCTGCCTCCTCAGTCGGTGCGGTATAGTAGCTTATCCACATGTCATCTCTCTGCCTGGACCACGAGGTACCCTCTCCACCTCTCAGGAGCCCTCAGGAGCGAGTAACGGACATGTTGCACCTGCTTAAGAGCGAGATGGAGCACAGGGCTCACCTGGTAACTCTGATGTGCTGCATGGGTCAGTAGTATTTCTCTTTCAGCAGCACAGAGAACCAAGTCATGGTTGTGCTTCTTTACTAGCATGCGTTTCTGAAAGAACCAAAAAGGAGTTGTTGTTCTGTGTTAAAGGGAATGAGGTTATCGGTTGTAGTATTTGTCAGCCTGGTTCCAAAGTCTAAGTAAACGCTCATTTCGTTCCATGCTGCCATAGTGGCTGCTGTGATTAGCAACGGCGCTGAACGTGATCTTGAGAGCATGTTGTTATGGATGGGATTGACTTTGTGCTTGAGGATATATTCTCCTCGCGAAGCAGGACTTAATCCTGCTTTGCCATTCTCTGTCCAACCTGGGAACAGGAGAAAGGAGATCGATAGCTTTGAGATAACGAGGCAGGACTGCTAAATGCTTTACTGCTAATCTATCAAAAGCGACTTATGTGAGAGATTCAAGTTCCCCCTGTAATACTAAGGTATAATATAACCATTCATATACCATGTACGTCACTGGTTGCTCGGAAGCGGGCGGTCTGGTTGTCATGGATATGAGAAACACAAAAATACTGTGGTCAGCACTATGCAGTAAAGAGCCCTGCCAACTTGACCTCATGGAAATAACTATCCATCTTTTCAATCACTGGCACTCAGTAAAATTATAGATGCTTTTACTTTTAACCCATTGAGACCTGAAGCCGATTCTACATGTCTCCTAAATCTCAACAGTATTCTGAAAAACATATGTTTCTATATCAGTGGTGCTCAATCTTTTCCATGTCAAGGACCCCCAAAATTATATGTATTTGGCCGCGGACCCCCATCAAAATATTTTCTTCCAGGGACCCCCAGAAGCAAGGATTTTAGTTAAATATGTTTGCTTAAAAAATATATATATTCAAAGATTTGCACACATTTTCACGAATTTTCAAAAATAGCAGATATACAAGCTCGTAGCGCGGCACTCAAATCTAAAAATGACACAGATCCAGGTCTTAATGGGTTAAATGACACACACTGACACTATAACTCTAGGAAACATAAAGTGTTTTTATGGAGGTGGATGACAGTTTCTCCAAACAGGAGCTGCAGTGTATGCTATTTGCAGTGAACTCTTGTTTCATCTGTTCTTTATATGAAGTACACATGAGGATCAGTTTTGCTAAAGCTGTGAAAGACAGTTACAAAATTATAAAGCTGAAATGCGATTCATTCGTTCAGGTGCTGGTCTGATGTCAACTTCATATCGTTGCTGTCAGGTGGAAACCTTGTATGCCCAAAATCTATTGAAAACAGTTTAAAGTAGTGAAAATAGCCGATCTACAAGCTCACAACACGTCGCGTTGCTATGCATTGTGAGCTTGCACATCTGCTATTTTCACTACTTTTGTGCATTACTGTCTTGTATGATGAAGTAGGACAAACATTAATAGTTGCAATATGGGGGTTCTGCCCGACAGCAACAATATAATAATTTAACCCAAACGCTTCTTTCATTAACACTCCATGGTGCTTCATTACCGTCTTTCTCTTCTTATTTTCTCAGATGAAAGAGACAGAGTTCAGAAAAAGACATTTACAAAATGGATAAACCAACATCTAATGAAGGTAAGAACCTATTTATGACACTTCTCTAAATGGGGTTTAGATTTACTATATAGGAAATAATAATGTTCTGTTTGTCTTAAACCATATAATATAATCTTTGTTGATATGGTAACTATGTTTTGACTGTACACAGTGCAGATTTAATGCATAGTTTCTGTGTTGGTAATAATAAATGAAGATCTAATGAACCATTTTCATCTTAAATAAATAATCAATTTTAGAGCTGTTGGCAATGATAACAGCAGTTTTCAGGTTTAGACCCAGCATGTAAACAATCATAGATATTACTACAGGCTGTCAGAACAGACAGAACACATTTAACACGACTTGGGCTAATTCTCTCATACACTCTGCCAAGAACAGGTTGCTTTTGGTTGACGTAGGAATTTAAATCACTTACTGTAGCGATTCATCTGCCCAGGGAATTAGAGGAACACCTTTACAGATACATGTTCCTGCATGTACGGTATCATTTCGTTTGTCCGTGCATGAATCACTCTTTTCTTTCAAATGAGCTGTGTAATGAATGTTACAGACATCAGTGATAAATTATGAATCCAGACCAGATGTTGTACATCTGCTCATTTCAGTCATGCAACATGTAAATCTGTAATCCTGTGATAGAATCCCACATTGCAATTTCTTTTCCCTCTAAAAAAAACAACTTCCAAGAAGGTTGAACTCATTTTAGTTAATCTCACTGCATTTCAACCTTTTTTGAATAGTCATGTTAGTATAAAGTTATATCGAATCTTAAATCTTATAAAGTTATATCGAACCTCTCAAAAATGTCATGTTTAAAGTTGTTTAAAAATAATAACTTTGATAGTTATTTTATTATGTATTCAAGGAAAAGAAAAGCAATGTTATGTATTAATACAAGGTTGTTCTCGCAGTGAGAGTTGAGTTTGCATGTTTTTCAGCTTTAGCAGACGGTTAAAGTTTTGTTTGGGGGAGGGGCACTAAAAACAGATAACAGAGACAATGTAAATTCTTAAATTAACATTCATGTTAACTGACAAGCGTTATTATAATTTTTACGTCTAATATGTGGGTCACCCAATTTCAGAACGTCAAATCAATCAGTAGTACCACAGCAGAGAGAAAGCCACTTGAAACCCCATCTTATCATAGTGTCTGGGTCAACAGACCGTGCACTAGGCTATGTGACATGTCCGTTAGGACACAGAGGTGCTGAGTAATAGTGGTGAGAAATATTTGGCTGACCCAATAGCATGCGATGGCTGCAGGGCTATTTTGGTTCCACAGCTGTGCCTGTTAGCTAGGATTATAGTACTGAGAGTCATGTGGAAAAGCAGGTCAGTAGGCAGCAGTGGTGGACAGTAACTAAGTACATTCACAGTACTTGAGTACTGTACCTAAGTACATTTTTGGAGCATTTGGTTGTTGTTGTTGTTGTTGTTTTTGCAAGCACATGACTTTCACTTCGCTACATAGAAAGTGACATTTCTATTCTTCAAATATAAATATTGTACGTTTTGACTCCACTACATTTCTAGGAAGGGACTCTGGGGACCCAAACTTATAAAAACATATTATGAACTAACCACTTAAGCCCTATTTCACATATTTAGAAAATAGCCAGCCGCATTGTGAGCTTATAGATCTGCTATATGTTCAAAAAAATAAAATAATTTTGCAACATTTCTGATTAGGCCCTATGTTCTAAATTCCAATACAGCAATGCGAAATGTACTTTGTAATTTGAAAGGCCTTCTGGGAGGAAGGAGCCTCGGACGAGAGGTGTTAAGAGCCTGTCTGAAGTGCTTAGAGATAAGGTGTTACAAACCATATGCTCACACCATTATTCAAAGAGATTTATACTTTATGCATTGTCGTTTAAGCCTTAAACATTAGACCCTGTCACTGTTGACCCCTGTTAGGTCTTGGGGTGCATGGGCGGCGTCTCCTCTGAAACATATGTGACATCACCAGCCGCTTCTTTTCACCTGACAGTGAGTTAGGAGGAGATGTAACAAACTCGCTATTCTTCCCACTTCTGCTGACCAACCTATTGGAGTCGCTAGATCGGCGACAGACATCGCCCACCCCAATCAGCTTCCCACGCACAAACTCAGTTTTTATTGTAGCGCCCGGCCAAGTTGGAGGCGCTGTGAAGGATTCGAACCCCATCTCCTCTCCGCAGTAATGGGCCGGAACTTTACCCCAGATGTTTACCCCAGATGCCTGCAGCATAAAGTATTTTCATATGACCATGTAGCTCGCACAACTGAAAATTCTATGTTTTTTATTTTTGGCGACACGGTTGTACAACAAACCATAAATTAGGCTTAATACTTTCATTTGGGGTGAAAAGCCCTACACCTACATAGTAATCTGAATACCCAACAATTTACACCAGTAAAGTCCTCAGTGTTACGGGTCCATTTCGTTCCATTTGTACACTTTCATAACACAGGATTTTACTGTGTATTATCTGTTGCCCATTTGTCACCAGCTCCATTAATAGATAAATAAATAGATAGGCCTTTATTGATCCCGCAAGGGAAATTCAGTTGTCATAGCATGAGTACTTAGATAGAATAGAATGTGTTTCCTCTGTCTTTACATGCATGTTATAACAGATGACAGGTCCCAGCCTTTCAGGTTTTCTGAAACAGGTTGGGCATAGCCTGAAACCTCAACACAAGCTGGCTGAATGGGTTTAATGTGTGTGTCTGTCTGTCTGTCTGTCTGTCCATCCTCCATGACAGAGGGAAGCGACTTGAAATACTAAAGGTTGAGTTATGAATCTGCTAATAGAGGGGTTGGGGCAAAATAATTTAGTTGTTGTTGACTTGAAACTGAATCAGCTGTATAACCTTTTAACGCTTACACCTTGTTACGCCCATAGTCTAGGCGTAAAAGAGTGCAACATGAAACAAGAAGGTTTGATTACAAAGTGAGATTTATTGCTATGACATGAAGTGAGCTTGACGTCAGGGTGAATCCAGGCCAACACAACAAACAAACAAAACTCTCTGCTAAATCCTTTCCCAAACCCTGCTCTAAGGAACAAAAAGACTATAACCAAACCTACCTTCTTCAACTAAATGAAAGCAGGAGAAAACAAGCAAACAAACAAAATGGCAATTCCCCCCTACTGGCCCAAGATAGTATTTGCAAGCAGGAATATGTATTCACTGCATTGTGTCACAACAAGCTTTAGTGTAACTTGAATATTTGTAATTCTGTCTTGGTTGTGATGCTTTGTTTTGATATACATTCCTATAATGGTCTGTTCCAGCACTTGGTGTGTAAACTGGCGCTGCCTGGTGGCTCAGCCGGGTGGCATACCGACAGTGTGCTTCTTGTGGGCGCGGGGACCCGGGTTTGGGTCCGGCCCCTGTCTTGTCTCGCGTGTCTCTCGTCTAAAGCTTGATTTATATTTAGTTATGTGCCAGTGAACTGCCATGCCAACTTGACCTCGTGGAAATGACCTCATGGAAAATATCTTCTTGATCTTTTTGTTGTTTGTTTTTATATCTGCTATTAATCAGGCTAACTCTGTCCTATCTAAGAGGAAGCATCAAAGTGCAAAAAAAAGACTAGATGTGTAAACAACCTCAGTACCTTGAAAACTCAGCAGTATTTCTGAGTGAGGGAATGGTTCGTGACTGTGTTTTCATGAATTTCACTGACCTACACACTGGCCGCACTATGAGCTTGTAGATCTGCTATTTTTCGAAAAATCGTGAACATTACATTATTGCAAATCTTTGAATATACATTTTTAAAGCAAACATTTTTAACTCCAATCTTTGCTTCTGAGGGGTCCCTGGAACAAAATGTTTTCAGATGGGGGTCCACGGCCAAATATATATAACTAGAGTTTCGGGGGGCTACGCCCCCCTCAACCCCAGCCGCGCACGGGGCGCAGCGTGGGCGCGTGTATATTGGGGTACCGAAATAGCCGGAGTAAAACTGTCCAAAAGGAAAAAGAAAAAAAAAATGTTGGGGAAAAATGTTAATATTTATTTTTGACTTGCCCCTGTGAGTGTTGGGACCCCCGGGGACCCCCCTGGAACATGGCGGACCCCTTCGGCTGTTTTTTTTTTTTTCATGCACGGTTTGCTTGTTTCTGTCGCTTGTTTTTGAAAACCTGGCATGAACGTGGCAACCCGACTGACATCACTGACGTATCCTTGGTATTTGTACTTCTGGGTTGCATAATGATGACATCACTGTCGAGTCCTTTGGTGTCATGAACCTAGGCTGGTTTGTTTACCAGATTTGCCAGCGTGCTATGCAAGCCCCCAGAACCCAGTGCTTGCATTGAAGCGAAATGGACATGCTGGCCATTCGTAGGTACTGCAGCTTAAACGGAATGGGGCCACTGTGCGAAAACTGTTTCGACCAATGGGCTTGGCTCACGAGCTTGCGCACACGCTTGCGCACAGGGACGCGCACCTCTGTGACGTAAAACGCGTCACTTCTGTGACGCAGAACGGATCACAGTGGCCCCAAATAGGCTACGCCCATCACACTTTACAACCCGGAAGAAGGGGTGAATTCGCTTCACGCGCTGGGTGAGCAACTCAATGCAAGTGGACGGGAGGCGATATCCGGTGCCCTCTCTATTATTTTTAACTCTATGGTGCTATGGTGCTGTACTGTGGCCGTCGCCGTGTGTTTGTGTGTTTGGGGTGTGCATGGCACGTGAAGGACGGACATATTGTGATGGAGACATGAGTGAAGTGAAAGTAACGGCCTGGGTGGAACAAAGGAGGTACGTAAGAAGGGGGGGGGGGGGGGGGGGGGTGTTGAAGCGAAGGAGCTGCGTGTGTGTTGTTGTGGAGGAGATGGGCAGAGTTCAATGGCGGCCGCTCGTGTTGTTTCGGCTGTGTTCGGCGCAAGCCGTCGCCGTTCGGTGTCGGTGGTGTGCACGGTAAACGGTAAGAAAGTGATTCACCTTCCGTTTTGTCCGAAATGTGGTGAGTGTAATAAATTATGTGGCGACGTGGAAACAGTGAAGTGAGCAATGATAGGTGCCCTACGCCACCCGTAAATTGTGAAAGTCGGCCGTGGCTACTGTTTTCGCGACATGTCCTATGGCGGCGTTGTGTTTACTCGATTACAGAGCTGTGGCTATAGCGTCAGCGGCGCGCGGAAGTAACTTGTCGTTTATATAATTAGATCTTGGAGGTCCTTGACATGAAAAAGTTTGAGAATCACTGATATAGCAACATAAGTTTTTCAGAAAACTGTTAGGATTTAGAAGACATTTTGTAGAATCGGAACCTCAGGCCTTAATGGGTTAAGTGCCCCTGAGCAAGACACTATTCCGGGGCAAACGTTGCAGATCTACAAGCATGTGAGCTTGTAGATTGCCTCATTTTGGTAAAGAAGCCAAAGAGCCCTGGGGGACTAGGGCACTGGGGGTCAGCGACACATAGGGTTTAAGTCAACTGCTCCCCCATGTGCTCACTCTGAGCAAGCCACCCCTGGATCCCCTCTGGGATCTCTACAAATCCTTCCCTTTTACGGTACATAGTATAAAGGTGATGACATCATCAGAATAAAAAGTAATAAAATAAGTAAGCAGCACATGTACGACATCATGTACAGTGCATGATTTTAGTACTTGGATTATCTGTTCTTGGGCCAGAGCGACATATCAGACATTATTTGACTATTTTGATGAGTTGATCGGTATCGGCAATAATGCAGAATTTTCTAAATGTTTCACAAATAGCAGGTCTATAAGCCTCACAATGGGGATAAAGTGGTTAAATAAAATGATGTTGAGTTCATGTATGAGTATTATACATTTATTTGTTTGCTTGTTCATTATAATTCAAGTCTTTTTCATATAACATTATTTTATCTATCAAAAAGGTATTTGTATTTATTTGTATTTCATTTTTTTGTTTGCTTATTTGTGAAATGTTCTTCAACAGAAACTTTAATCAAATCAACATTTTTGATTGACTAAAATATTTTCAACGTTTCGACAAAATATCAGTCAAAACATCAGTAATCATGGTCTAGGACTCTCCAAAATTGGAATCAGCAGAAGATCGGATACAGAAATCTAGCATCGGTTGGGCTCTAATCATCTGTTCTTTACTCTGTTTCATCCTTAGGTTCGAAAGCATATAAATGACCTGTATGAAGATTTACGAGATGGACATAACTTGATCTCATTGCTGGAGGTCTTGTCTGGGGACTCACTGGTGAGTTGAGATGCTAATTTAGATTCTATGTCATTTCCCATTGCCTGATTCAAACATAGCCGATCTACAAGCTCACAACATATCGCGATGCGACACGGTGTGAACTTGTAGATGTGCATTTTTCTTTTTACATGCATTTTACCAGACATTTTGATAAAATACAGACATCAGGGTTAATGTGGTTAAGCAACTTCCATAGAGATTTCTCTGAAAAGGTCAAAATAAACATAGGAATTTGTACTCTAGACCACAGCTCTACAGAGCAACAGCAGGCATCTATTCAATTAGTGACTCACTCCTCCTTTTAAGACACCATGGAGGGCTCTGGGAAGGATGTTCAGATGGCTTTAATCTGTCATTCTTATGCATAATTAATATTCTCCCTACTACCACTCCATTTAGAGGGGAGAAGGGAGAAGTGGACGTTTCGGTCGGAGCCTTTCCTCAGCGTGATAATAATACATGATAATTATCACGCCGAGGGAGGCTTCAGCGAGCCGAAACATGGTGCTGGGTCATGAAATAAAATAGGACTTTCACAATAGGAGTGCTGGTGATCATTTCTACAAAAATTACAAAAACACCTGGAATAAGTTCCCAACCAAATGTAACTGGCTAACCCAGTTTATTTAACTTGCTAACTATTCAGGAAAACCTTTGAAATAAGGAACAGGATGCTAAATGTTCTATCATGCTACTGTACACGACTGCATGAAAACCCTGTTGATATACTCTCATCACCAACATTAGATTGTCAGCTGAAAAGTAAAAGGTTACATTCATGTAGATAGACGTTCAGCTAGATCAGTGTACAATTCTATTATTGTCATCATCATTATTATAATATCATGCTGCTAGCCTGGTGACCTATTTGTCTCCGATAGAAGTCGATTTGTGCCATTAATTGAGCAGCGGTTGAAAGAACTGTTCATGACAGCTCATCATGAGACTGTAACGCTTTCTGATGTTCTCTCCATACAGTTAAATTATAACAATGGTGTACATTATGTTCTATGAGCATAAAATATATATATATATATGGGATAATTGTTGCTGGGACATTCAAAAATCTATTCATCAATAGGTATAAATTACATGACGTAAGTGTAAGTGTCGTAAAGCGAAACATTTTGTTGTTATAACAGAGATCGTCTCAGAGTAGAAGGTTGAAAAAGAACGAAGGCAACGCGCATGAAATCGAATGTAGCCCAATCAAACCTGTGACCAAAAATAAGTCTAAAGGAAGTCTAAAGGAAGACAGTGTCAATGGTGTTACATCGGTAGTGTAGACACAGTGCTATTTCTGACCTTTTGTTAGGTTAGAGTGGTTCAATAGTCTCCGTAGAGACATTTGTCCTGGACCATTAAGGGTTGCTGTCAGATACCATTCAGGCGTGCTACATTAAACAACACACAAGGTACTGTAGGCACACATCCTAATTACACCATAAACACATAACTAATCTATTGCAATTACAATTACAATTTGGTCATTTAGCAGCCGCTCTTATCCAGAGCGACTTACAGGTTTTTATTGAACTCCGGTCAATAAACAAGGTAAATACTACAATAAATGATTATCTACGTACAGTTTATACCAAACAAAGGGAAAAGCATTCCACAAGTTGTCTAACATAGCCACATTAATACAGAAATGCACGTAGATCACATTTATAGTGCTCCTTTAAATGCTGCATTTATATAATGCCCCAAGTTAACTCCTGTACTTCCCGTTATTCAGTAACTTTATCAACAATGGGACCAAGGAAAATTAGATCTATTAAGTTTACAGGTTGTCAGTCTGTCTGTACCTTCATCCTGATTGCTTCAGCTCCTAGCTTTTATGAAAATGTGGTTTTATGTCAGCCACAATATTTTGAGCGTGTCTAACCACCATTCCCTCAAAAATGTCCTGCAGTGGCAGGCAATGGAGTGTGGATACCCATTAGTTTCCCTGCTCTGTTGATAAGATTCTGTATATGAGACCACATAAGGATACCGTGGCAGAGTATGGATTTGATTGTTGCCCTATAGGACATCAACATAATGCTCGTGTTGATGTTCTATAGGTCAATAATCAAATCCATACTCTGCTAAGGTACCCTTATGTGAGTTGGTGATCTGCCTGTAAAATTAAAATCTCAAATTCAGAATTGGAGATTTGAATGGTCATGTTTTCATTTTGAATCAGAAGGTGTTGATGCACTGCCACATACTGTTGTTGACATCATGTTCTATACTACACTGTATATCTTAGCGCTGCAACTTTTGCATGACTTCAGCAATTCTGATACTAACCCAACACCAGTGAAGCAAAGTTCCATCCACAAAGCAGCTCTCTTTTGGTTTTCACCTGGCTCCTTCTCGTTTCCTCCTGTTCTGTTTCCCCTGTCTTTAATCATTTATTTTTTGTTTTCCTGCTCATGTTCTTTCTGTATCTTCCTTTGATTTGCGTTTACCCTGTGTCCATGTCTTTCTTTCTTCTCTGTGTATTCACCTTTTCTTCGGTAAGCCAAGGGAGCGTGATTTTCTGAAGACATTGCGGTTGGTGAGTGCGTCAGCAGCATGTGCAGTAGAGCGGCATGGAGACCAATGGGATGATGATGATGATGATAAGGGGGTAGGTGTGGCCTCTGCCATCCACCCCCTTGTAACAAAACTAACGCAGTGCGTTCTGTGGTCATTAACAGGAGTGGAGCAACAATCTCAACATAGTGTCTACTGTAAAGTCGTTATTAGGATCATTTGCTATTATATTGCTATAAGTTTACATTTTCTGTGCAATGCTGTGATGTGTTGAACATGAAATAAGGTTAAAATGCATTGCTTAGAGTTGCCAGATGATATTGAAGATGCTATAGAAATGTGCATATTATCTAAAGACCCAGGCAGGTTCAAATGATCTTATTGAGACTATCGTACAAAAAGGAAGCATTGTATAAGAGGTATCGTGTCAGACTTTGTTGGCCATTGAATACTAGATCCAAATGTATAATGTTTGTGATTCCAAGGAATGTAGCTACACAGCTTGGGTCTTTATGTACATTTCAATAGCTTTGCAGATCATTGAGCCATACAAGCACATCATTGCAACCCTATGAATATCAGGACATTTTTCATCTTCTGCTTAGTAGTAGTAGCTTTCATGAAAGAGCCGTGCTGTATGTAAGGAGAGTATAAGGTTTTACTGAATGTTGCTGCTCTGCTGTGGAGTTGAATGGGATTCCTTAGCAGCCTGTCTTGTCCAGCTGAGAGGAGTTACTGAAGGCAGGAGTTTCTGCTGCCCATGGGGCGCTGGCTTGTATAATGCGTTTTCCATCTCATTACCTCACGCTGTGGCCCATCATTGCCCACGTGCACCAGTCACTAGCCGTTGGCTACTTGCTCAGATAATGCCACTCTGCCATTGTGCTTAAGATTGAACTTCAGTGTTTACATCACAGATAACTGAAAGATATTATTGTTGTCTTTTAATTGTCCCTTTATCAGTTAGTACATATTGGAGTTGGTTTTATCAAGCATGGTCACTCTGTTTGTTTTCATATTTGCACATTAAATTTCTCTGACCTAAGAATGGTGAAAAATGTTCTGAGCAGCGTATGCACAGTAGACATGGATTATTATATCGCTTGTAGGTAGGGCTGCAACTATTGATTATTTTCTTAGCGATTTTTCTATTGATTCGAAAAGCAATTATTTTAAAATAATTGTAATATATTTTATATATCAATGAATGGACGCAAATAAATTCTAATTGATTAAATTGAGTTAATTTATGCTACAATATTTATTGTAAATACATGTACAACAACATAGAATGCATTTTAAGTCTGTGTATTGAGTGTAGTTAATTGATAAAATTGATATCACCTAGCCCTATATGCTTCATCGTACAACAAATAGTGAAAATAACTACAAGCTCACAAAGTGTCGCTTTGCGATGCCTTGTGTCCTCAAAATTGATTATTGATCAATTTATTTAAATACATTATTTTCTATAATCGATCAAGTTTGATTAACTGTTGCAGCCCTATTTGTAGAAAATGGCTGCTCTTGTTTTCGATAGAATTTGTTCTGTGCTTCTTCCCTTTGTTGTCTTTACCCTAGCAGATCAGTGGGTAAGAACGTGGCAGCATGTCCTGTGTACACTACTCATAATACTAATGACATTTTTGGCATTCGTCCTGTAATGGTGAGAGCCTGCAATTACATGACCCCTCTTTCCTCTTCTACGTTCACAGCCTCGGGAAAAGGGAAGGATGCGGTTCCACAGACTCCAGAATGTACAAATAGCACTGGACTATTTAAAGAGGCGGCAGGTAAAAACCATTATACTCTACTGAACTCATCATTGTTGGATAGTGTTATGAGTCATCACAGTGTGCACTACTGGACTTAGCTAATAAGATATCTGAATCATCTGGCTAACATTTCAGCACCTTTGGGGACTAGTTTTTATACTTTAAGGATTAAGATTGTGTGGTGCACTGGTGCCTGACAGTATACCCACTATGAAATTACATAAATAAGCAAAACGTATCAGCTCTTTTACCCTTTGGCCCACAATGTTAGACCAGCAGTTTGGTGTTTGAATGCATTTAAAACACGTTGACCAATGGTTAAAGGGACACTGGTAATGTTCTATGTTCTGTGCTGTAGAGGCGCAGAACACTTATTTCACATGCTATGTAATACTCCACACCATGACAAAACTGACTGTGGTGTTTCGTTGTCCAGCATGGCCAAACATGCCCACTTGAAAGTTGCCAGGGAATATGCTAAACTGGATTTAACTGTTGCCAGCTAACAGTGTCTGTAACACACACATTGAACGTGTAGCTGCACACTCCTAATTCTGCTACACAAAGAAGTATGTCAATGGATAGGCCACCTTCATTGGGTCTTAAAGTAGCTGGTCATATCTGTTGGAGAAACATACGGTAACCAAATAGAATCAGTATATTACAGAAGGAAAATGCTTTTATCAGAGTTGAGTTACGTTACTTTTTTTCCCAAGAAGTGACTGAGGGTGCTGCAACAGACAATTCAGGCAAATTGGTCAGTATAAATAGTTTTAGCAGCTGAGAGAACCTGGACTGCAAGATCCACATTAGCCTGTGTCTACTGCACTTGTATACACATGAGGAAAAAGTGGTGACAATTGCGTCACGTTTTGCTCATTTTGATCAGTTTATCATTTAGTATTTAGTACAATGAGTTTATGCAGGGTTGCACAGATGAGGGCAGTGTTGTATTGATAGGGTCCAAAACATGTGTGCACACCAATTTGTTTTTTAAGGAGCAGAGACAAAAGTAACCAACATAAATAGGAAGATATGACTGTTAAACTTTATTAAATGATCCGACCCCTGTTCAAGACTTCTAGGTTCTGATGAAGACTTGAACCGTTGTAACATTATCTGTGCTAGGAACAAAATGGGTTTAGAGTATTAAATGACGTTTGCGAGTCACATCTTCCTATATACAGAGAAAATGTATTGGACATGCTTGACTTGAATTTGGGCGTGGTGTGAACTGTGTATTCAAGTAAAAACTTGCCTGCTCATCATTCATGATGATATTGATGTTCCTTTAAGTGAAGCCCAGCACATATGGGCTGACACCTTTCCATTTTCAACTTTCATAAACACTGATCAGGCAAACATCTAAAAGAAACACAGATAATACAAATAATAAATTGTTTATTGGATCTTGTTTAGTCAATACAATTATTTGTTTTAGCTCCTGCTCATTTGATTTAGCTATTTTGTCTCATCTGTTTAAGGAAATAGGTAGCTGATATATTCCACTTTTACCTTAGCGCTAGGTATGCTCTTGGTTGCTTGTTTTTGCAGAAAATGCACTTATAACCTCTGGTGATTTGTAGTTTTCGTTCCCTACCTATGTTGATTGCACTTATTGTAAGTCGCTTTGGATAAAAGCGTCTGCTAAATGACTGTAATGTAATGTAATGTAATGTAATACACAGTATGCACAGTTAGGCCTATAGACTAATAATGTACTTCACATATCTCACATAAAAAAGCTTAGGGTTAGCCTTAGAAATTAAATTGGCAGTCCCAAATACTTTTGCAGAACAGCTGAGGTTTTCATATCAATAAAGGTAATCCTCAATTGTCATATAATGTACAATAGAACATGTCATGAAATGAAATACATTTTCTATTTAATTTAGATCACAAACATGTCATATGCTATTCTCTTCGGCATATCTATGAACCAATGCACTTTAATACTGTAGCAATGCATATGATACCAGGGCCCAATCGAGCACACAATGACCTCAGGACGGTAACACTGCTTCATCTGAACTTATGTTTCACATGTACTTTAAACAGTTGCTTCATTCGGTGACTTCACTACTAATGATGATTCCATATCCACCCTATAGCTGCACTGACACCATTATCTCTCTTTGAAAATGATCTAGCCATTGCCTCATGATGAATGGTAATAACGGCTTCATAATAAATCAATAAGCCTCCCTGTTCCCAAATCCCAATGATGGCATTACAAAAGCATTGATGCAGTCCATTCTCCACCCAGTTAGGATGTGACGAAGAACACGGCATGGCTGAACTATTGCCAGTGATGATGCAAGAAGCTCAAGGCTTGAGACAAAGGGCTCATAGATTCAGACTTGAATCAATTATTCTATTGTCTATATTCTATTTTAACTGCATAGTAGATATATTCACACCTCATCCATATTCATGCAAGTAAAAAATGTATATCTTACCTGTTTTAGTTTAGTTGTATCCCACAAAGTGATGCACAGTATTCTTTACTAATTAATAAATTCATTACTCTGAGGCTGACATGGGAAAGACTAAATAAATTGCTCCTAATCTCCAGCTAAATTTGAAAAATATGTGGGCTATAAGCTACAGTATGTATTTTGACTTTCCCCTCTGTTTCATTATGTGAAGGTATTACACTAATATGCTCTATCTCTCAGGATATAACCCGGTACTAATAGATGATATAGTATGATTGTAAAACAGCTTTGGTGTGCATAGTTTGTAATAAGTACTATAATTTAAGCAAGATCAAGACAATATTCCAGACAACTGAATGCAGTTTGTTATTAGCTGAACAGGGTCCTTGACATGCTCATTATAATGCCTATAGTGCCACCTTGTGGTAGTTGTTGGTTCATATCAAATACATCAGACCCAGAGCAACTGAAAATCTCTCCTCAAAATCTTGTTATTGCAGTTGCTTCTGGCTAGCAATGTATTTGAACAAGTGATACCTATCTGTATTATATTAATACATTAATTTACTGTTGATAAAACAACGTGTTGAGACTATAGAGGTGTGTGTTTGAACTTATTCATTGATTGATCTTTTTTTTAAATGTTTTTTTCTTGGTCTTCAGGTCAAACTTGTAAATATCAGGAATGATGACATCACAGACGGTAACCCCAAGTTGACCCTGGGATTGATCTGGACCATAATTCTGCACTTTCAGGTCAGAACTGCTGTCAGGACCAATATCTTGAAGTCCTTTCTCATGTGTACTATACTATGCCTTTGGTTATTCAAGTAATGTGTTGTTAATTGTGAAAGAATTAATGAATTATCTGAATCAATTAATCCGTCATTATTAACCACTTAAGCCCTACATACTTCGTTGTACGACAAATAGTGAAAATAGTTGATCGACAAGCTCACAATGTGTAACACTGCAATGCGTTTTCACTATTTTTGCAAAGTAAATGTTAATGTTACAAAACATTTACATTTCTAAAAGAAATGCCCAAATTAGGGACACCAGGGTTAATATGGTTAACAAATAAAATACATTATTTCATAAATCCTTTATGATGTTATATTTGTGTCTACTGGTTTTGACACACACACACCGTAATTCCCCCCTTGTGAAATGCAACATGTTTTCAAATATATATATTTTTTACATAATGAGTTTGACTTTAGATAGCAGTTAGATGTTTACAGTGTTTTGGGAATAACTTGCATATTGCGATGTGGGAAACCGAATCAATGGAGTTCTGTTAACTTCCACAAAAAGGGGCATGTCCCCTTTTGACCACAAGGTGTCAAAGCAGCCTAGCATTGCATCAAGCTGAATAGTATTATTATTCTACTCAATGGAGATTTAGATTATAATATAGTGCATGGAGGGAACTCTTCCCCGATGGTCTTGTGGTTGTCCAAAGTAGGTTGAATAGAATTCTAATTTCATGAGGTCACATTTTTGGTGACTGTTAACCTTTGGTTTTTGTAACCGGAGAAAGCAGAAAAGAAGTGGTAAATAGTAACACACTTGTGCTCAACCATACATGAGTCAGTGGTTCACCATACAGTAGTCTACAAACCCAAGACTTTTATCTGCAGAACAGGTTTGTCCATGCTTTCATTACTGTTTGTTATGGTAAACACAACGGGTATGTAGACAATATTGGACTGGTTATTTGTAGTAGAGCAAGAAAAATGCATTTCAACCACTTAAGAACAATTGCATACAGATTGTTTTTTTCTTCTTCTTTGAGGGGAACATCTTGATTTTTTAAAAATCTTCGTCTTAATGACGTGCCCAAAATAGGGACGCCAGGGTTAATGTGGTTAACAGATTGGTGCATGATCAGAGTGACACGTATTAAATGTTGTGAACCTGCATAAATCAAAATGTAGCTTTCATGTGAGGTATGTTTACAGTTAGCTGCTGGCTAGGCTTACAGTATGTCTACTACTACTGTATCTCCGTAGGATTGAAGACTAAGCTCGCCCTGGGTGGCAATTATTTGAGATAACTGCAATTATTTTTGCATAATCGTCAGAATCGTTTCCATTCATCTGTATGAATCCATCTGTTGAAATATGTTCATACATTTCTAAACATTTTCAAAAATATGTAAGATATTCAAAGTACAACATTATTAAATATGGCCTGTTTTAGACAGAAAAAACTTAAATGTAATTTTTATTTATGTTCCAATGTTCAATGCAAAAACGCAAAGCCCTACTGAGGGGCAGCTGTGCAGAGACTTCTGAGTCTCTGCACAGAGACATACAGAGGATTCTGTCTGTCTGTCTGTTCTCCTAGCTTGTTGTTTGGAAAAGGACCCAGGTGCACTGCATCCAGTAGAATATATTAGCTGTCCATGCAACAGCATGTAACACAGTATCAAATAATATCCAATCATTGTCTAATATCCAGTAGCCTTGGACTTTGAAGTCTCTCTCTCTCTCTCTCTCTCTCTCTCTCTCGTTCGACACACACACACACACACACACACACACACACACACACACACACACACACACACACACACACACACACACACACACACACACACACACACACACACACACACACACACACACACACACACACACACACACTTGCTTACTCACTTACTTTCTCACAGTCTTTTTCAGTGGATTATTAATATCTTTGGCAGGCTTTAGCTGACTGGCAGCAGCGCTGTGTGTGACAGGAATGTTTGCAGCAGCTAGCTGGGGCCTTTCAGACTGGGGCAGCTTTAGCACAGGATATGGGAACTCTGACCCCAGCCCCCCCACCATTGCGCTGTTTTCTGATCGGTTTTCCTTGTTTTCTTTATTTTCCCCTTTCTTGAAACTGTGCAAATGATGGTGGGAGCTTGTATAACAAAGAATTTCAGCCGCGTTTTCCTTACAAGCAAACCTTTAATGTGTCAATAAAGTTGAAGCTGAGTTGAGTTGAGTCTGAGAGGTCTAGATCAGTGCTTCCCAAACTTTTTAGACCCAAAAGAGAATTTAGACATTTGCCTTGGACCCAAACTAGAGAAAATAGCAGATATGGCACGTCGCGCCACGTTGCGAGCTTGCAGATCTGCTATTTTCACTACTTCTTAAACATTTGTTTGCTAATTTAGGGAATGTCTTTGATTATATTTTATTCTATTCATGAAATGCGTTTTGAAACATTTTTTAATTGTTTTCAAGTCATGAACATTTGTGATTCTTTTTGGTGGAAATCTTCAGAAAAGATTTTTAAACAATAATTATTAACGACAAAATTTAGGAAACAAAAAATAAAGGGGTATTCATTCGTGACCCACGAAAATGGATCCGTGACCACAAATGGGTCCCGACCCACTGTTTAGGAAACAGTGGTCTAGGTCATTAAAGTGAGGTAAAATAGGAATATTATGGAAAACGGCATTGAGGAATGAATAACTGAAAAGGTTAAAGAAAGTAGCTTATATCATTTACATCTGACAGGTAGCTTGGGTGATATTGCAGCCCCTCCCCCACACCTGCTTCTGACAGTCTCACGCAAGCCCTTGAGCATTTCATCCAGGGACGATGGGCCTGTTTCTTCTTGATTTGTGAGGATAGCAGCCAGGGCAGTGAAGACAGAAGCTGTTGATACTATCCTTACATTCCTCTGTTGGCGTTGCGCTGTCTGTAAGGCCTCCTGGCAGGAGGTTGACATGTGTGAACCCAGCACTGTTTTCAGGGTTCTTTAGATGTCTCTGCTGAAAAATTGTAAAGGAGTGGCAATTTGGCTTCAGCAAATGTATCATCATTATCATCCAAGCTAATGTAACCTTCACCCATCAAACTCTGTTCCATCTTGTTATTGGGCTCGTAATGGGATTATAATGGAGACATAAACAGTGTCACCCTTAGGCCTGTCACAATTATTACATCATTGCAATTATTTGAGATAATCGCAATATTTCTTTTGCATAATCATCATCATCGTCGTCATCATCAAAAATTAAAATGTTCATATATTTTCAAACATTTTCAAAAATAGTGGAAATGGCCGATCTAAAAGCTCAAAACCATGTTTTTACCATGTAGATCGGCTATTTCCACTATAAGTGTAAAGTTGTTAGATTATTTGAGGTATTACCTCGAATAATACGATTAAGAGCATCTGCTAAATGTCTAAATTGTAATTGTAAGTTATTTGTGCACCTTTTGTCTACGAATCCTAAAAGCCAAACAAAAATGATTTTTTTGTTCATAATGTTCCAATGTTTGACCACAGAAATGCAATTAAATCGTTAATCGCAATTATGTGAGCTACAATTAATCGTCAAGTAAAATGTCATAATCGTGACAGCCCTAGTCAGTGTGCGAGTGTGTGTTAGCACGCAAGTATGTACTGTATGTGTATACACTTACATGTATACATGACACTTACATGACCTGAGCGCTGCCCCTGTGGCAAAGTACAGTAGGTACACATGCACAACTTCAGACCACTGCCTCTGTTGTTAACAAACAGAAACCGAAATACTATCAAATACTGTACATCAATAGAGAGAAAGACAAACAGTGCCATCAACAATAAGGAGTAACTGTAAAAGAGCCAAGCTAAAATTGGCAACAACATAAATACGATAGCGAGATACTAAAGGGTAACCCCTTCCGATAAAAGTATGTTTTAAAGTTTGAATTAAAAGAGGACACTGATCTTGCTTGCCTGCTTTCCTCAAAGAAGTTGTTCCCGAGCCTCAGAACCCTGACAATGAAAGCCTTGGTCTTACGTCAGGACAAGAGGGCCGAGAATCTCTGGTTGATGTGCACTGGTTGTGAATGGGGGTTAAGCGGTCTGAGATGTGCCATGGAGCTAAACCGTGAAGTGCCTTCAATGTTATAATTCAAAGTCTGAATATTAAAATTCAGACTTCAAGAAGTTACACGGTAACTGTATATGTTAGAATGGTTAATACTACTGCACGCTACACTAGTACTACATATCTTCTACCTTGGTATGGAATGTATGTAATGGTTATGTTATCTAAGTCAGCACGTCGTGGGGAAACCTGAGCACACAACCTTGACATTGAACTACAGACAGGTCAGATGTTTCTCCAGTGTGTTCTATAATTGGGTTTGAGTTCTGACTGACAGCCATTGTGTCAGTGAGTCATATCCCAGAGCAATCCTGTCAGATGCTGAGCAGCATCAATACCCAAGGCTACTATTAAACTGCGTTTTTCAGAGATATTTCTCAGATAACTCTGTCTACTAAAGGTGCTGCAGTGTGTGCAGTCTACAGTTGCAGTCAGGAGACGTTGACCTTCAGGAAAATGTCATTGGTGTCCAAATATTGTAACAGCATACAGTAGTGGCGCAGTTATTTTTAGCTGGGTAACATACTGGAATTGTATTGACTCTTTCATGCACAAGTTGGTTCGTTATTTGTGAATGAACTCATTCTTAGATTCCACCGTGTGCTATGCGTGACAAATCCATAGTGATGTAATCTAATAATTGTTGCCGTGGTTGTAAATGTTGAATCACTTCCTGGCCAAAGTATTTGTCCTCTTCTGAACCGCTATGGTGGCGATCCAGTCCGGATAATGGTGTTTGTTTAAACCATTGGACTTTAAGCTCCGCCTCTGGCCCTGCTTTTGTGGGCAGCCTGATTTATAGGCAAAGTGAAAGCACTCTGTTAGCCAGTGAGGATTTGCTCATGTTCACCCATGTCACCCTGCCTTTCAAATCCGTTATGATAGTCTGGGGGTCTGTCTGCGTCGTGTAGCCTATTGGAACACTCAAACTTGCTGAGCCAATTTGTTCTCGTGGCATAATAGACGGCCTTTAGCCGGCTGACACAGTCAGATCTTGTCGCGTCATCCACCCTTTGCCCCCCCTACATAACTGTATACCCTCATTATAGACAGATATATTTACTGAAACCTAACCCCAGGACGTGAGCATGAGGCACTCATGTTTACACTTCAGATGAGGGAGACAAGCCAGGCCAAACAGGTCTGCCTGTCTCACGTTCTCATTCTGTCTCAGCTGTGAGCTGGAGGCGTGCAGGGCTGTACCTCCGTGAGCATTTATGGTGTTTGTGTTGGATTAGCCGAAGCCGGAGAAATGTTTCAAAGGTCAGATAATGGATTCCCGTGACGAAGCAGAGACCCACAAGGGGAGAGAGAGGGAGAAATACAGACAGAGAGACAAATACATACAGAGAGAGACAGCGAGACAGAGATTGAAGCTTGTGAAAACCTATCACAATTATCTGTTTTTCTGAAAGACGACAGGAAGAGACACATCCCCCTCTCCCTCTTCCGTGAACAGTGAGCTATCAGCTGTGATGTCGGACTTCCACTGCCTGTTCTTTGCCAGCTGTGAGGGGGGGGGGTGGCTTGGTGGGACATGAGCGCTCCAGATCAAGTTCAGCTCACTGGTCACTTGGCCTGAAAACGGCAGGGAAGTCAACGCTGTCCATGGGAGAAAGAGAGTACGTTGCTGACAGCCATGGGAAACATGTGTGGCTGTGTGCGGGGGCCTAAAGAGGAATACTATGTCGACCCCAAAAAAGCTCCGCTCAGCCCTGAATCTAAAGAACTGAGAGGTCGGCGCTATTTCCAGAGGAAGAAGAGGAAATCGGGGGAGTTTAACGCTGCGGCATCACTTAGGAGACAAGAAAATGTGACTGTTGAAAGTGAGGTCCCCCAAAGACTACCTGAGCTTCATGGTGGACCAGGGACGAGCACAGCTGAGACCATTCCAGGGATTGAGAGAACATCAGAGGCAGAGATGGTCACTAGATCCAGGCTGAGAAGTATAAGCACAGGGGTCTACGTCGGAGAGGTGCCGGTTCTTGTTTCCAGGGAGCACGCCGCTGTACCTCTCTGTAAGAGGCTAGCATCCAGACCTGGAAGGTTTCCTGTGCACCAGGCCAGCAGCGATAGAAGCAGGTCCACTGCAGAAGGAAAGCTCCGTGGTCTGGTCGCAACCTCCCGGAGTTTCACGACAAAGGATGGGCTGCTTGGTAAGAAACTGCTACGGCGCCAGTTAAGAAGAGCTGTGAGCTTTGGTGCAGTGGAGCACATGCTACGAACTCTAAAAGGATACGAGAGCCCCGGAAGTGAAGAGGCACTCAGTAAAATTATATGGAACTCTCAAATCCACAGGAGGGGTAGAAGGAGGTCCCATACCTCCTCTGATTACAGTGAACCTCCCCAAGCTGTTGCCAAATGTCTATCCGCCCCCCACGAGGTAAACCAAGCATGTTATTTATAACCATTATGAGGCTGAATAAGTTCTAGGTCACAGTGTGATGGACTGAGGAAGAGTTTCTTTAAGTGCTGAGTTTTGATTTCATGAACCTTACCTAGCTTTGGTGTTTTTTGTTTTGACGTACAGGTGATGGTAAACCAATTTATATATGTTTTGGCAGAATCTTTCCATACTGTCAGCAACTAGCTAACCACCATGAAGTTCCCCAGAACCACACATACTTCTGTTCAGTCAAGTAACACAAACACTAGAGAATGTCAGATTACAGCTGTTTAAGCTGCGTTACGCTATACAAACAAATTCACAGCAAAAATGTAATGGAAATCTTTTGGGCATATTTAATTCAATCTCTATTCTCTCCCTAACTTGATTTTCTGCAATCCATATTGTTGTGGAAAAATAGATCTGGTATCATTATGATTATATTTTGACAATCACAATCAATAAATTACCCAAAACGTGATTACTGGCAAGGCGTATTATTTCTCCTGAATGATTGTCACTTTAAAGCGTGCATATATTCATTAATACACTCATTGCGGTACATATTGATAGACTGTCACTGTACAGTCATTTTTTTTTACCCATACCTGTGTCTCTGCTGTGTTTGAACATTGTTGGTATTGCTGCTACATGCTGAATTTCCCTCTGGGGATCGATAAAGGTTTATCTTGTATTATCTTGTTTGTGATGTCTTAGATTTCTAAGAGTGCTTGACTTCCCAATGAAAGTTGGAAGTAGGTGATGAAAGGTTTTTGCTAGTGATTGTGGACAGCTGGGCCAGGGTTCTATGGTATGCGTTATCAAGATGCTGAAAGGGTCGTTATGTAAAGTGACAGTCTGTGTTGATTTAACTGTTGTTGAATAATGGATTCTTGCATGAGCATGGAGATCTTGGAGTTGGTGTAAACTGCACCTCTGCCAGAGCCATCTCAGCTGCCAGACCTCCCTTTTGAACTCTTGTGAGATGTTTGGTGCAGTGTCTAAGACTGTGTTGAACCCTTAAGCCTAATTTATACTTAGCTGCATGCTGGTGTCGCGCATCAAAAATAGCAGAACTACAAGCTCACAATGCGGCGTATCGTGAGCTTGTAGATCGTCTATTTTCAGGTATGAGACACGGCAAGTATAAATCAGGCATTATGGAGATGTTTGTTGCAGTGTCTAAAACTGTGTTCATGGTATTTCAGTGTGTCACCAACAACAAAACATCTCTCATGGAACCGGTGGAGTCTCATCAATTTGTAGAATTATATTCCACTAGTCCATACTTGGGGATGCAATGCATGCACCCCAACTACTGCTTGGCAAAAAAATGTATAAACAGCTTACATTTCTCAAAGTTAATACTGAATCGTTCCCTCATCTCAACCTTTCAAATAGTGGTTCCTTTGTTTGGATGACTCACAATAGATGTTAACGTGAATATTCTGCAAAAACTGCTAACAGCTTGTTGCTGGAAGCTTTTGTTCAGACAAGAACATGACATAAACTGTGTTTTGTGATTCATTAGCCATCTCCGCCTGTTGTCTGGCATTTTCGGCATTTTGTCGTGAAACAGGCGAAAAACAAGACAATAATTTGTTATAGTCATTAATGTAGCCTTCTATTATATTTAGTAACTTTTTTTTAAATCTGCATGATCTGTGAACTGTGCCTCAGCTACAGTATGTACAGTATTTAATGTTTCTAAAGCCAGACTGCTTCCTCACCAAATAAAATCAAATCTGCATTGACATACAGTAGGATGATAAGGCCTTCCTAGGGAAGCGTCTCCCCATCCCTCTAATAGCATGTTAACTTATCCATTTGTAACTCTGAGTAAACCCTTATGGGTTCATTCAGGAAGTGTCGCTGTTTTCTAGGTGCCCACTGTTTCTTTTATTGCGTTGTTATATTGTTTTCCCTTTGATCATGGCCGTCACCGTGTACTGTTTGACCGTAAGTGTTTTTTTTATGTGAAAGGGTAGTATTGTATCATCCCTTGGGAAGAGGAAATTACTTTGATGCAGATGACTTGCTCAGACGGCTTTTTGATGAGCGCTTCGTGGGAAGTTGTTAGAGTTTAAAGTGTCTTGCTCAGGGACACTTCAAAATGTAGTTGGGCGAGCTAAGGGTTGAACCAGTGACCTTCTGATTACCAGCCTCTATACCCACTCAGCTATGGTCACCCCGAACATGTGTGATGTATTGTTGCTGTAGAAAATAAATAATATCAGTTTACAGGGTTAGACTGAACACCTTTTTCGTATTGTTGCTTACAACAGATCTCAGAGATCCATGTGACAGGAGAGTCTGAGGATATGACGGCGAAAGAGAGACTGCTGCTCTGGACCAGGCAAATGTCAGAGGGCTACGTCGGGGTACGCTGTGACAACTTCACTACATCCTGGAGGGATGGGAGGCTATTCAATGCCATCATTCACAAATATAGGTAACACATGGAATACTGCTGTCCTTGATACATCCTTGATGCAAGTGTTCCCCGTATTACAATGTTCTAATAAATATTTAAGCCAATGATCAATTCCTTTCAAATATATTGTTTTTTTTCTCTCTCTCTCTCTCTCTCTCTCTCTCTCTCTCTCTCTCTCTCTCTCTCTCTCTCTCTCTCTCTCTCTGTGCATTGTAGGCCAGACCTGGTTGATATGAGCTATGTATCAACCCAGAGCAACAGATCAAATTTAGAACGAGCCTTCGGCATGGCTGAACAGCTGGGAGTGGCCAGACTGCTGGACCCTGAGGGTGAGTCGGTATTCCATACACAGTCTTGTACAGTAATGGCCCTTTCTATGGAAAACAAGCATGTAGCATCCCAAGAGGTCCAGCTGCACCATCAAATAAATTAAATGAATCAAAGTGAAATGAAAAAAAGTAAACATTTACAAAAACATGAAAGGATGATGCATTACCCACAATGCATTGCGCCTCCAGCTAGCAGACCGACAGCTGCTGTGTTTGCTCGCTGTTGTCTCCGCAGTTAGTTCCTCAGCGCTCAAATAAATATCCCTCATTCCTTCCAGTTAGTAAAATCTGAAGGTGGCACTAGTTGTTCAGAAGGCTCTGTGCATTACTGTAGTCCCGGTTTCCCCGAAGTTGCCATGCCCGTTTTTGGTTTCGGTTCAGTTTCCTATACTATAGCTTTGCTGGATTGACGTGTGCCACCTTTGGGAACCTGGGACTACAGTTATGCACAGAACATATTCTTAAACTGTGTGGTTGTTCGTACTTTTCTCTGTTTGCAGGATTAATGTATTACTGTGGGAACTCTGGTAATATAGTTTTCAGCGTTGATCAATTTGTGATTATTAGTGCTGTTTAGCAGAAAATGCCCTCAATTATAGAGAGAGAGAGAGAGACATGGATACTGGAGAGAGAGAGAGAGAGAGAGAGAGAGAGAGAGAGAGAGAGAGAGAGAGAGAGAGAGAGAGAGAGAGAGAGAGAGAGAGAGAGAGAGAGAGAGAGACATGGATACTGGAGAGAGAGAGAGAGAGAGAGAGAGAGAGAGAGAGAGAGAGAGAGAGAGAGAGAGAGACATGGATACTGGAGAGAGAGAGAGAGAGAGAGAGAGAGAGAGAGAGAGAGAGAGAGAGGAAATGGGAAACAAACAGGAAATTATAAATAAACAGATACATGTACAAGCTGTTTTCAGTTGGGTATTAACTTAGATAATTAATTTGAGGTTGAAAATCATTGGAATGTCACTTTAAATGAGCAGTCAGTATTCAGTAATATGGACTCAACTACAACAACAGCAAACGTGCATCAGCAACATTAGCGATGCTCTATCAGCTACATTGAGCTATGCTAGCTAACTAGAGTTATCTAATACCCATTAACTGCTTACAGCAAGTTATTTTCTTATTGACAGATATTTATTATATCTATGGCCTAGCATATACTGAAATCATATACATGTACCAAAACAGAGAATACAGACCAGAGGACTGCTTGGATTGACCAACAACATGTTTGTGAACCCTTGCTGATCATAATATTATTATGGTCATTATTTGCAAAGAGCCAGGCAGTGAAATACTGCAGATTATTTCTTTAACATTCATCAACCCTTCTGCTAAAAGATTTTCAGTGAAGGAAGCATATTTTTCTTACATGAAAGCCTTAACGGTTTGGTTTATTTCTCTCATCAGATGTAGATGTCCAAACTCCTGATGAAAAATCTGTCATCACATACGTCTCAACACTGTATGATGTCTTTCCCAAAGCACCTGAAGGTGTTGAGGGAGTCAGTGCAAATGTAAGTACAGTACAAGCCTAAAGCCTAAAAAAGTATTGGCTTGCATTGTTTTACTTGTGTCGCGCTGCAAAAATAGCCGACCTACAAGCTCACAATGCGTTGCAGATGCGATGCGTTGTGAGCTTGTAGGTCAGCTAGTTTACCCTGCGCAACACTGTTGTATGACGGGGCATAAATTAGGCATAAGAAACGTACTTAAATTAAACATGCTGCAGCATGAGTACATGCTTAATCCATTCCAAAGTGATGACAAATGATACATGGCTGATATTCCATTTGTTCTTGTCGTTCAGGATGTTGATATCAAATGGGTTGAGTACCAGAACATGATCAAATACCTCAGCCAGTGGATCAAACACAACGTGACTGTAATGTCAGACAGAGCATTCCCCAACAGCCCCGTGGAACTCAAGGTACAGCAACAAGCAAAGTCAGTCAAAAACCACTGGAAGGTTTCGCTCTGGGTTTTTTGTTTTGGTATCTTGAAGGCTCGGGTTACCATTTCATCTTAAAAAGTGCTGACTGCTGATTATCAGTGTACTGTGTACAGTGCTTGACTGAGGATATAATGTGAGCCTGCTGCAAATAACCCATTGGTAGCTTCTAATGTAACTGAATCTTAAAGTAATATTGACAAAAATGAGAGGGCAGTTTCCATTTGCTGCAAGTAAGCCGCTGCTAATGGAAAAGGCACTTCCATGCGGGCAATATATATGGATTTCTTTTGATGCTACTCTGAGTAAATATGTCAACCATTACATTTTCAGTTATTATTCTTTTTGTCCACAGGCACTTTATACACAGTATTTGCAGTTTAAAGAACATGAAATCCCAGCAAAAGAGAATGAGAAGACCAAAATCAAGAATCTTTACAAAATGCTCGAGGTATACCAATGCATAGTTTTTTATGTGATTATAATACTTGATTAAAATCCTTGCAAGCGTTCTGGTTCTGCATATGGCAGTAATAGCATTTGTGTGTGTGTGTGCGTGTGCGTGTGCGTGTGCGTGTGTGTTAGATGTGGATTGAGTTTGGACGTATCCAGCTGCCCCCAGGTCTCCACCCTAATGACGTGGAGAAGGAATGGGGTAAACTGATAGTGGCCATGTTGGAGCGAGAGAAGAGCCTGAGGCCTGAGGTGGACAGGTATGAAGAACTGCTACTGTCTTTCTATGATGATTTATTGTCATCTTTGAAACATCAATATTTCAACTTATAGGGTTGAGAATAATTAAACTCTTTGGTAAATGTGATGTAATTTGGAAATTAAGCTTTGGTAAATGCTGTTATAAATGCACTTTCAGAAAGTAGGTTTTTTAGTTTTTTTTTTTTACAAATGTACAAATGTATTTTCACATACATTTTTGACAGTTGCGATGCAATGCGAGAGTGCGGTCTAGCCAACACCAACTCGGGACTCCTGAATCGTTGCCCTCCACACTCTCCTATTAGTCCAGGGGCCAACACTGATATTTTCACAAATTGGTACCACCTAAGGTGACCGTAAAGTTTTTGTATTTTTGTCTTCCTACATGTCTCTAGTTTATATTTTGGTATGATAACCCTTCCAATCTTGTAGCTTAATGGCAGTTATCACTACCTACCGGCTAATGTATCCGGTAGGAGACACAAAGTAGAATAGAATCTTTGTGTCTCCTACCGGAAATACACCCGGGCATCAAATTATTGCGACAGAAAACAAAATATATCCATGTATTCAAGGCTTCATGGGGTGTGCAATTGATAACTTCTCAGATTTTTGGTGTTTGCAAAAAGACTGCTTTCCATAAGCTTGTAAAAGTTGACCCTCCCTCGGTCTAGGGTGGTCATAGCTGAATGGGTAGAGAGTCCCCCTGGGAAACTTAAAGGAGGAGTTCACCCAAAAAAAATATTTTCTATCAATTGCACACCCCATGAAGCCTTGAATACATGGATATATTTTGTTTTTTGTCGCAATAATTTGATGCCCGGGTGTATTTCCGGTAGGAGACACAAAGATTCTACTTTGTGTCTCCTACCGGATACATTAGCCGGTAGGTAGTGATAACTGCCATTAAGCTACAAGATTGGAAGGGTTATCATACCAAAATATAAACTAGAGACATGTAGGAAGACAAAAATACAAAAACTTTACGGTCACCTTAGGTGGTACCAAAATATGGCCTGGCCCCTGGACTATATCTAACATCAGGGTCTTGAGCTCTACAGTGTTGTTAGCTAAGCTGTCGCGCCGCAGTGCTACTATGTAGGCAGTGCGCTTGCCTTTCCTGGTTTTGCCCTGGGTTGGCTCCCATAGTGTCAGTTTGCTTGTCTCTAGTTCCGGGTGCCTGACAGTTAGATGTAGTTTAGGCTAAACAAGATATTTAGTAAAGTGCATGACATACAGGGCCCTATTTTGTACGTCTTAATTACCAGATCGTATGACTTAACTTAGGACCTGGAGGTGTGGCAAATGCTGTTTTGCTATTTTGAGTGGCCAAACAGCATTGGCCACGCCCCCAGGTCTTAAGTTAAGGCAAAAGACCTGGTAATTAAGACGCACACACTGTATCTGTCAAAATTACAAAGCATATTCATATATTCATTCATATTCATAACAAGAAAAACAAGCATAGTTTGGCTCAATCCCCTCAAATCTCCCTATTCCGATCTACAAGCCGGTCATCCATCCTTCCAAATATATACAAAACATACAAAAATGTCCTCCTAGAATGACACATGCTGGAAGTCAAGCCATTCAATATATTCGAAAAAGGAGCATTAAACAAGATGGCCATGAAACAAAGAGGCATGTTTTAGATATCGATAGAATGAAACAAAATATATTACTGGCAGAAATCAGCAGAATAGACAAACAATACATTCAACATGTGGAATGTTCATTCCTTGATAGATAATTTATAAAAAATGTATTTTCAATGATTTGATTAATCGAAAAAGTCGCTTAGAAGTGAATTGATAGTTTCAGCCCTATTGACTTTGGACAGTTGGACATGTGTGCACTGTGCACTTCCTTAAACTATTAGACAATGACGGTGAAATACACATTGAGTCCTACATGTCATTTTTCAGTGAAATGTTTAGATCCTGCTCCCAGGCAGGCTTAAATCTTGTCGGGAGGAGCATGTCTCATACAGTACATACCTGTCAGACCATCATAGACCTCAGATGCCACAAAAACGTACATGTATCTGGTGCCCCAGGGAAATGTGGTACCGGCAAGTACCTGATCCCTTGGTATTTGGTAGGTTACTGGTACTTTCCAGAGTTGCTCGAATGATGCTAACCTGTCTTCAGTAAAAAGATCTTTCAAGTGCATATTACCCATTCTGTGCCAATCTTGAAATGCAGGATCAAGTATGCAAGGTTAAAAGAAATGATTATATACAATAATATGGCTTGAAAGAGATGAACCCACGGAAGTCATAGTATTTTCCTGAACTGAGCCCACGCTCTTAACAGTTTGCAAAGTACACTTTATTTTTTCAACAGAATTTTTCATTCAGTTATATTTCTGTCATTTGATTGATTGATTTGATGTATTGGCTTGTTTTCCCAGCGATATTTTCATGATATGATGCAGTGCCTGTCTCTATCAGTTCCATTTTGCACAGTCAATGTTTTGTTTCCATTCACCTTTTGTTGACGAGTACATGACATTTCTGGCTTTTACACTTTACTCTCTTCAGTCAAATGTCAGTGTTGGTCTGTAGATGGGGGGCGTGTTTGGAAATCACCTGGTGTTTTTGAGGATTAGTGATGATAAGTGACGACATGAAAGCGTATCCATTCTTGTATTCAGTGTTAGTTGTAGATAATTATGGTATTAACGTGGGTGAAGTAAAAATTGGCAGAAAACTGAATCAAAGTAGTTTCATAGTACTTTACACAACCTCTCTACCTGTAGAGACCGTGTACTGTCTCAACACGTAGTCAGCTCTAATAAGTCAGCTCTAATATATCAAGAATGACACAAACTTTTCATGCCCTCAGGCAACATTTTCTTCCAGGGTGGGTTCCATTTTACTGGCTGCGTGGACACGTACGACACTATAAATGTGATCCGTCCACAACGCTGCAGCCAGATGGCTCTGCGGATGCTCTCTCTGTGAGATTGCCACGGTTAGGATGGCGCCGAGGATTGTAGGTTTAGCAATATTGAAGCAGTTCTTTTAGTGGCTGCACGGACGTAGGAATACTGGTCCATCATGGACAGCCCTCTGGCATATCATGGTAGCGTGTCGTCCATCAGTAACAGCACTTTCACCAGCTTAATGAGCTCTGCTGACAACCTCAACATTGGACCTGGCATAGAAACTTTATACACCATGAGCAGCCCTGTCTATTTCAATAACAACTCAATCTATGGACCTAGGTGAGGATACACAGTCAGATTAGGCATTTGTGAAGCTTTATCTGAGTGTGGTGATATCCTAATAATGCAAAACAATTGTTCACACAATTTTAACCGTTTCAGCCCTATTTTGTACTTAGTTGTACGGCGGTGTCATGTAAAAATAGCAGATCAATATGCTCACAGCATGTCGCGTTGGAAGGCTTTGTGAGCTTGCAGATCTGTTAGTTGTTTTTTCATTTGTAAAGAGAAGTGGCTAACTTGATTTTCTTTTTCGTTTTTGTTTTTCAGACTTGAGATGTTGCAGCAGATTGCAAACAGGGTTCAACGGGACTGTGTTAATGGAGAGGACAAACTAGCCTTAGCTAGAACTGCCCTGCAGTCTGTAAGTATCCCCTGAGAACTGTACTATTATTATTTTTATTATTACTATTATTATGATGTTATGATTATTATTGTATTATTATAATAATTTTTTCAATTATTTACCTTTTTTTGTATAATGTTGATTAGTCATGCTTTGCCTTTCTTATCTTTGCAAAGGATGCAAAACGTCTTGACTCGGGTATCCAGTTCCAGAATGAGGCAGAGATCGCTGGCTACCTGTTGGAATGTGAGAATGTTCTCAGACAGCAGGTGGTGGACATTCAAATTCTTCTGGATGGGAAATTCCACTTTGTAGATCAACTGGTGCAAAGGTACACAATTGTATAACAGGATATGATGCTTAAATCTGAACAGCAATGAAATGTTATTATGTATATTTAAACATTTTTCATGGTTCTCGTTTACTTACAGGGTATCAAAACTTCGGGATGACCTTGTAGCCCTGAGAACCGAGTGTTCTTCTGTGTACAGTCAAGGTCGCTCCTTGACCACAGAACAGACTAAGATGATGATCTCTGGCATCACTCAGAGCCTAAATTCAGGCTTCTCCCAGAATCCCAGATCGCCAGCCCTCACTCCAGGCGGGCTGGGCACCCCTGGATCCCCTTTCACCTCTAGCCTTACACCATCCCTGACGCCGACCATGACCCCCGCCTTGACCCCCAGTTCGCAGCCTGGATCGATCCAGGCCTTTATGGGGGGCGGTGGTGGGGGTGTGGACCCCACCTCTCTCATGCATCTGAAGCACATGCAGATCCGTAAGCCTCTGGGGAAGTCTCAGGGTGACCCCAACATGACAGAGGAGGAGGCCAACATGAACTTTGTTCAGGACCTTCTAAACTGGGTTGAGGAGATGCAGGTGAGTGTTCAGCATTAGCCCCTCAAGCCCTATTTTTAAAAAAAGATAAATTGACTTGCCCAAAATAGAGATGCCAGGTTGAAAATGGTTAAAACAAATAATAAGTTGACATCATGTCTTGTGAGTGTGTGTGTTGAACATGTAAATATGTATTTTCTTTTCTGTGATGAAGGTGAAGTTGGACCGCGCTGAGTGGGGCTCTGATTTGCCCAGTGTTGAAACACATTTAGAGAACTACAAAAGTGTACGCAGAGCCATAGAAGATTTCCAAATGACTCTTAAAGAGGCCAAACTAAATGAGGTAAGTGCTGTGCAGTTTAGTCCTGTCTAATTGTTGGACCTCTACTTGTATTCACTGTTTATAGTCTTTACATATACTGTATGCATTCATATGGCAATCTATTCATGCATATTCTCATGATAGACTGTACATTTATACATATATTTTTTGATTGAATGTACATTGTGTTAAGTTATTCAGTACCAGTGCAGATGGGTGTGGGTGTCTAGAATTGAAGTGTATTTTATTTTATTTGGATTTGATCTATTTTCTTATTTATCTTGGTTTGGTTCTTATCTCTTACACTTACCTGTACCTCTCCTGTGTTTCACTCTTACTGCTGTTGCTGCTATGACACCTGCAATTGTTTCCAGGGCTCAAAAAAGGTTTATCTTATCTTATCTAATTCAAAAGTGCTTTTCTTTTTCAGATTCAGATGAAACCACCTCTAAAAACAGCTTATTCTGAAAAACTGAACAAATTAGAAAGTCACTACGAGAAGTTATTGGTAAGTAATCGATTGAACATACTTTGACACCCAAAAAGCAATGCAACAATGTACCAGTGTTGTTTTATTATAGCAAACTTATTTATGAACATGTGTTTATTTATGTCAGCACCGTTCAAAAGAGCGTCAGAGCAACCTGGAGAGTCTGCACGACTTCGTATCGCGAGCCACCCAGGAACTAATCTGGCTCAACGAGAAAGAGGAAGAGGAGGTCGCGTTTGACTGGAGCGATCGTAACAGCAGCATCGCCAAGAAAAGAGACTACCATGCTGTAAGTCATTTTTATCAAGATGGCACCCTTTAGCTCCCCTTTAAATAATCTACCGTATATACATTCACGGGTCCATTTGGGTCAATGTTTACTGTACTCTCTCAGTGTTAAATTTACACTGAGGACTTTACTATCTTAGTGTTGTCTGTGCTAAAGCATGGATACAAAGGCACTTCAGGAGCTTTTTCATGTACTTCATTAATCCTACAGGCCTGGGGCCCTCACATAGACCACAAATACCTGTGTAGGCCTGCACACCTTTATCAAATAATTATCTCAGTGAATTTGTTTTTTCACTGCAGCATGGACAGCTCTATTAGACAGGATAAATGGTGGTGGGAGAGGAGGGAGTGCCTAGTTCTTCTAATCTATATGGCTGTACTTAGGGGCACCTTAAGGTGAGGAAAACACTGAATGAATCAGAGGGTAAGACCCTAGATAGGGGCCCTGGAACATGCTAGAGGTAATTGGCTATTTGGTTGTTTAACAACTGCTAGGTCATGGGTAATGATTGAGTTGTATAATTTTAGGAGATGTTTCTTCTACTGGAAGGGATACAATCCTGTCCAGTATACATTTAGGCTAAAATGCAATCAGTTTTTTCTATTGTGGCATTTTAAAAACTGTGGGGGTATCAGTGCATGGTATCGGTGCATCCCTAATTTGTTATTTGTCAGTTTTACTAATATTATTAGGGGTCCCAGGATTTTTATCTGCAACCCTGATTATACTGTAAATACACGTCTCTTCATTACAGGATCTAATGAGGGAGCTGGATGACAAGGAAGAAGTGATCAAGGGTGTGCAGGACAGGGCTGAAAGTCTCCTGCTTGCGAACCACCCTGCCAGGCTAACCATTGAAGTAAGCCCTGCTGTTATCTCTTTTTTTCTGAACTGAGATCTGTGATAGTGACTAGTGACATAAAGTTTTTCAGGACTGTACGGCTGGCTATATAATTGCATTCAACCCTACATTTATTTAATTATTTTTCATTTTTGTCAGAGACATTTATTGTGATATGGTATTGTTATTGAAATAATCTGAAGGTTAGATATCAGCCTAAAGACCTGTATATCAATGAGTTTTCATGTTGTTGTGATCTAGGCGTACAAAGCTGCCATGCAAACCCAGTGGAGTTGGATACTTCAGCTCTGCTACTGTGTAGAGCAGCATCTCAAAGAGAACGCTGTCTATTTTGAGGTGAGGTTATGCTTAATTTATACATAGTTGCACGACAGTGTCACAGAACACAATGCTCAAAATAGCAGATCTACAAGCTCACAATGTGTCGCATCACAACGCGTTGCGAGCTTGTTGACCTGCTATTTTCAGCATGCAGCTACAGTAAGTATAAAGCAGGCTTTACTGCTATTGCTTGATTTTATAGCATGAAAGCTCCTCAGTTGAGCGCAGCTTCTTATCTAGTGATGCTTTTTGCTCCATATAGTTTTTCAAGGATGTCAAAGAGTCCACGGATTACCTGAAGGGCCTCCAAGACGCCATTCAGAGAAAGTACAGCTGTGACCGAACGAGCAGCTTACACAAACTGGAAGATCACATTCAGGAATCCATGGTAAGCTGGACTACAAGGAATACACTAAACGGGGTGAAAAAAAGGAATGAAATGTGTGACACACAACTTACTGTGGGTGTTGTTTTTGTGTCCCCTAGGATGAGAAAGAGCAGCTTCTTCAGTACCGTAGCACTGTAGCTGGGCTGGTGGGCCGGGCCAAAGCAATTGTACAGCTCAGGCCGAGGAATCCAGACAACACAGTGAGGTCATCCATTCCTGTCAAAGCCATCTGTGATTACCGCCAGATAGAGGTATTATGCAGCTATTGTTTGTTTAATGTTGGATTGTTAATGGTGTGGACACAATTATACAACATTATTATTTCACATATTGTGGTCTAAGTTTCTCCTAAATAAAATAAGATAATGCGGGGGAAAAAAACATGTTCCTACTGTATATTACTGAAAGTATGGTTTGGGGCCACGTGTAATACCCTTCATGGACCACCTGTGGTCCTCGTACCACCAGTTGAAAACCCCTGCTCTACAGCAGTGATTGCTATTGAAATATAGATCTAATTTAACGCAATTTTAACTACAAAAAAAATAATAATGTGACTTACACACCCCATTTAAATGAACACTGGATTTTTATTGTGCAACTCTGCCCAGATAACCATCTACAAGGATGATGAGTGCGTGCTGGCCAGTAACTCTCACCGGGCCAAGTGGAAGGTGATCAGCCCAGGAGGAAACGAAGCCATGGTGCCGTCCGTCTGTTTCACCGTGCCACCGCCCAACAAGGAGGCTGTTGATATGGCCAGCAGGTGAGCCGCCAACACCTCAGTGTTCCAGTGGCAATTACACACGTAGATGTTCTGTGTACTGGCGTTTGGAAAGAATTCACTCAACCCAAACAACTCAGTGGCCTCTGGATTTGAGATGTCTACTCTGCAATCCAGAACTTATTCAACTTAGCACAGAGAGAGAGATGAAGCAGGGATTCTTGTTAAATGTGTATTTTCAGACATTTAACGACTTGAACCCTCAATACTTTGTAAACTTGACCTTTGGCTCTGTACTCGGCCTGCTCCTTTTTCCCTGTAAACCAACTCTTCTCTGAAAATAGCCGATCTACAGGCTCAACGCGTCTGTGACGTGTTGTGAGCTTGTAGATCTACTATTTTCTGCTAATGTTCCCCCCAGAATAGGGATGCAAGGGTTCAAGTGGTTAATGTAAAAATAAAAAAATTAAGTCCCTATCACACAAAGATTTGGCGGGCCCCCTGCAGTGTCTCTGAGGACCCCCTAGGGGTCCCCGGACCTCCTGGTGAAGACCCCTGCCTTTTATTTTATTTATATATTGACAAATTGTTTTGAAAATGTTAAAATGATTTTGAAAATAACAGATCTATAAGCTCGTAGATCTGCTATATAAAAAAAAAATCAACTATGACCATATGCCCAAAATAGGGACACCAGGGTTAAAGTGGTTAATGAATAACATTTTTATTTTATCCAATCTGTATGATAGAGTAATGAGAAATGTAGACCCTGGTTTGGGTAGGACACCTACTGGTTGACAAGCAGTACTGCCACAAGCTCATAACAGCAGGCATTGCACCTTGGCTGAGTGCTAGAACCCAGGCTCCAATCCTGGATAGGACCAGGCATGTCACAATTATTACATAATCGCCTCATCGCAATTATTTTAGATAATCGCAATTATTTCTTGTACAAGCGTCATAATCGTCATAATCCTTTCCATGTTGAACATTTTCCAGATGTTTTCAAACATTTAAAAAAATAGTGTAAATAGCAGATCTACAAACTCAAAACACGTCGCGATGCGACACGTTTTGCGCTTGTAGATCGGCTATTTCCACTATTAATGTTTTTTGAAAGTATACAGTTATTAAATATGTAAGTTATTTGTCATTATCTGCCCTGTGCACCTTTTAGTTTAAGTTTACGAAGCATAAAAGCCAAACAGAAATGTCATTTCTATTCATAATGTTCCAATGGTTCAACAACAGAAACACAATTAAACCGTTAATCGCAGTTATTTGAGAGACAGTTAATCGTCAAGTAAAAGTTCATAATCGTGACAGCCCTAGATGGGACATACAGTAAAAGTTATGGATTGCATCTTGACCATTGCATGTACAGTATGTGTCGTAGTGGCTTGACCTTAGTTTGCCGAATGGATGATTTCTTTTGCTTTTGCCTGCAGAATCGAGCAGCTGTACCAGAACGTGTTGGCCCTGTGGCATCACTCCCACATCAACATGAAAAGCGTGGTGTCCTGGCACAACCTCACGCATGACATCCGAGCCATCCGTAACTGGAACGTGTCCTCGGTACGTCTGAAACCCTTCGGTTCCTTTTTCTTGTTATCATTGGGGGAACAACGGATGAGATTAACTACAACATGCCATTTACTGACTTTTTAATAGACGTTCATTCATAAGCATTATCAATTAATCAATGATATGATTATATTGACAATAAAATGGGATGTCCCCACCCAAATTAAATTCATTTTAATTTCACCATAGTTCAATTCACTCGAAATTATTATAATGCTGAACATTATTTGACACTATAATGTACTATTATGACATTTAGACAATTTAAAGTATTTCCATATAAGGGTCCCTTTTTTAAATGTGGGTCCATGGCCTAATGAAATTCAGTTTATGGATCTTTCATATCAGTGACATGAAAAAGTTTGAACACCCCTGATTTATATTGCACGTCAGATGCCGATTGACACGTTTCTGTGATCCACGCAGATCAAGACGATGTTACCGGGTGAGCATCAGCAGGTCTTGAGCAACCTGCAGTCCCACTTTGAAGACTTCCTGGAGGACAGCGAGGAGTCTGAGGTGTTCACCGTGGCCGACCGCTCCCAGCTGGAGAGAGACGTCACTGCCTGCAAAGAATACTACGAGGAGCTGCTGAGATCGGCTGAAAGAGGCAAGCCTTCCATGACAGTATCGACAGGGGGGCGCTGGTGTACATAGAACACCACACCTCGAGGGAAACACATGGCTCTATAAGCCTATTAGGTGTAAAGTTGATGCTTTAAAAAAAAAAGAAGTGCTTTTTGATCTGGATTAAGAACAGTCTCAACAGCTGTGGTTTAGTGCAGTGATTCACAAACCTTTTAAGGACCCACGCAGTTTAGTACGCATTAGACAGCGGACCCCCCAAAAAAAAGAAAGTGCTCAAATGGAACGGGTCCAACTATCAATCATTACTTTGAGATTGAAAACCACGGGTTTAGTGTGCCGCTTGGGGAAGAAAATAAGTACTATGATGTACTATGTCAAAATGTCATAGGGTTACAATGTGCTTGCTCTATATATTGTGCGGATGCCGCCATCTAGAGGGGCATCTTTGCACTGACGTGAATATGTGAGACTGTTGGTTACATTAGCAGTGTATTATTACTCCAGAACAGTTGCTATATTAAAACTTTGGCACGTGTTACATATTATGAATAACTCTTGAGGTGTAAAGGTCAATTTCTAGAAGTCTTAGGCAGACTTGGTAAACGTTCCCGTCGTTCCATATTAAAAATATTTGGCAGACTTGGTAAGTCAGTGCCAAGTGTTTTTCCAGATGACAGAAGTATGATGGATAATGGTCAAGAGCAGTAACTCCAACTCAAGCAAAGTAAAACGTACAGGAACAGCGTATCATAAATTGTGATGATCAGAAAAGTTACATTTTTTTCCCTATTTGTGTTTTTGCTTTAAACAGAGGAGCACGAGGAATCTGTGTACAATCGTTACATCTCAGAAATACGCAACTTCCGAATGCATCTGGAGGCTCATGAGGAACATCTGATCAGAGAGATCAGAACTCCACTGGACAGAGATGACCTGGAGCAGAGCCTGCAGCGCATCACAGAGCACCAGGTACAGTATGCATCAACATATAGACAACCTGTGATTATTTTTTTTATGCTTTCAGAACATAATATTCAACTTAGTTTCTTATGCTGGCACCTTGCAGAAGAAGACAGCAGAGCTAAACCAGCTAAAAGAAGACCTTGAGGCCATGAAGGAAAAGTGTGAGCTGTTCCTCAGACAGGCCTCAGCGTCTCCGTCAGTCCCAACCCTGTCATCTGAGCTCAATGTCCTCACCCAGAGCATGAGCCAAGTGCACTCCATGTCAACCATCTATATGGACAAGTAAGATGGGCCTTCTCTATCGTCTAAAAGTGAATGCCACAGTATTATGTCGCAGAAACAATTACTTGCAATGAGAAATGTATCTGAGGTGAAGTTTTGTCTTTGGTTTAGGTTGAAGATTGTGAGTTTAGTGGTGAACCACAGCCAGAGGGCAGAAGCTCTCGTTAAAATCTACGAATCCAAACTCTATGAGGAAGACGCCATGAACTCAGACCTGAAGTCCATCGACACGATCATTTGCACACTCAAGGTAGTACAAACTTTTCACTCTATAATGCTTCAGTGATTTTGTTTTGCAAGACCTTACCCAAAATAATATTTTGTGGATTTTGTTGTTGAATTATGTTTTTTTCCCCTCCACCTCTCATTCATCATAGCAATGGCGGAAAGAGATCGATGAGAACCGGGAAGTGTTCCACGACATGGAGGATGAGTTGCAGAAAGCGAGCAGCATCAGCGATCGCATGTTTAAGGCACACAATGAGCGTGACTTTGATCTTGACTGGCACAAGGAGAAGGCTGATCAACTGAGTGAGAGGTGGCATAACGTTCACTCCCAGATTGACAGCAGGTTTGTGCTTTTGATCAGACCAGACCCTCCTGCAAATCGCGAGTGAGCCTTTTACTCAAACATAACTGTGCACTTGTGAGTATTACATACTGAGGTTGTGAATTTGATTTCAGGCTTCGGGATTTGGAAGGTATCAGCAAAAATCTGAAATACTACAAGGATTCTTACTGTAGTCTGGATGAATGGGTTCAAGAAATAGAAACAGCTCAACTAAAGGCCCAAGAGAACAAACCTGAAGACAGCAAGGCACTCGCTGAGCTCCTGAACCAACAGAAGGTAGGACCAGAGGACACTTAAGGCTGTTGTGTAGTCGTTAGATAAGTGTCCGCAGATGTTGTATGAAAACTGTCAGGAGACGTCTTTGGAACAAGCTGTCACGTCAACTTGGACACTTTTTTTTATATGGCCAGGTGTTGTTGGCAGGTGATGTTGAATTGTCTGGCAATGCAAGACTATAACTGACTGTGAATCATTTAAAATATATGTGTTTTTCAGGTTCTTGTGGCTGAAATTGAACAAAAACAGGGCAGAATTGAAGAATGTCAAAAGTACTCAGAGCAGTACTCATCTGCTGTCAAAGTAAGCTTATTTCTACATTAAATGTATTTTTATCGTAAATTAACCATTCTAAGATGGAAATCTGTAGTATTCCTGTATATATTTGTATTGGCAGATGGATTTTTTTGCACGCAAGGCTTCAGATAATGATTATACCTAAATCTCGTTTCACAATTTAGGATTATGAGCTTCAGCTGATGACCTACAGAGCGATGGTTGACTCCCAAGCCAAATCTCCACTCAAGAAGCGGAGGATGCAGAGTTCTTCTGACGCCATCCAACAAGAGGTGAACCATGAAATGTGATGGATCTTTTATGCTTGGGATCGCTCGGGTGGCGCAGTGATAAAGTCCCTGCCCACCACCATGGAGGTTGTGGGTTCAAATCCACCATGGTGCATCCGGCTTTGTCGGGCATCTATGCGAACACAATTGGCCCATGTTCGGGGGAGGGAAGCCGGGCGGGGAGGGTGAGATTGGTCATTGCACGTACTCCCACAGGCTGGGCGGCACCTGTCAGCAGGGACTGTTGGGCGGGAGGAGTAGGACGAAGGCCCTAAGTACTTCTGGTGGGGGCTCCTCACCTGCAGGGAGTCAGTAGGATACAACAGCAGTGACAACACAGAAATAAGTGTTGGGAGGAATTAATTGGCGATTAAAAGGGGTAAAAATGTATTGGCTATTCTAAAAAAGAAATGTGATGGAGCTTTAAAGCAGTAGTCTTCATTTAGCTCTGCGTGCTAAATGAAGTATTTCTGGTTTCGTTTCACCACAGTTTATGGATCTTCGAACCCGCTACACTGCTATGGTAACCCTGATGACACAGTATGTGAAGTTTGCCAGTGAAACTTTGAAAAGAACTGAAGATGAGGAGGTAAGGCTTTCATATTTTAAATCTTATTGCTTAAATTGATATATATAAACTACATTTTATACATACACAGTCATATTATGGCTGTCTATTCTCAACTTCGGCCAGATATTTGACATAAACATAAAGCATTTTTCACCTTTCTTTTCTAGATTGATTATAACATATTATACTATGTTTTGGTCCCCCATTCACTGACATTCATGTTGAAATGGTGTGGGGAAAAACACTGAGACTATAAACTTGTCAGGGAATTCAGCCTTTTGAAAACCACATGGCCTGTTTTGGTCACTAAAATGACTGTATCACTGCACCACAACCCGGATGAGCTGTTGAGCAGGATTTTAATATGCCTGGGAATAAAATTATTCCTTTCAACATTTTAAAGCCAAATTTTATCTTGAAGAGAGATTTTAATAGCACTGTCAGGTTTAGCCAACATTGACTCAGTAATTCAAGTGATTTTGGAGAAATACACAATATACATGAAATCTAAAAGTAAAGCCATTTACGGACAAATGGCTTGTTTATGTTCAATATATGGCCATATTTGTGATAGACAGTGTCATGTATGGATGATGTTGCGACTGTGGTATATTGTCGATGTTTGAGTCCTTTTGTTGTATTTTTGTATGGGTACTTGGTCTGTGGTGTCCATTTTGTTTTAAATCCCTTTTCTTGGCAAACTTTTGTTATTCTCTTTATGTAACATATTCTGCCTTCTTTGTAAGGAACATGCATGTAATTTACATGTACATGCACTGTTATATAAAACTTTGATTTAATTTAAGACTTGGTTTAATTCTTGTTCTTCTCACATTATTGTTATTTATTTTTTGGTTGGGATTGGTTGAGGGAGAGGGTGATGCTCCCAGTTATAACTGTAAACCCAATAAAACTTAATTCAATAAAATCCGGATTTCGGCGGATTCGGGTACTTCCCCCCCATTTTTTGTTACTTTATTTCGGTTTTAGGGTCAATTGTGACTCGCGATCGCGGTAACTCGCAGATTAATAGTCTAGAAATAATTTATTGGGAAAAAAATATATATATATATATATATATATATATATATATTTTTTTTTTTTAATTATAAATTTCCCAGGGTCCGCAGAGAGGTGTCCCGCGGTCCGCCTGTTGAAGACCCCTGATCTAGACAAACATGTTTGCCCAGATCTTGTAACAAAGCTGATAAAGGGAGATACTTTACTGGTTTAAAAGCCTTTAAAATCACTGAATTATCAATTAAGACAATGCAAACAAATGAGTTCTTCATATATATGCATGAATAATCCTTGTTTACTTGATGGGCACTTGAAGCCTCTTTAAGACCATCAGTGCTACTTGGGTTATATTTTCCCTTTCTATTCAGCATGAATGATGATATTTGCTTCTTTGCTTGGATGAAGCAAAGTCATGAAGTTCTGTATGCCGTGTGCATACAGAGTTGTTGCTGGTGAAGGTGCTTTTTCTAGGGAAGATCAAGCTCTTGATACTGGCTGATGGTATCATACACTGATGACACTACATGACATTTCTGTGGGAACATTTTTATAGTCTCTCCAGGATTGTGTTTTTGTTGTGATTATAGCAACCATACACCACTATTTATATATTGTAGTAATACTAATAACCCTTTTCATATAGTTTACATTATCACCTTTACATGTAATTAGCATTATTGAGACAGTAGACACACACACAACACATATAATAATAGATAATTACATCGCTGTAATTACATCGCTGTTGAATACATATATATATATATATATATATATATATATATATATATATATATATATATAAAAAATACTGTACACACACACACACACACACACACACACACACACACACACACACACACACACACACACACACACAACAGCAATGTAATTACACACACACTTAAAAGACAAAACCTTGCAGTCGTAAAATCACAAATTCCTGGAGAGACTCATTAACAGTGCTGCAACACTTTGTGGTAAGGACAAAGATATGCTAAAAAATATATATATATTTTCCTCACATTTTCATTCTTTCTTTTAAACATGAAAGTGGTTAACTCATTGTTTTGCATTATAGAACAGAAAGGCTTTTGAAAAAGCTGAATATGTGACATGGACAGAGACCATGCAGCTGCAAAAGGTTGCTGGAGAAAAAGAGATTAGCCAGCTTCAGTTCCGAGTGCAAGAGCTAGAGGCTACACTGGCTGAAAGACAAGCACAGCTGGGCAAGCTGGAAGGAGAAGTACAAACACAAAAGATGACCAATGATGATTTAATCATTCAAAAGTCAAACCTTGAACACGAGGCTCATCAATATCTCACTGAACTAGAGTTAGCAGTGGAAGACAAAGCTGCTATTGAGCAGGAGTTAAGTGGTGCACAACAGTTGATTGAGCAGTTGGAGGTGAAGCGGTCCTCCTTGGAGGAGGATGTCCAGCTATTAAAGAAAAACATAGAGGAGAGCACCATGGAACTGAGGAAACTAGAGGACCACTTGAAGAGGAACGATAGCTATGTCCAAGAGACTGAGAAGGACAATCAAAGACCTAAGAACAAACTCAAGGTGAAGGAAGGTACTGAGGCACAGTTGCGAAACCAAGATCACTCTGTGGAGATACATGTGACCCAGCAGTTCCAGTCATCTGACCTAAAGATAGTCCACAGTGAATCACAGTCAACTGCAGTTCAAGAAAACTCCCACG
Organism: Gymnoscopelus microlampas; assembly: GCF_963454915.1. NCBI lineage: Eukaryota > Metazoa > Chordata > Actinopteri > Myctophiformes > Myctophidae > Gymnoscopelus > Gymnoscopelus microlampas. The sequence goes on along the minus strand of NC_139950.1, from coordinate 38,450,319 downwards.
TACAGCTGAGTCGAGTCGACACTGAAGGAGATGACCTGAAGCACAAAATAGAAGAACTAACCATGCTGAAGGAAAGAGCTGAAATGGAGATCAAGGCACTGAAGTCAGAGCTGAACTCTGTGCTTGTTCATAAAAACGTGGCTGAGGAGAAAGTGCAGAATTTAAATGAACTGTTGGATGACAGCAATAATAGACTGAAGGAACTTCAGATGGATGTGGAGACAGAAAAGAACAACGTGAGACAAACATCAGAAAATCTCCGACAAGGAACATCAGACCTGAAGAACTCCATCGACCTGTTTCAAGAGCAGATAAAATCTCTCCAGAGGGACAAGACTTCATTGGAGCAGAAAACTGCTTTCCAAAACACAGAGGTTGAAGGTCTTAAAGAGCAGCTCAAGATCAGCCGTGAAACGCTACAGAAGAAGAGTTCCATAGAACAGAAGAACAATCACAGGATGAGCAGCGTAGAGGAAGAGTTGTCCTCCAAACTGTCAGAAATAGATCAGTTGAAGTTCAAATGTAATGAACTGACAAGCGCAAATGTGTTATTGGACAACGATATCAGGGCACTTCGGGTAAATACTGAGTCACTGAAGATGGACAAATCATTCTCTGAACAAAAGGTAAAATCTTTAAATGGTGAAATAGAGAGCTGGAAACAACAACTTAAAAAGGTTAAAGAGGAGATCACTGTCAAGACCACATCTGACCAAGACACTCAATACAAATGTAAAAATCTTGATACAGAGCTTCAACAAAAGGGGTTATTAGTCTCTCAGTTGCAGATGCAGATGGAGGAGCTGGAAAAGATGAACATTGACATGGAGAAGACGATGAACAAAATGAGAGCTCAACTCGATAAGGCAACCTTAGAAATGGGAAGCAAGGATCAGCAGATACAAATTTTCAAGTCTCAGGTGGAAGGCACCAAATCGCAAGTTAGAATTATTGAAGAGGAACTGCTGAAGAAATCCCAGACCTCTCATGAGCTTCAAGTTAAACTACGGGACTACAATGCGGAGGTAAAGAAAACCTCTGAGCTGCAGCAGAACAACAAAATGCTACACGTAAACCTCACAAATTATGAGAAAGAGATTAAGACCCTGAAAGCAGAGCTTAGCTCTGTGTGTGCTGAGAAGAATATAACCAACCAGAGAGTCCAGGAGCACAAAGCTCAAATTAACGATTTGAACATAATTCTGAAGAAAACTAATGCAGAACTACAGAGAGAATCAGCTGACAATCAAAACTATCTCAATAAGTTAAAGGCATTAGAAGTCGAGCTTCAGAATTATAAGCAGAGTATTAAAGGAGTGACTGCAAGCTCTGAGAAAATAGTATCTAATCTGAAGCAGGAGTTAAATACTCTTCAGAGGGACAAGAAAATAGCTGAAGAAAAGCTAGCTAACTTGAAATTGGAAGTTGAAAAATTGATTTCCTCTCAGAACAGATTCAAAGATGAGTTAGCTAAAGAGACCCTGGAAAGAAGAAACAAACAGTCCAGAATAACAGAGCTGGAAGCTGAGATTCAAAAGAGCAAGATAAAAGTGAAAGAGAGTATTTCTAGTTCTGACAGCTCTTTATCAATGATGAAACAAGAAATAACAATCGTACAGAGAGAGAGGACTAAAGCTCAAGAGAAATGTGTCTTATTGGGATCTGAAATCACAGTGTTGAAAGAAAAGCTGAACCAAGCCCAAGAGGAGGGCAAGCAGAAACAAAAAGAGAATTCAGTATCTCAGCTGAGATCCCAACAGCTTGAAGAACAACTGGAGAACTGCAAGCACATGCTTGAAGACTTGAAAAGTAAACTGGAACTTCAGAAGAAAGCCTATGAGAGACAGCTGCTGTTGGTGCAGACGAACATAGAGCAAAAGATCATACTGCAATCCGGAACTAAATTTTACACGGAGGAGAAATCAAAAGAGCACTCAGCATCACCAGAGATTGATAAAATAAAATTAATAGATGCTGAGCAGCAGTTGCATCAGCTGCATATTCAAATGGACAAACTGCAACAAGAGAGAACCGCTCTCAGCCGTGACCTATTAAAAGCCAAATCTCAAATAGTTCAACTAGAAGATGACAAAGTTAAACATAAGTCAAATATCAGTCATCTAGAAAACCGTCAAAATGAAAAGTCAAAGGAGGCAACAAAACTGAAAGAAATGTTGACAGAGACTGAGCAGAAACTGAGAATCAAGGAAAAGGAAGCAAGATCCCTCAATGAAAAAATGCTGTTCTACGTCGAAGAGGTGAAATGTCTTCAAGAGAAAGTTTTGAAACTAGAGGTCGCAATGAAGACCGAACAGAGGAAGATTAATGAACTTGAGCGAAGAAATGAAACCAGAGAGAAGGAGAAGGAATGTTCAAAGTGCAAGCTAATGGAGATGCCAAAAATGAAAGAATCATCAGAGGTAGGAATTAAGTTCAATATCATGAAGCAAAATACAATTTTATATATACAATAAATACATAGGCAAATATTCTATAATTACCCATTAAAAAATAACTTTGCTATTGCTTAACATTATGCATAACAATACCCGTATAATATGAGTTATCTCATGGTTGTTCCATTGTCCTTTTTTACAGATAGCAACAATGGACAAAGACAGAATAATAGAACTGGGAACAGCAAAACAAGAAACAACAGAACATTTTCAGAGTCAAAGCCTTCAAAAGGAAAAAACAGCCGTACAACTGAACAGCTCTGCACCTCAACGTACATCTATCCATCAAAGACACATACAGACCGTGACTTATACCGACCACCAGAGTGAAACTGAAGATTCCATCACAAGTGAGAAAACCGATAGAAGCCATAATGAAACACGTGTTCTCACTAATGCAAGATCCTCTCAGTCCAAACACATGCCTACCAAAGTATATCAACCAGCCGGTATGTTGGAAGAGAGCACAGAGGAGAGAGAGGGGAAGCAGAGTTCCACTTCGGCCTCACTAAAGCTCCGAGGCCTCAGGCGCACTGTAAGCATTACAAAGTTAATCAAAATTAAGCTGTTGGACCAAGACATTTTGCACCAGTTAGAAGAGGGTCTTATCACAGAGGAAGAGCTGCAAGAATATATTGGTCAGCTTCAGCTTGTCATCAGACCAACCGCTATTGCTGGAGTGTACGTGGAGTCGAGCAAGACTAAGATGTCCTTCTTAGAAGCTGCAGAGAAAGGCCTCTTAGCAAAGACCTATGCAATTGAGTACCTGATGGCTCAGGCTGCAACGGGAGGTATTATCGACCCAGACACAGGAAAAACATACTCAGTCCAAGATGCTCTGGATGTGGGCCTTCTGGACGCAGATCTGAAAGACAGACTAATGGATTCAGAGAAAGCAGTCACTGGCTATATCCATGGCAACAAAACACTGTCTGTTTTTCAGGCCATGGAGGAAAGGATTCTTGATAGACACACAGGGAGGAAGATCTTAGAGGCCCAGATAGCCACTGGAGGATTCATCGACCCCGAGGTTGGTGTTCGAGTACCACTTGGCACTGCCGTCGAGCAGAATCTTTTCAATGACATCAGTCTACAGAGTCTCTACGATCCAGTCGGCAACCCCAAAGGGTTTCACAATCCGGACATCAGACAGAAAGCATATTACAGTGAGTTGTTGAAGACATGTCTTTATGACACTGATGGTGGTGTCTATCTTTTCCCTTTTGGTGACAAGCATCTATCCAGCATCTCTCCCAGAAGTTCTCATAGACTGTCTGTCATCAGCAGCATATGTGGCGTGGAAATGTCAGCTTACGAAGCATATAAAGGGAAACGCATTGACATGAGCACCTATCTATTTCTATCTCAACAGGACAGTAACTGGCAGGAGAAGTCCATTGTTGATGTTAAAGGGAGCTCGCTTAGTGTGATTGTTGAGCTCAAAACCGGAAAGCAGCTTTGTATAGAGGCTGCTTTAAGTCAAAGGTTTCTTGAAACTTTTGAACTTCTGAGTTACCGTAATGGGTTCCTCAGTATCTATGAGCTTGCAGACCTCATACTTTCGAGAATGGTTGTAGTTGAGGATGCCAACAGCCCTGTTGCAGGTCTCTGGGATGTCACCCAGAAGAAACGCCTGTCCGTTCTTCAAGCTTTTCAACAGAACTTCATCGACAGAAATACTGCCCTAAGGCTTCTGGAGGCCCAGGCATGCACTGGAGGCATCTGTGAGCCCGCTTCTGGGCAGAAAGTCGTGATCTCAGAGGCTCTAAGAAGAGGTCTGGTGGATGAGGCATTTGCTAAGCAGCTCCAACAGTTTGAGAAGGCATATGACGGCATTGTTCATCCACAGACTGCCAAGACAGTGTCTGTCACTCAGGCCATGCAGGAAAATCTCTTCCCTAAAGATCTTGCTCTCCGATGCCTTGAATTCCAGCTGCTGACTGGAGGATTGATAAACCCCGAGACTCAAGACAAAATCTCACCCGAGGAAGTTATTCAGAGCAGTCTTGTTGATAAAGTTACTGCCTCGTTATTACTAAAAGATGAGACATCCTACGCCAAAAGCCTTTCTTGTCCAAAGACCAAGAGAAGAATCTCATTCAAAGAAGCACTTGAAAGAAGCGTCTATGATTGCCACACTGGATTAAGGTTACTGGAGGCCACAAAGCCTCATGGTGTTGGAGCCATGTCATCATACCAGTATATTTGGACGTATCATCACCTATAAATCTCTCCAACACATTGAATAAGTAAAGAGCGTATTCATCAACAAAACATGTTTTAATGGTTTATTTTCTTTTTTATGCAGTTTCAGCTTTTGAGATTCTACGGTAATACAAAACACTGCAATATGTGCTGTGATGTGTTGTGGTACTGTACATCAGACAACAAACACATTATGTTAAGTAAAGTTTTGATGTAAAAAGTGGATACTAAAAGACAAAATATTGTTGGACAATTATTTACTCTAAATAAGGGAATGTTATTCAATGTTTTGTTTGTTTTTTCTTCAATATTTCTTTTAAAACATTTGTGTCTGTGTCATCACACTTACATTACCATGATTAAAATAGAAATGAACTTATTATAACATTTTATTTCTGATGAAAAACTTGAGTTTCTGCATCTTGAATTTGGTTAATTCCTGAAGGGGTCCAAATGTCAACTGAGAATGACTTTACTTTAACTGTTATTTCAATGCCCTGTGTTAAATATGCATAGAATAAGATAACATTCCTTTTGAAAATCCTTCTGTTCAAATTCTAGAGATCTGTTGATGAGGAGAAGAAAGAACATGGTGATAAAGTTAGCAAGCTGTTGCATTGGATGTCCAATGTGAAACAGAATCAGAACAGTGATGGCAAAGGTCTCAAAGATGGTAACGCCAACACAGAAGCTTCTAATAAGCCTCAGGTAAACACCTTGTGGCTGTGGCCTTTTGTTTGTTTCATGCTGTTTGACCATAACAGAAGCCTGTACAATACTTTATTGCCTAATATTTCTTATAATATATATATTTTAAAACAAAATAACATTTCTACCTTTACCATGTGTGTATATGATTTCTAATAAAAAAAACAATTCTGTCTACCTTACCTTATTACTTATTGATCTCACAAAAGAGACATCATTGTGGAATCCCTTGGCTATGAATATTGGATTTATTTGGCCAGTTTATCATACATTAATTCATTAATGTGTTAATGATATACTTCCCAGTTGCACAAGCACACACCCATTACAAAGTATGCTTATTACAGCAAGTTACATCAAGCACACCGTTGGTTGTTGAAATATTTAAGGACTTTTCACACTTTTCAATCTATCATTATGTTATTATTTTGAATGTTATCACACTATGCTCTCAGAACACTTATAGGGGTAGCACAAACGTTTACCCCCAAATAATGAAAGTCTGTCAATACTGTACATGCATAATTAATTTTATATAACACAAGTGCACCATATTATTGTCTGACTTATAATACTAGTCTTTGTCAGAAATGGTTATATTATCATTTGTTGGACAAATGTGACCAGTCATAGAACTTGGTTTTATAAGGACATTTTGTAGGATATACAGTACTGTACAGTATAATCTATACAATCAGAGGTGCAAAAATATGTATCGATTGCTGATATTTAACAAATATTTTGGATACTACACCGTCTAAATGTTTATGCTTTTGTCAAATTAAGTTCTGAGTAATCAAACTCTTTTTAGAAAAGGAATTGATGCTTTGCATCAACATTGATAGCTCTTAATTCAGCTATTGATAGGCCTACATATGTTTGACGTGGTGAATCTAAAGTTTGGGCCATGAAGTTAGTTAGTAGTTAGTTAGTTAGATAGTAATACTGTAATAGGGCATAGCAGGGGTGGCCATGTTGTGGTGCCACAGATAGAAAACCCATTCATTCTTCCCATAGAGATTCCTGAAAATATTTATATAAATTATCTTAAGCCTGGAACCAAGCCACCTAGGCTCCTGGTGAATCATGAACTGGTATTTATTCAATATAGTATATAATATAATTAAATATAAATAAAAAAATAAATTGACACAGAATCAAATATTGATTCACCAGGAGCCTGGATGGCTTGGTTCCAGACTTAAAATAATTTATATAAATATTTTTGGAAATCTTTATGGGAAATATTTTTCAAATTCTATCTGTGACACCACAAAATGGCTGCCATTGCTATGCCCTGCTTGTTCAGTAACATGTGGCTACCCATCTCTCCAAATCTTTAGTAAACAGAAAATACGTTTTGAGGACAGGGTAACCAATTTTATTCAATCAGGAGAGAAAACACATACAGTATACAGGATAAACAAGTGAAATTGAAAGTGATGAAACAAAACAACGAGCAGACAAAACTGGAACACTATAAAATTGAAGCTGATAAATTGGTTCTCTTTCCTGATTAGGATAAAAATTGGCAACCCACCTGAAATTTTGAACCTGAATGTATTTTCTGTTTAGCTGGAGAGATGGGGAGACCCCTGTTACTGAACAAACACTCTATAGAAATAAGTACTATCAGAATATAGAGCTCTAACCTTTTAACAAAAAAAAGTTTTGTTTTAACAAAAAAACAGAAATCACCACTACAGCACCTTTTAATATTTAATAGAGTTATATCTATGCCAGCCGCCAGCCTACAACCCCCACCCCTATACCAACTGAGCCCCAGAGCATGCTGGGACTGATCTGGTAGTTCTCCAAGTCAGTGGTTCTCAAACCTTTTCTTGTAAAGAACCCCCAAAATGATACATATTTGGCTGAGGACCCCATCTCATATTTTGTGACAGTGACCTCCAGAAGCAAAGATTTGTTCGCTTTTAGAATACATATATATTCAAAGATTTGCAAAAGATTTCCTCAAACTTTCACGATTTTTCAAAAATAGCAGATCTACAAGCTCATAGTGTGGCACTCGCTCGGTGCCGCGCTGAGCTTGTATATCTGCTATTTTTGAATAGCCAAAGTATAACAAAATGGTCAAAGTGGTTAAAATTATTGTGACGCTAATTTAGTAACTAATTTAGCTGGGTACTCCCTGGTACACCCCCCCAAGGACCCCTGGGGGACCCCACTTTTAGAAAAAATGCTCCAAGTTATGTGTCCCAGCTTACACTAGCGTCCCTATTCTGGGGGCGAACATTCTGATGCACTGTGACACAACACGTTAACACTGCTTTGTGATTTGGTGTAAAGAGTATATAGTGATTATGTAGTAACTCATGAAAATAATTTAAAAAAAAAGTTTTATCCCATCGTCATTCCAAAATGTAACTATGGGGTTCATGCGGAAGAGGTTTTAAGAGTGGCCACCACTTGACTAGGAACAAGGGGAGACATTAGGAGAATGTTCACATTAAGTTAAGCCAATCTCACAAATGGCACAATAATATCAACCTCCCAGAGAAGATTAAGGAATACTTTCATTTACAAATCCCTGAAATGGTCATGGATAAGCTCATGTTTGTTTACAAATCCCTGAATTGACCCTTATCAGCTTACTTTTGGTCAGAAATCCCCGAAATGATCCTGATTAGCTTGCGTCTGGTCACAAACAATTACAGTAAATCTAATGAATGAATAACTGTAGTTCATTATCAGCTTGCTTTTTTAAATATCGTTCAGGTTATTAATCACATACGGACACGATTGTGAGTTTGATATTACAAAGGTACTGAGGATATAAGATGTCTGTCTATATTTCAACATTAACTTTACTTTGATATTGATATTCTAGGTTTCAATGGAGGAGGTGGTCACTAAGAAGGAACAAATTGCAGAAGCATTGAGGGCCACACAGATGATGCTGACTAAACACAGTGACAAGTGAGTCAAGTCATCATTTTTAAAGGGACATTATCATACTGTTGCCTGGCGTTTCAGTTCATTGTTGATGGTTATCATAGTCTGTGATTTGTGTAGATTATTTAGTTGAACACAACGTGTGAAGGCTGTAAGCCTTTGTTTGCCACAGAGCTTATTTTCTTAATTCATCCAAAAAAAAGAAACCAAATTCCATTGGTAATCAGCAGGCACCCCTGTAACACTACACTATATTATCTGACTGTTTCTTGAGGACCATTTTGGACTGCATTAGCAGTCTCCACATATACAGTACCATGCAAAGAAAGCAAACAGTGTAGAGAGTAGTGTATCACACTACCAAATGCACTCAATTATTTTACACAAGGTAATGCCTAATTTATGCTCCGTCGCATGATGGTTACTTTCCTAAGTATGAATCAGGCTTAATTCCTATAAATAGCTCTCACCGTTGGAGTAGTCATACTCCTTCCATCATACATTACTCTATAAAAGCAGTTGTGAAGCCAGCAGCTGTTTTAATAATTCATAGTTTTGATAAATGATACTGCATGCATGCGTGCGTCAGTTGTTTTCATGTATTTCAATGAGACTGTAGACGCTGCCAGAGGAATGCACACAGCTGCTGTACCATCATTCTTTCCCCCCTAGTAGACAGTTATCAGCTTCGGTCAATAAAACAATATTGACGATACAATCCATGTTTACAGGGGAAATTCTACTTTCCGTTTATATCCACCATTTCAACCATCGGCCTTGCACGGCCGCCATTAGTTCACACAACAAACAAGCACATTGTCACGACCGCCGAGAGTAGCAGCTAAAAAAAAACTAAAGGAAGGGTGGTAGTTTTCACATTAATTTATGTTGTTAACAGGACCATACATACAGTACATCATATTTGAAATCAAAAAGTTAATCTAAGTAAGGAACAATTGTGTACTTGACTCCCCTAGTTCCAGTTTTACCCCAGTGATGTCACTGAGGTAAACATGTCAGCGCAGACTGCTCAGGTTTATGGCTGCTAATAGAGTATTAGTCCTACAACAAATATGAGATAATGTTGTGAGCAAACTTGTGAGACACTGAACGCATTGGGAAGTGTCATTTACATTTCTCACATCCTCACAATAGAGCAAATGGATATGGATTAGAAATGGATCGAAGTTGCCGTTTAGAAGACTAAAATCGTCCGCTTTATCTCATTTATTATAGGATGACGGAAGAAGAACGGCAGAAAGCCCAGGAGCAACTGAACGCACTGAATCAGGCCTACAGTGATCTCTCCCAGCATTGTGCAGATCAGATGCCATCCGCAGAGCAGGTTGGACACTGGGCTGGGCTCTACAGCACAGAGTGGATTGTTTGTCACTTATCCCATTAAGACCTGAGACTGATTCTACAAATGTCTTCTAAATCCTAACATTTTTTTTGAAAAAAAATGATGTTGCTATAATCAGTCAATCTGTATTTGGCTGCAGCCCCATCTCAAAATATTTAGTTCCAGGGACCCCCACAAAGATTTGAGTAACATAGTATGTTCGCTTTAATTTTTTAAATATATATATTCAAAGATTTGCACAAAGGTTCACGATTTTTCCAAAAATAGCAGCTCTACAAGCTTAGAGTTGTATATCTGCTATTTTTGAATAGCCAAAGAAATCAAAAAATGACACAGATGCGTTCCCGGTCTTAATGGGTTAAAGTAGAAAATATACTGTAGCAGGAAAGATGAACATAATCAGTTGCATGACTAACCTTGCTACCTCTCTACCTCCACAGTGTGAACAGTTGTCTTGTGTGTCACTCCAATCAATTTATTTATAACACTAAAGCACAGGGGATTTTTGAACTACAGAAAAAAACAATGGCTTTTCGACCAATACATTTTAAAAGAGCCTGTGTATGCTGTAAACATGCTTGTCTATGTCATCATCACCGAAACAAACCTCTTGCTGTTCACTCAGCAGGTATACTGCACCTACATACAGTTAGGTCGTATGAACATTCTTTGTGTGATGTATCTAACTTGCCGTCTTTTTTTGCAAGAAGCTGTACATTTTGTTCACAGATGCATGTCAGCTTTTAATGTACCTTGCTGTTAAAACCTTGTTAACATACACATGCTTGTCAGATGGTGAGTACAAGTTTTGCCTTGCTTTTAAATACTGTTGAATTTTAATTTCACATTTTGTATTCACGGTTGTTTCTTTTGCAGTCATTTTAATGATGCTTCAAATTATGATTTCCCTTAGGGTTTTGAAAGCAGTGATGACACTCATAAGCTTGGAGATGGAGCCTTGTCTTCTGACCAATGCAGCCTAATTGATGAGATGCCTGGAGACGTTCTACCTGAGACCCAGACTATAACCTCTTGCCTCGCTCAGTCCGAGCAGCGGGTCCCTCTGGGCTCGGATGATGCTCTCAACCAAGATGTTATCCATAATTCAACATTGAAGTGCATTCCAAATCCACATTTCTCTTCTGTGCCTTTCTCACTTCTGGCAGCAGCTAGGGAAGCGGCCACCTCTGAACATATGATCATTAAGGTGATAGACATCCAACAGGTCAGTGATGAATTGAAAATGTCCTATACAGGGGATGAACTGACCTTGGAGAGAGCATTTCAGCTTGGCCTGATCCCCGGTTCTGTCTACATAAAGGTTCTTGAAAGCCAGGAGACCCAGAGGGACTTGATTAACTCCAGTAGTCAGGGGAGTACATTTAGCCTGTCAGAAGTCTGCGTAGATGAAAATACTGGAAATGCAGTTCTGAGTAAACCAAACCAAATTGGCAGCCTTGTGAACCTTCAGGCTGGAGAAAAGCTAATGGTGGATGGAGCTGTCCAGTGTGATTTGCTGAGCTGTAGCAGTACGCTCATAGTGCTTGGAAAACAGAGGGAGTTCATTGGTCTTTTGTTGCCTGACTCTGGGGAAATCCTACATGAATCCACCTCAGTGCAGCATGAAGTCATCACCGAGCAATTTGCCAGCAAACTGTTCAGTAATCGACAAAAGATAGCAGCATTTTATCTACCTGACAACTCAGAGGTAGTTGATTTCACGTCTGCTATTCATAAGGGTTTGATTGACAGTCATACCGTAGAGATATTGAAAACGATAGAATTCCCTGATGTGTTTCCTGATGTGGATCAGCTTAATTCAAAATTTTCCTCTTGGCTTATGTTTAGAGAACTTAACATTTCTGGGTGTAATCATACCACAGATAGTCAAGAGGTAAGGCATATGAACAGCCCGTCACCCACTGAAGAGAGACAGTTATTCATCTCCTACCTCATGCTCAATAGTTACATAGATCCAAAGACAGGACAAAGACTGTTGATACTTGATAATCATGTGTCTAAAATGATACAACTTTTCATTGAAGATACAGACACTATGGAAAACAGAGAGCAAAATGCTGCTTTAGTTATGTCAGATGTTAGTATTTCAAAACAGCTGGAGTTTGAAGTTCACTTGGAAAGTGATGAAGACAATCTTGTTACGTTGCACATAAAAGAAGAAACTGATGAATTATTGAAAAATAAGCAATCACTCCCCTCTCATGATTTGGCTCCCTTGGAGAATGAGGCTTCCTCTGATGAAAAACTCGGTACCAATATCAGAGTGTTGAACCTCGATTACACCGAGTCTTTGGTAGATGTTGACTCAACTTGTAGTATCATACATTCTGATTCTACAGCCAACTCTTTGGTTCAAAGTAGCATAAGTAGCACAATCTCTACTGGTTTTGAGAATGATGTAGTTGCTGGAGATGGCATACACTTTGACAATTCCGCTGAGGAATCTTCTATGTTTAAGATGATAGACTCCATTGAGACATCGTCAATGGTTGTTGGCTCTGTTTGGAACACCATACAGCCTGAATCTACAGGCTATGATATCACAAGCAGCACAAACTCTGCTGATCTTGAACAGAATGTGATTACTGGGGAAAACTTTGATGTTGAAGACACCCATCAGGAAGCGTCAATATCGAAAATGATAGATCCTGTTGAGGAATATTTGGTAGGTGTTGATTCTGTCGGTAACAACACACATAATGATAATACAGAGAATGGGGTGTCCTCTGATGAAAAACCCGATGCCAAAATCAGGGTGTTGAACCTTGATTTGGTAGATGTTGACTCAACTTGCAGTATCATACATCCTGATTCTACCGTCAACTCTTTGGTTCAAAATAGCACAAACTCTACTGATGAACAATATTTAATTGATGGAAAAGGCTTTGAAATTGAAGAGGCCATTGTGAAATCAGCAATGACTGTTGACTCTTTTACAAACATCATACAACCTGATTCAACAATGAAAACTTTGTCTCAAAATAACACAAATAGCACAAACTCTACTGATCTTGAACAATGTGTAATTGGCGGAAATGCCTTTGATATTAATGATTCCATTGAAGAATCCTCTATTGTTGTTGACTCTGTAATGAAGCCCGATTCTACAGTAAAACAATTCTCTCAAGATAGCACAAGCAGCACAAACACTGCAGACTTGAAAAAATATGAAATAATTATGCTGGATATCGATGCTGGAGTAACAGGTCTAAATACTGTTCTACCAAACTCAGAGTGTTCCACTATAAGTGTAGCCAGTGACACAAACATTGATTTAGCCCCCAATGCACATGACTCCAAAAGTCCGACACTGGCGATGAAGTGTCAATCACCATCACACTTAAGTCCTGATTCATTGTCCACTGACTCAAGGGGGGCTGATGACAGGACCACGATACCTTTCATGTCTGAGGAGGTGTGGGAGTGTGAAGATGAGCGAGGCTACGCCATTCATCTTCTAAAAGAGCAGGTGGAGGAAGGAGGCATTTTGGATGTCACGTCAGGGAAACGCTATGACCTGGAGGCGGCTCTCGAAAAGGGCCTCGTTGATGGAAAAACTGTGTTAGAGCTGCTTGCATTACAGCTGAATAGAAACAGAGATGTAATGGGGGAAGAGGGCACAATGTCTATCCTCAGACAAAGTGTATCAAATGGCTCTATATCCCCTTATGTTGCCCTGCATGTCATGGAGCAGCAGAACCTGCTAAGCGGTGTGTATGACTCAATGTCTGGTTATAACATTAGCGTCAGTGAGGCTTTGCAGTCTGGATTAGTTAGCGATGAATTGGCTCATAGGATAATTCACTCAGAGCGTATTTGCGGAGACGTCATTTACCCTGAGGGCAAGAACACCCCTTGCATCTCTGATGACCATAGCCTGGGATTCATTAAGAGAAATGAGGCGGAGAGTGTACTACAGTGGCAGTCTGACAAGGTTGCTGTAGTAGTGCTTGATCTCGCTGATGTCCACAGTGATGAGAGAATGATGGAGCATAAGAGTGGAATTGAAGTTTTAGGTTTTAGGCCAGAAGGAAATGTAGAAGAAATTAGTAATTCTCTCCATACGTTGCTTCCCTCATGCATTAGTCATAGCCTTTCCCAAGCGCAAATTACCTCACCTATCTCACCGAATAAGGTTTCACAAGAATTTACTACCTGTCAAAATGATAGAACACCTTTGCTAAGGGAAGATAGTGACACCCAGGTGTTAACCAATAGTCAGCTGTCAGATGTCATCCGTGGATCTAGAAATGTCGTCCAAAATGCTTTATATCCAAACTTGTCAGATGTGACTGAAGGAGCCTATCGGATAGAGACCCAGACTGAATGCCGCATCTCTGAGGACCAGTCTGACCGCAATTTACCACTAGATGAGGTTTTATTCAGAGCTGGATATCACACCCTAATGGGGAATCAGACGGTTAGTCCGGTTCATAGTGACTCAGGCGTGTCCTCATCATATAGTGATGTTATGTCTGAAGAAAGTAGAGTAGAGAATGTGCTAATTGCTGCTGTGTCCTCTTTAGTCAATGAGCCAGCCCAGAGAATAGATTACTCATCACCAAGGGATTTGTTTGAAAATGGCATCATCCCAGCATCTGAATCTACTAGTGACGTTGTGGAAAGGATCACAGAATCTAGCAGTGAAATGACATTACCTCATCGAACAGCATTTCAACCAGCAGGGGATTTCAGTTTTGAAACTGAACCCACATTCTCTCAAAATGTTGAGAGATCAAACAGTCAGAAGTTGAATCAGTGCTCTCAAACACCAACTATTTCCAGTGCAGCCAATATGCAAACAGGAACAATCAACCATGGCAGCTATGATATCAAATATGCAGAACATTTAAATCCTGATCCCATTGGTGTTACTGAGCTAGTAGTGATTAATAACAGTCTGTCAGATTCAAATGATGATGCTGCACATGAGGTTGATTCAAGCCATGCAGTTGGCAGTAAGCTTTCCCCAGAGGTGCAACGTGTGGACATTTTCTCAGTTGGCAGTGGTCACGACCAGACTCCTGTCTTCACAGACATGCAACCAGTAGAGGCAAGTAATAGCAAACATGATGCAGTTGTTGTTAGTAGAGACTCACCCTCAACAAGAGACATGAACTCGGGGTATCCAGCTAACATAGCGGAAACAGGCTTGGGATCAGATATTCTGAGAGGAAATGGATTAGATATGTGTGCTTTAATTGAGGACCCCCAGGAAGTGACTCAAGTTCAATCAGATTTTCCCATTACATCTGACTCTGACTCTTCATCTCCATCAATGATTTGTAATGCTGCAAGGTCTGGCCTAGAACAGCAGCAGAAGATTTGCAAAGAGGAGGCTAATGTTGATGAAATGCAATCCATGGAAACTAAACATGTCGAAGCTGTTGTAACTATACCCAATATTCCACTGTCCTCAGAGAGAGATGGTTTGGACAAGAGAGACACAGCCCATGGACCCGTGGATATCAGTAGCCCAGTTCCTCTCTCTACCCTTATTTCAGACCAAAAAGAAACAGGAAACCACAATCGGACGAACAAGGAAGTGAATATCCATGAAGACCCACAGCAGTGTGACATTGGAAGCATTCAGTCCCAGCTGCTGCAAGTTCTTCGGAGCGTTTCATCAAGTCAAGACCCTTCAGTGCTCCAGGGAGTGATGGAGACCCTGAGCAGCGTTCTTGGGCAGGGTGGTCTTGGAGACAGACACCGTACCCTGGAGAGCATCAAGGAAGAGAGCTCAGAGGAGGAGACAATGGAGGGGTCAGCAGAAGATGAATCTGACATCAACATCAGTCAGGAGCTGTCTGCTCAAACCACTTCAATCAGTCAGAAGCTGCCTGCTCAGACCAGTTCTGATGTCTGCCAGGCTGGAGACGATTTGAATGATATGGTATTTTACCTTATTACATTTTTCACCCCAGCTCCCTTATTTCCAACACTGCCTAAATAACATCAATCCCCTGTAATAATTTCTGTTTTTTACAGCCATACTCCATCCAGGAGTATTTAGAGTGTGTTGGGAGACTACAGGATCATGTGGATGTTTTAGATGATGTCAGAAGTGACCTTTTAACCAAGGTTCTCTCGAGCAACAACATGGACGTATTACAGAAACAGATGGAGGAATCCCAGGTTAGAGAAATTATGGAACTGTACAGAAATGCACTGTAACTTTTACCACCTTAGCATTGGTATTCCATTAACATTGAGATAATGTATACAGTATGCACTGGTACTTTTAACTTTTGTGTTTTAAAATGTATCTCCTGCACTCTCTTTCCCAGGCACTGGAGTCTCACCTGTCTAGACTCGCTAGTGTTTTAACAACAGATCTGGAGAGAGCTGAACAGCTCTTAAACTCCGTTAATGAGTTTGTTCCCACGCAAATACATCAGGATTTGGCCTCTGCATTTCTAGAGCTGGGGCCAGCTTTTACTCACATTTGCCAAATGTCTAGAGAAAGGACAGACGCTTTGATGCAAGTGTTTGAAACAGGACAGGTCAGCAGCGTTTATTGTCCATTGACATAGTTGTGGCCTTGTTGGTGTGTCTGTGCAGAATGTTCAACTGTTTTCTGTGGGATTCCAGGTACAGCTGGTGTCTGCTTACCAGACATTTGTGAATGACCTTGACAAACTGGCTGCTTACATCCATAACAACTCTGAGACACATGAGCTGGACCTGATGAACACATATGATGTAGACACATTGAAGCATGTCCTTCAGCAGAACAAGGTATCTTGTCTTAATCCACGCAAATCATCACTGTGGGGGTGGAAACCTTGTTTGTTCAAAACCGTTACTTTTCAGGAAATGGAAAAAAGAACCTGTGTTCGACTGGATCCAATGTAGTTATTATTTAGTCACAAGCTCTTGTTAATACTTTTAATTGGTTAAATATTTATAAAACCAATAGACAGAATGAACCACTTTCACTTGAAAAATCTTTTAGAAATAGTGAAATTAAAAACACATTGCTTCGCGACATGCAATCTTGTAGATCTGCTATTTTCACAATTTTACTATTTTCGCTAATACATTTGCCCCTACGAAGTAGAGCATTAATTTACAAATGAAAAAACAAAACATTAACAAGTTTAAAGTGGAGATGCAAGGTTTCTTCCCGACAGCAACAAAATCCAAACCCACTGAACCTATAAAACTGCGGTCGAAACATTTGACCATTATCCGCGACTGAATTGATATCTACTTGATGGGCTGGCTGACTCTGTTGTTCCAGGACATGGAGACCAGTCTACTGAAGGCAGCACGGCCCCAGTTAGAGGACATAGCGTTTGAAATCCAGAACTTTATATCTGAGCACACCCAGTTCTTGAGCCCAGTTCAGAGCAGACACCTCCTCAAGTCACTGAGCACCATCCAGCTGGCATTCAGACAGCAGTCAGAGAGGCTGGCTGTCGAGCGAGACAACCTGGAACGACTGCTGGAGATCAGGGAGAGAGAGAGCCAGCAGCAGGTCTGCATGTGGATGATGGTCTGATAAGACCTTGAAGGTTCTTTGATTAAAGAAAGAAACTGCAAGGAAATCAAACAATTAAAATGTGGAGTGATGAATCTGTGCTCATAATGCGTGGTAGATTGTAGAAGCCATTATGTTGCATGGTAGATGTAAATGGGTGATTTCAGTAAATGTTTTGATAATGTGACCACTCATTTACAGTATGTCTTTGATTTGCATTATTTGAGTCAATTTGTATGCTAATTTATGACAACCTCAGATTTTAGAAAGACATGTTAACATTGGGTTGTGGGTTTAAACAGAAATTTGATTGTTTAGGAAACTTTGCATGTGTTTTACCCATTTGCTGTCATTTGAACATTGTTCTGGTTTGAGCTACTTATGTTCTGAGCAATTATATTTTAGATGTTATTACCTATTACCTATTTTAAATTGGTATCTGTAAATGTTTATGAAAAATGTGAGAATTGCTTGCCAAATGTCCTTGATCACAGCTATAGACTAACCTACAGTATGTACTGGTTGTGTTCTACAGGCCTGAAGACATCAATCAGCAATTAACAGCGGACAGAATGCACCTGCAGTGTTGGAATGCTTTCCCCCACAACATAGACACTAACACATGTCCAATGAACCTTTGTTAGGACCCTACCATGAACCCTGTGTGGTGAATGGCTGGCATGTTTACAGCATACTAAATCCACTGTGTTAGGTGTTTAAAGGCAAATCCATTTCAGAACAGAATTCACGTCACTCCTATGAACATGACAAAATACCACCTCCATTTTGTTGTTGGTTGTGTTCATATCCATTCATGCTATAAATATATAGTACTCAATTTCACAATTACGATGAATTAACCCTCCAATTTAGCTGTATAATCACAATGAGTAACATGGCACAACGTATGTGAATTCTGTTCTATGATGGGTGTTTTGTTGTACAACTGTATGCTCGTAAATGTTATTGTTATTGTTAATGTCTCGTTTTTGCATGAGATTAATTGCTATTTTCTTTGCAGTGTGTGGTGGAGAAACACAAGGAGTTTTCAGACAAGCTGGGAGAGCTCTGTGATAATCTCACCCTGACAGAGAACCGTCTCATTGGTCATCAGGCTGACAATACAGATACTGTTAGAGACCTGCAGCAATATCAGCAAGAGCACCAGGTAAACTTGTACACTAAGATTTGTTTTGATACTCGATGTACAAATGTACTTTTTCAGTGAATACACATCTAAGTCCAGTGTAGGTTTCCAAGTGATTTTTTCCATGACTGTAACATTAACCACTTGAACCTTTGTGTCCCTATTCTGGGGCACACGGTGGCGAAAATAGGCAATCTATAAGCTCACAACGCATCGTGCTGCGACACGTTGTGAGCTTGTAGATCGTCTATTTTCGCCGAAGATATCTAGTGTGTTGCGAAAACAGGAGGGGAACTAATGGAGAGCCCTGGGGGACTCTGGTCAATTAAGTATAGGATTTAAGTGGTTAATCAGACTTCATGTCTGTCCATTCTCAAGGCCCTGCAGAAAGACGTGCTGACAAATGCCAGTGCTTTGAACGAGGTCATCACCGGCACTGCAAAGTTTCTGGAGGAGAACCGGAGCAAACTGATGCCAGAACAGACTGCTGTCATAGAGAGCAAGCTGGAGGAGGCCAAGAGCAAAGCCAAGCTCATCAACCAACGAGCCGAGGAGTCCAGAAAAGACCTGGAGAAGGTTGTTACCACAGCTATCAAACAGGAAAGTGAGAAGGTTAGTGGGCCTACATTACTCCATGAGTAAATAATGTTTTGTTTCTTTAGTTACAACAGTAACATAAATCAACAAACATTATGCTCACAATATAGCTGCTGCAACACTGCAGGCAATGAAACCCAGAATTAAGAGCTTGTGGATAAAAATTAAGTAATAATAATGATATTAATAATAATAATAATAATAATAATAATAATTAGCTCAATAAGATAAAAAAAAAATCTGAATGAAATAAAACAGTCAAAATATCAATATAAATGGCACATATCAACATTAGTGTACATTTAGCATATATGTAGCTATTAATAACAAGAATAGTAATATACATAAAGTTAAATACAATAGCATCTGTGCAAGACATTAAGCTGTGTTTTGGAACTGTTGCTTTCTATTTAGGCTGCAGCTGTTGAACAGCTTGAAGAAAGTAAGAACAAAATTGAAGGTCTCCTAGGCTGGATATCCAACATTGGGAATCAACAAGAAAAAGACCTTGAGAAAAGCAGCCAAATGAGCAAACACAATGGGAACCTTCCTTCGGAAACGTCAGCCGAGGGTCTGATAAGAGAGGACGACAATACCAATGGAAACACTCTCCAAACCGTTGAAAATGACTCTGCAAGGGAGACGAGTGGGAACAACACCTCATCTCTGGACCTTGACAACCAGTATGACATGGTCAAGGTACAGTTTACATAATGCAGTATAAACATTTCTCTCAGGGCTGTCTCAGAATAGTTTAATTTGTAATTATTGATAGTCATGAACGTTTATCCAATTTCCCAATAGCCTACATTTACGGTATACTAAGATGTCTATTGCTGTTCTTCCGTGCTGCATACTACAAACAAAACTGTCTTCCTGTATCAAAACCAAATATGGAACAAAGAAAGCCACCGGATTTAGCAATGAATGCATTTACTCATGATTTCTCTCAATTTCCTTTGCATTATGAGTCCTAATTTAGAGCTTTGTACATTATATTAAACATTACCGTAGTTCCCTATTATGGTTGTGCTTTTATCGTTTTCCTGTGACCAGAAAGCCTTGTTGTTATTCCTGCAGGCTCGTCATCAGGAGATTCTGTCCCAGCAGCAGGATCTTATCATGGCCACCCAGTCGGCCCAGGCTCTGCTGGACAAACAGGCCCAGGTGCTGTCCCCGGAAGAAAAGGACAAACTGCAGAGGGACGTCCAGGAGCTCCGCGGGCGCTACGAGGCCTCTCTGACGCAGGCCGAGCAGCAGATGAAGCAGGTGCAGTGCGTCCAGGAGGAGCAGAAGAAGTTCCAGGGTGACTGTGAGGAGTTTAAAGTGTGGCTGGACCAGGCTGAAGCAGAGATGAAGCAGATGGGGGCACCAGCAGCCTGCCTCAATATTCTCAGTGAGAAACTGGAGCGGCAAAGAAGTTTCGCCGAGGATGTGATCGCTCACAAAGGGGACCTTCGCTTCATCACCATATCGGGGCAGAAGGTTCTAGATGTGGCTAAAGCCTGCGGAGGTGCTGACCATGGTCAGCTGCAGATAGACACTTCTGGGGCCTGTGCTGCTGTTAAAGATCAACTGGACTCTGCAGCTGGACGCTACAAATCTCTGCATTCTCAGGTATGGATTCTAGAATCTAGACTGTATGACATTTCAAGAGTCAAGTACATTACTTTTGCCACATGGGGGCAGTACTTATCCATGAATGGTAACAGAGAACTTTAGAAATCTCTTTTATATTGACAAATATTATTTGCAAGTAATGTGGAAAATATCAATTTCAGAGACCTCCACAGTCTTAAAAAATACGATCTATTTATTTATTTATATATTTGTGCTTTAGACATGCAGTTGAGCCTGTTTGGGGTTATGTGTCATTCCGATCCATGTGTCATTCAAATTAATGTGTTTCAGTGCAACCAGCTTGGAAGCAACCTCAAAGATGTGGTTGACAAGTACAAGAAATACGACGAGTCGTCTGCTGGTCTTCAGAAGTGGCTCAACAGCTCTGAGGAGGAGGCGAGGAGGCAGCAGTCAGAAGCCATCGCTGCCGACCCACAAACACTACAGAAACAGTTGGAGGAAACCAAGGCGTGTACTGTAACACCACAGAACCAGAGTTGTAGTATTCAGTTAAACCTTTTGGTTAGCTAAAAGTATTGGTCAGCTTTACATCTAATTTACAAGAGATTACTTTGCCCAGGGGCCCGACGCCCCTTACACTGAGTCAAATGTTAAACTGTCTAAATCAATTCAGCAACATTTTCATCAACACAATATAGTTTTTTTTTTTTTACTAATGTTACAGGGTGTGATAGTTATTCATGCTCATTTGGGGTTTAAAGTCATAACAAAACAGACCTGCCTTACCATATACAGTGTTTCCACTCACTCTAAAAAACTATTTATAGCTCTTTGTTCAAACTCCAAGCAACACACGAACAGCTTAGCTCTGGTTACTTGTAACTTATGTTTAGTACACTGGCAAAAAGGGCTTGTTAATTTGTTTTAAAAATCCCCTTTTCCCCGAAAGAAATGTCTGCTTGATTTTGATTTCAGCTGGCATGTGATTGCACGTTTGGAGACGGAGAGAAAGAGTTTAAAAACAAATTTATGCTTAGTCGCATGATGGTGTCACTCCCCAAAAATAACTCAACGCAATGTTGTTCCCCAACATGTCTTGTGGAGAAGCAGTGACTTACAACATAGATATGTGGAGATAAAGAGACGCCAGAGAGGATGACTCGGGTTACAAATCATCTCAGAGAGATGCCAAGCTTTCTATGGAAGCTAAAATATTCAAGATAGTTTTGTTTAGTTGGTTTATTACCGTAATAAACTAACTAAACGTAATGTAAAATAGAAACAATACCAAAAGAAAACAAGTTATTGTGCAAAAAAAAGGAAGAAGCCAGCAGGCTTATTTGGAATCCGTTCCTTAATGGAAGAGGTCATTAAATAGTATACATTAAAAGTTCAATAAGATAAATAAGATTGAAGGGTGTTAGTTGAGACCAGTATCTGCTGAATGAATAATGAATATTGAATACTGAGCCTATATATACCTTTTTAATATGTGCCTGTTGCTTTACTGTATTTTTCACTTTGTTCA
This sequence comes from Gymnoscopelus microlampas, assembly GCF_963454915.1. Taxonomy (NCBI): domain Eukaryota; kingdom Metazoa; phylum Chordata; class Actinopteri; order Myctophiformes; family Myctophidae; genus Gymnoscopelus; species Gymnoscopelus microlampas. The sequence continues at coordinate 38,428,314 of NC_139950.1, read as the reverse complement.
ATGTACCTCACAGATTACATTATAATGTATAAGACTACAGTACATCTACTTGCATAGACATAACCCAAATAGGGATGGCCAGTTGAAAGTTGTCTGTAGGTTTTATAAATATTTAACCAATGAAAAGTATTAACTAAACTAATAACTACATTGGATCCATTGGAACTCAGGTTCTATTTTTTTAATTTCCTAAAGAGTAACGTTTTTTTTTTAACATACAAAGTTTCCACCCGACAGCGTCAATATCATGACCTCTCTCAAGTGAGGAACATTATTAATTCTCTGATCTGTCCTCACTTTAACCGATATCCAGGCCCTGCAAGGTCAGACGACTGGACATCAGTCTGCTGTGGACACGCTACGCAAGACGGCCGAATCTCTGATTGGATCCGAAGGAGACCTGCTGAGCAATCAGGATGAGATCCAGGAAACAGTAGGTGAGTGACTGGTGGGAGTACAGTACAGTAGCTGCCTTGATGCAGTGTCATTGACAATGCACTGCTGAAGTTACTGGCAGTTACGGACACTAAAGCAGTGCTTTAGGGATATAATAAATCTGACTTTAATATTTTAAAAGGATCCCTGGCTAATAAGTCTTATATGCCTTAATACACTATAATTTTTTTATTTTTTTTTAAACACCTTAAATAATTATTTTATTTTAGAAATTGATCATCTTTTACTCAGCGGGGAAAAAGCCCGTCGCAGGTTGGTGATGTCATTTGTGCATGTGTGGTCCTGTGGAACGTTTGGAATGCATGTGCTAATATTTTAATATTTTAAATATTGTTTTGATGCTCATATGAACCTTAGGATGTATTAAGTTGTTTTTTAGTTAGCACATGCATTCCACTCCATAGGTCTGGACCACACACAAATGACATCATCAACTTTGATGTTTTCCCCGTTGAGTAAAAATAAATATAATAAATAAAATATTAAAGTTTTTAATTTTAATTTTTTGTTATAGAGTGCAATTATAATGTATTAAGGCATGTAAGGCTTATTAGCCAGGGATCCTTTTAGCATTAAAAGGGTTGTTGAATGCTTTGAAATGAATTGGGAAGGATTAATAGGATTAAAATCCTAATTTGACTCTTGTGCACCTCTAGAGAACTCTCAATGTCTGGTGTCTAACTGGTAAACTAGGAAACAATTAAGCCTGATTCATATTTGCTTGCACGCCGGTGTGACGTGTCGCACGCCGAAAATAGCTATTATATATTTTCCAAGCGTTCATTACAGTTATGCAGCTTGAAAGTAGCTAGGTCGATAAAGCTGCACTATGTAACTTTCCTCTTCTACCCCGGATTTGAACCCGGTTTCCTGTGCAAGTGCTGAAATGTTTTACGATTGACCTAATAGAGCCGGCCCGCTTGCTCAGGGGATGAATTGAATCTTGACCATCAGGTCAAAATTCATGTCAGATCCTGTGTCTAGGTGAGACATGACCTTTGACACAATCTAAATGTCTCAATAGAAGAGCAGGGAGACAAAGTACACCCCAATTGTATAGGTTATATTGTATTAACATACTCTACCAACATAATTTTTTTATTCATAAAAAAAAAAGTGACATAGTGCTGCTTTAAGCTAGGTAAAAAATGGCCATGAAAACGTTCCTGAATCGTAACAAACTGCATCTTTAAAGAGAAACTTTAAAGAGAATTGCTTTGACAAAGGGTTACAGTTGTCCACAGGACTGTTGGAATGTTTATGTAATGTACTATGATGGCTTAATCATGGACTTCTTGGCTGGCACTCAAAAAAGCTTTCTGTGTACCAGAACGTACTTTTCACTAATCCTTTTCAAATTTATAGTCTTCACAAAACAGCCATTACAAAGTAATTCATTCCCCTTGTTTGAAACATTCATCTTTGTGTTTTGCCCAATAGTGTTTAAGCTATAATTAACTGTTGGTCTTTGAACATAATCTGATTGTTTTCCCTGTACCATAGACGACATAGCGGAGCGGTACGACAACCTGTCTAAGTCTGTGAGTGATCGGAACGAGAAGCTGCAGATCACCCTGACCCGATCTCTGAGTGTTCAGGATGGCCTGGATGAAATGATGGGATGGATGGAGGGAGTGGAGAAGAGTGTGAAAGAGAAAGGACAAATCCCCCTGGACTCTGCAGCCATAGGGGACATCCTCAGCAAAGAAGCAGTATGTATTCTGCTCCAGTTCAAGTCCTGTCTAACAATATGCCATCAGATTACAAGTTACCAGTACGTTCTGCAACTTAACGTGAATAGACTAAGTAGCTGGTTTTAGCTTTAGGCATATTTCATATGGGTCATAGGGTATTTATGTCTTGCTTGATTTGTGAAACACTCGGATACATCTCTGTTCTATATCAAAATCAAAGGTGATAAAAAAATCCTCATGTGGTTCTCTGACTTAATGTGACAAGCCTGTGACGTCAGTTGTCTGTGACTTAGCTTTATCAGAACCCCATGATATTTGTGTTTTCTTCAAAACACACTTTTTGATACTCCTCCTACAGATTTTGTCCAAAACTCATCAAAACAAATCGGTACACATTATTATTAAGTGGCTATGACCCAAAGGTTGCAGTCCCTGGGTAGGCAACTGGCAGAGGAGACCTGTGCTCTGAGGAGCGCACTTTTCTAGTTATTATATCAAATGTTTTATTAAATATTAAAAAAGTAGAATTATACTGGCAGTGTGCACAAGAAATTCGACACTGCTTGATTAGCAGCAGTTTGCAAGATTAGCTCCGGGCACACTAACAGACAGCGATACCCTCTTCTAGATCACTCGCCCCTGAGGAACCACGTTGTAAAAAGACGCTAATTACTGCAAACTGTAGTTGAACAAAAATCCGCTACAGTTGGACATACAATAACTGATTGTATTTTTTTTTTCTTTTCCTGAAGGCAGTGGATCAGGACATTGCAAGTCGTCAGAGCAGCATATCGGCAATGAAAGCCAAGGTAAAGAAGTTTGTGGAGACTGCAGATCCGTCTGCGGCCGCCCTGCTGCAGTCCAAGATGGAAGTGTTGTCCCAGCGGTTCTCTGACACCTGTACCAAACATAAAGACAAGGTGAACCAGCTGGAGCATCTGAAAGGAAAGGTGGAGGAGTTTGAGAAAGCCACAGAGAAGGTCGAGCAGTTTGTCCTGAAGCGCTCACAGGAATTAGATGAGACAGATGGACCGGGGAAAACATTCAACGAAGTCTCTCAGCGCATGCAGGTATTTCAGCTGATTATATACTGTAGCTGTCTTCACTATCAAAAATGTACGTTATTGTCCTTGGCTGGATCTTCATCACTGTTCTGATAACGTCATCATAGGATACTAAAGCTGAGATGGCTGAACATGCCAACGATGTGGAGATGCTGCAGAGGTTGTCCAAGGAGCTGTCCAACATGAACCCTGATGGAAACAAGACCCACATTCAGGCCAAGATCGATGACCTCTCCAAAACGTTCAATGCCTTCAAGGACACTGTGAGAGAGAAGTAAGCCTCTGTTGCATTACCATTTTAGCTTTAGATTAATATAGTTATTGCCTGTTACATTTCACTTTTTTAACCATGACTTTATCTTTTCAGTAAATGTAAGTGTTTTTTTTTGTATGATTTTGCTTTGATCTTTGCACACATTTATGATTTTTTTTCCCCCCCTTCTACCAAAGGGAAGAGGAGGTGTCCTCCTGTCAGGACCAGCTGGGAGAGTTCAGGTCTGCGGCCGGAGTCCTCACCAAATGGCTGGAGGAAACCAAAGAGAAAGTACCTGCGGTTCAGCCAAGCAGCAGTGAGCACAATCTGTCCAAGGACCTGCAGAAAGTCACGGTGAGTCATGATGAGAGCAAGTCAAAACATTGTTCTGGAGTCGTCCCAGAACAATGTGTTTAGACTAATTGTCCTGTAAGTCAGCACAGCGTCGGGGCACGAGCCACTGGTGATATACTTAACGTCTGACACAACAGTTTGAAATGGTGGTTGTGTTTTGTAAAGGGTGGAGGTGAGTGTGTTAGATAGATCACTGCCCCGTCCTCCCTCATAGCCCTGCTGCTTTCTCTGCCAAACTAATGAGAGACAAATGGAAAGGGTTTCTGGGAGTGAAACACTAAATTAATATGACTTCCAGGAAGAGAAACTACTTTGATTAGATACACTGAGATGTCACATAAAAGATAAAAGGAATCCAGATAATGTACCATAAGTGAATAGGTCAACATCAAAGCCCCAAATAATATACATAATTTTATATATATATATATATATATATATATATATAGGCTTATTATATTACTAAATAAAAAAGTAATGTTTGCAATTGAAAGCAAATGGGAGAGCTTAGTTCAAAATATTACAGTATGCCTGTGTTTAAATTAACCAACACAGTTACCATAGTTCACATTCATAAGTGATAGAAATAACAGCATGGTCCTCTTTATATCTACTATATGTATTTTCTTTTCTTTTTTTTATCATTATTGATTACTTTTTGCACAGGGCTTGTTGGAGGAATGGACGTCCAAAGGACCTGCTGTCCAGGACCTCAGTTCTAAAGGGTCCGCTCTCAGCAGCCTCATGAGTGTTCTCACCTCGCCTGCCAAGACGAAGCCTTCACACAAGTCAGGTACATTTAAAAACACACTTACTGTACTTCTATTCTCAAATCTTACAAAATAATGGGGAAGGAGTGGTGCCAACCATGCCACCGTGTGTAGAGTATATGGGTGCTAGTGACATTTTGGGGGATTTGTTATTACTGTATATTGTATAACTACTAACCAATACAAGTCGTACGGAGACCTTGCATCAGGCAGTCTGCTTGTGCTTCTCTTAAGCTTCATCTTATTTCTTTGTATCAGCTATTACTAATGGTGAAGGTCCTGGGAGCCATGCCTACCTAACCAATAAAGGTAATCACAGTATTAATATAACACATAATAACACATTCTCTCTGGTCTTACAGTAACCACTTTAACCTGGCATTGCTATTTTTTAAATTTGTTGAGTTAAAAATGTTCAACTATGTTAAATAGCTTATCTACAAGCTCACAGTGCGTCGCATTGCAACGCATTCATTGTGATCTTGTAGATCGCCTATTTTCCCTATCCGGGGTATATAGGGCTTAAGTGGTTCAACTCTGTGCCAGGCATTATTCTTCAACAACTACAGCTTTCCTGAAATATTCGATGAAGCTGCAGTATTACTGGTTCTACTGTACTGCTAGCACAATCTCATTATTACGACACTGCAGTTATTTTGTACGAGGCAGAATGGCATCCTAGGGAGTTAAGTTGATGACAACCTCTCTGGTGTCCGCAGAGCTGATGGTAATTCAGCAGAACATGTCGTTCCTCAATGAGGGCTACAAGACCCTTGGAGATTTGCTGCAATGTCGGACCGCAGAGCTGAACGATCTTCTGGAGGAGGTGAGAGACACCCGAAAGGAGACAGAGTCCATGATGACGTGGTTGACGGACTCGAAAAAGACAGCAGCGTCCAGGAAATGCTCCGCCATGGAGAAAGATTCGATGAAAACCCAGCTTGAGCAACAGCAGGTGCAGTACAGAAGATGTTGATTTAATAAATCTGAGCAACTCTAAGCTGTGCACAAGGCACCACACTGAATTTGCCCAGTTACTGTGCTGTGTCAAAATCTATATGCATGTGCGATTCTCTCAGGCCTTTGAAGATGAGATGAAGCAAAAGCGAGAAGATTTCCAGAAGCTGAGAGAGAAGCTCCTCCACTTGATCGAGAAGCACCCGAACTCCCCTGAGGTAGAGCAATGGAAGCAGATGCTGGCACAGATGGGTAAGCACCAAGGGTTTGTCCTGAGGTGGTCAAGCGCTACTGAGATACTGAAATTGCCACAGTGAGTTTGATTCACATCTGTAAATGTTTTCAGAATTTGTAAAACATAAAAAAAAAAAAAATGCTAAACACAAAAGGACAGATTTTCATCGAGATGGTGTTACCTTGAAAGTCGGTTATTTTGGGCAAGCGTATAGTATGAATTAAACTTTATACATCATAATGACATATACCTCTACTCTCGCTCTCAGCTTTGGAGAACTATTTCACCACCTAGATGCCTACCACAGCCATGTTAGTGGGAGGTTATTAATAAAAGATGGCGCTGTGGATCTGGGGGCTCTGTTGTGCTGACTAATCCATGCCGGTGTGATTGTTCTGCCCTTCTGGTCAGATGCTGCTTGGGCCGACGTCAGCAGCTCTGTGGAGGAGAGGAAGCTTCACCTGGAGCGCTCCAACAGGAACCTGGACCTGTTCCAAACCACCGAGCCCCAGCTTCGCCAGTGGCTCTCAGAGAAAGAGTTGATGATGAGTGTCCTTGGACCTCTGTCTATGGACCCCAACATGCTGAAGATGCAGAAACAGCAGGTCCAGGTAAGGACAATATATTTATTTATTTTTCCTTTCAGTTAGGTGTTCATATTGTAAAGAAGAAAAAAGAACATTCAGCGCACTAGAAAGTGACTGCATCTTTTTCTCTTTGCTTGAGATGACTGTATTGTGTACCCTTGTAGTCCCTGATACACATTTTACTAATACATTAAATTAAAATGAAGAGCTGACATTTGAAACATCAGGCGTAGTGGTAATAAATTGCTATGGGAAGTTTTTTTTTAATATTTCTTTTTATTGAATTTTCTAATTTTACAGAATTTAAAAAAAGATCCCCCTACATTTCCCACTCACCCCACTGTACAACCCAACCACTAATCTGTCCGAATCCGCATCGCTGCCCAGTCACCCAACAAAAATATATAAAACACAATAAAAAATAAAAATGGAGGCGGGGAAGGTGTGCGGCCATCTTGGGAATGTTTTCAAGTGTGCAAACTTTACTTCATAGTGTTTTACATTTGGATGTACTGTATGTGCTACACTATCAAAGCTCATGTTGACCCTTTCTTTCCCTACAGATCCTCCAGAATGAATTTACTAGCCGTAAGCCCCAATATGAACAGTTTGAAGAAGCTGCCTCTGCGATCTTAAGCTCCTCGCAGGGGCACGACCCGTCCAGCGGGGAGTCGGTGAGGGCACAGCTGACCGCTGTCACCCAGAAGTGGCAAGGCCTGACGGGGCAGCTGGATCAACGTGCCAGCCTCATCGACCAGGCCGGGGAGAAGACCGGAACCTTCCAGGAGCTCCTGAGAACTCTCGGTCAGAGTTCTGCTCAACTGGAGATGCAGCTCAACAGCCAACCTGACACTGTGAAGAAGCAACTGGAGCACGCTCAGACCATCTCAGCTCAGCTGAGAGAGGAGAGGAAGACGCTGAAGCAGGCTGAAGCCCTCAGCACTGAGCTCACGGCGATGGTGACAGAGGACTATCTCAAAGCAGACCTGGCCAGGCAGCTGGAGAGTGTTAGCAAGCCTCTCAAACAGCTGGAGGAGAAAACAGGTTTAGTCTCATTTTTTATGTTGTCTTATGTCACCGTAGGCTGTATTGTTCACAAATAAGAAACATTTCAATTGTTTAAGGAAATACAAATACACCATAGGCTGCATTGTGGCCAAAGCATTCCATATTGCTAGCAATTATTATTGAGTAGTGCAAATGTAGTTGAACCATTCATTCAACTACAGTTTGCAGTAATTAGTTAATTTTGTGACACAATAGTAGATTAACTGTATTAGCTTTTAACTTCCCACTATTTTGGTGTGTATTTTAAGTTTAATAAATTAAATTGTCTGTGAAAAGTGATCTGATCTCATGAAGTGTATTATTATTGGCTAATTATAACATGAAGATGAAATAGATAACAGATAATTTCTACTACATTATTACAGTATTACTAAAGTTAATTGTTGCATTTCTTCTCTGTAGCAAAGCGAATCCAGCAGCTGAACTCGACCTTTGCCAGTTCCCAGCAGTTCCACCAAACCTCCAAAGACTTCCAGGCCTGGCTTGATGAGAAGATCCAAGAGCAGTCTAAACCCCATCCCATCTCCACCAAGGTGGACAACCTGCGCCGCAGCCTGAAGGAGCACAACACTCTCCAGTCGACCCTCTGTGAACATGAAGAACCTTACAACACCATCATTGGTGAAGGGGAGAAGCTTCTGCAGAACACAGATGGTGCTGAGAAGTTGGCACTGCAAGGTCAGCTCTCTACCCTCAGCTCCAACTGGGAGGAGGTCAAAAAGAGCTCAGCAGACAGGGCTGACAAGCTCCAGGTGGCTCTGCAGAGAGCTCTGAAGTACCAGGAGCATGCAGAGAAGCTCAACTCTTGGATCCAGGAGTGCGAGTCTGGCGAGGGTTGTGTGAAGCTCAGTGTTGATCCTGTGGCTGTGGAGACCTCAATCTCTCAGGTGAAGGCCCTCCAGAAGGACGTGGACAAGCACAGAGGGGCGATGGAACAACTCAACACAGTTGCAGATAGTGTTCTGGAGGTGGCCAATGCAGACACTGATTCGATAAAAGAAGAAAAGGTTGGCATTGGCAGAAGAGTAGACGGTGTATTGGAGAGACTGCTGACTAAGCGGGAGTCACTAGAGAAAATCTCACTGAGACTTAAGGAATTTAATGACACTCATAAGGAAGCAAAGTGTCAACTTCAGGGAGCTAAGAAGCAAGTGGATGCCTATGAATCATTAGGAGTCCAGGCCTACAGCAATAGGAACTTAACCAACATGAAAGCCCAACAGAAAAGTTTGGATTTAGTGCAGACCCAGGTTGAACATCTGAAGAACCTGGCAAAGGACCTAGTAGTGGAAGTCCCAGATGCTGATGGAGTAACAGACCTCCTACTGCAAACCGACAGCCTCGAGCAAGACTACAGCGCCATCAACAAGACGGTAGAGAACACTTGCTCAACCTTAGAAGGTAAGCTGCAGGGCATCGGCCAGTTCCAGAACAACATCCGCGAGATGTTCACCCAGTTCACCGACTTAGACGACGAGCTGGACAACATGGCGCCGGTGGGCCGTGACTTAGACACCCTGAGGAGACAGCAGGACAGCATTCAGAGCTTTGTGGCTAAACTGCAAGATCTGATGGGCAACGCGGTCAACGCCGGCGACAGCTGTAAGAAGATGCTGGAGACGGAGGCCTCCCCAGACCTGCTGGGCCTGAAGAGAGATGTCGATTCTCTCGGTAAGCAATGTGGCAAGCTGTCGGACAGAGCCAAGAGCAGAGAGGAGCGGGTGAACAATACTCTCACCCATCTAGACGAGTTATACTCTAAACTCCAGCAGTGCACGGACAGACTGAAGAGAGCTGTTGACAAGGAGGAGTCCCAAGGGCTGGTCGGCATGGAGACAGACGTGATCAATCAACAGCTGGAAGCCTTCAAGGTATTTCAACACTTTATCACCCCCCCCAAAAAAACATATCTATGTATTACAAAGGCATATATCTTCCCAACAGGTAATATAATAAGGTGCACGAATGAAATGAATTGACAGTAACATACAATGTTTGTGGATTGACTGCACGTCTCACATTATACTAGTACAAGTTTTGCCATTGTCCTCTCCGGGGATCGGTTTCTCTTGCCACACCAGTGAACCTGATGACATAACTGTGCCAGAGGGATTATAGTACTCACACACTGTGTCCTGTTACCATCAAGTAACTACTGGCATTAACCCATTTAATCCGGGAACGCAACTCTGTCATTTTAGATTTAGTTTGGCTATTAAAAAATAGCAGATCTTTTTTTTTTTATCGTGAAAATGTGTGCAAATCTTTGAATATATATATTTTTAAACCGAACATTTTTAACTAAAATCTACAAATGTTTGCTTAAAAATATAATACATATATTCAAAGATTTGCAAACATTTTCACTATTTAAAAATAAATAGCAGAACTACAATAGCCAAAGAAATCTAAAATGACAGAGATGCGTTCCCCGGATTGAACGGGTTAATAATGGGCAGCTGGCAGTCGTGGGCGGTGTTGGCCCTCGGAGCCCTAAAATTCTGCCCATATTAATTTCGATGTAAAACAGTTTTTTAAACTACTGTACATTTTTCTATGTAAGAATAACTGAATAGAAGATACACCAGTCTTATTGCAGGATGCGATAGCATTGTGCTGAAAGTAGTGTACCACTGTTTTGCATAAGCCCTTGTGGTGGCAGAAATTGAGAGCAGGTCATTAACTCGGCGACACTGGCTATGTATGAACCAATCCTCGTGGGGGATTGCTGGTTTAGGGCATCTGGTACTAACAAAAGAACTGTGACTCTCGTGCGGGTCGGGGTGGGTGAGGGGGGGAGGGGCCATGGGAGCCAGGTGGTAAACAGCAGGATGTCACTTGTGTCAGTGGTCCGAGGTAATGAAACTGGGCCCTGAATCCTCCCTGCTCCCCTATATACCATTCACATTGGCTTTAAACACTGAACATGGCCTAGCTTTATACTTAACCCTGAGGTTAGCTGGCCCACTGCTAATCTGGTTCCTTCCGACACTGCACCAGTTAACCCATGCAATCCGGGAGCGCATCTCTGTCATTTTAGATTTCTTTGGCTATTGGAAAATAGCAGATATGCAAGCTCATAACGCGGCACCGAGTGCCGCGTTATGAGCTTGTAGATCTGCTATTTTTTGAAAAATCATGATTTTTTTTTGCAAATCTTTGATTTCTTTTGGACATTTGTAACTCAAATCTTTTCTTCTGGGGGTCCCTGGAACAAAATATTTTACAAATGTTCGCTTTAAAAAATATGTATTCCAAGATTTTCATGATTTTTCAAAAATAGCTGATCTACAAGCTCATAGAGTGCCACGCTATCTGCTATTTTTGAATAGCCAAAGAAATCTTAAAATGACACAAATTATGCTTTCCCGGTATTAAAGGGTTAACCTGCAGCCAGTGTATATTGCAGAATTGAATTCTTGTCCCTGAAAAATAAATACGAACCCAGACCAGTAGCAGATTAAACATTCAATCAGATGACATGAGATATATTACTTAGCCCAGGGCTAAGTGCCTGGGTTTTTAATACTAGAACGGCAAAAGCCTGTGGCTAATATGATAAGTGTGGTTGCATATACACAGACCGACAGTGTAGCAATGTTTTATATCAGTATTTAGTCTAGCTGTTAATTCTGGATCCATTTCTCATACAGCAGAGTGGTCGAGAGGGTGTGTTTAGACAACGTTTTTCCACTTAAATTACCATTACTGTGCTTGGTTTTACTGTTGTTATTGTTATACTAGTATTATTGTTGCTGGTTGGAGCATGAGACTTAAAGGGATATTTCTCTTTCAAATAAAATAAACATTAAAAAATATATGTAAAAATAAATTTAAAAAGTAATAGAAAAATCATGGCCCCCTCACGCATTAGAAGGATATTCTAATGGGTGAAGGGGGCATGATTTATTTATTTATTTATTTATTTATATATTTTTTTAATGTTTCATTTATTTTAAAGTGAAATATTGCTAAAAAAATAAATAAAGATGTCACTTTCCTAAACATCCACGTTGTTTTACTAGCAGTTGCACTGGAAACACAGGTTTTGATACCAGTGGGAATAATATAGCTGGCCTTTAATTTCAAAGGAGCTTTTGATCTATTGTATTGTATGGACTTCTTTGACCTCATGCAAATTCTAATGTTGACAAACCCCAATTTCACATACTATCCTAGTATAGAGAGACACTGGACAGCTTTTCCCTGATCAGAGAATGTCCATTCTTCTATTGCCTGTCATTGTGCAATAAATAATCACAGAATTATATTTCTGCAAACTGTGACGGCTTTAGTCAGAGGGGGATAAAGAAAAGATAGCCTGTACTATGACTTACATGGATGTAGAATATTCTAAAAGCATGTAAATTCCTTCAGAGGATTAACCTATATTTAGATATACAGTAGACAGAATTACTAAAATGGCTCATTCATAGGCTTGCAAAATGACACATATCCATGCAAAGATAAAGGGATTTTTTATTTTTGTTTTAAGTGATCCCTCCTCCCATGTTAGTCGGGGGGTGGGGGTACATTTAGTATCATAGAGTGCATCTCAACACCCAATTTATCCGCAGGCTCTAAAATATCACACAGGCGTTTTATATTCAATTTTATGCTGTGTGGAGTTTGTGTTTAATTAAAAGTCTTTTGAGCCGTGTAGCCATCAAAGAACTGATTGATTCAAGTTGTTGCTGAGCAACGTATGTCATGGTGGCTGTTCTTACGCTTTCTTTGTCCCAGTATCATCAGTCTGGGTGGCTACTGGTTAGGGCATCAGCACAGCATCAGCTGCGAGCGGAAAATCCCCATTGTTCTTATTCATGCTAACGTTACTTTGTGCTACGGATCCGGGGAGAATGACTATCTCCAGAAGCAAAGGCACATTATTGGAACGTTTATCTGTTTTACTGGAACAGTAAAGGTTTCAGTAGTTGTTTTTTTTAAGTCAAACACTTCAAAAGGTTTTTGAAAGACCTTGCGGTGTGTGTGTGTGTGTGTGTGTGTGTGTGTGTGTGTGTGTGTGTGTGTGTGTGTGTGTGTGTGTGTGTGTGTGTGTGTGTGTGTGTGTGTGTGTGTGTGTGTGTGTGTGTGTGTGTGTGTGTGTGTGTGTGTGTGTGAGAACCAGGCAGTGCACTTGGTACTTTGCGTTACTTGGCTCCTTTGGCAGTTGTAAAAGAAATAAACAGAGAAAGGCAGCACAGGGATCAGTCCACACTCGCGTGGCGTTACCATTTTAGGTCAAGATTTGAAAGAGACGCCCCTCACTTCATGATTTTTTTCCCCCCTGTTGTTTTTCAACTGAGAGTTATGGAACGTTCACCAGAGAAGATCTGGTGTTTGTACCTTCGTGTCTAACCCTGAAGTGGAGCCCATAGTGAACAGCATCATCCAACGGGGGAGTTGGGGGGGGGGGGGGGGGGGGGTACAGGGTGGGAGGGTGGGCCGAGAGAGGAGCATGTCTATTCTTTTCCCTCCTCAGACATTACATCATTGTCTCTTGTCATTCTACAAGGAATTTCTCGCCTGGTGAATCATAGCTGGTTCCCCTCAATGAAGCTGACCATGGGGGGAAAAAGTGCTATTGAGGAGTAGACCACATGGGGTTGCTGACTCACTGCTACACAGTGGTGACATGTTGTCCTCAAGGTGAAACCTGAAGCCACTATTTGCCAGAGGATCAGTATGGGAAGACCTTGGTGTCTTATGATTTAGAGCAGTGGTTCTCAACCTTTTCAGGCCACCACGACCCCCCAAAATAATCATATTTGAACTGGGGACCCCCCAATTTGTTTGGCTTCGTTCCACAGATAATTCTTGTGAAAATAGCAGGTCTATCGCGAGGCGTTGTGAGCTTGTAGATCGGCTATTTTCGTCTCTTTTTTAAATTATTTAACAATTTGGCCAATGTTTTATAATATAGTTCGTTGATTACTTTTGATGCCGTATTAGGTTTTATCATTTTTTTAGGTATTAAAAAGGTCTTAAAAGTCAAAGTTGTCAGTGTTAATTTAACTTTGAGAGTGTTCAAAAAGGACCCTTACGAGTCCATTCGGTCATCCAACAGTCATCCAAGCCTTCAAACGGTCATCCAAGCAATGACTCCATTGACATGGACAAGGAAAAGCAACGTTTCCTAATTGCTAAACATCCTCTGTCTGTGGTAATGACCTAATGTCATTCACAGCCATTCTCTGGAGAGACTGATGACCAGTGTGGTCGAAATACCTTTTTCCCCTAAGTAATGTCATATGTCCTTTCCACAACCTTTGGCCTGAATTTCCCTTGTAAGAAACAATATTCACATTCAAAATAAAGTAACACGCCATTCAGGATGAGAGGCCCCTGCAGCGGCAGGAAAGGAGGACTATAGATGAATAATTCGTCTTTCTTAATTCAATGGCCGGATTATGTAAAAAACTATGTGGGAATCAGTCACTGAACATCCACTCTAAATCCCACTTCTGCCATCAGGATGCTGTTATTGTCCAACTCCTTACCTAGCTACTGTGGTGGTGCAGAGAATCCAGGAAACTAATAAATTCCTTTCATTATCTCTCCCTCTCTCTCTCTCTCTCTCTCTCTCTCTCTCTCTCTCCTTTTTTCTTTTCTTCTCTTACCCCGGTCGCTGGACATAAAAAGCCCCTTCATGCACTTGGCAGAGCTGTCGGTGTTAAATTACCTGGGACCTCTGCCTCCCTCAGCATTCCACAGTAATTAAGAATATCTGCAGGGTCCACAGCAACCATCCACCAGAAGAGAAAAAAAACAAAACAAGGGAAACCAAAAAGAGAGAGGGGGAAAAAAAAACGTGTGTATCTATTTCAGCCTGGTGTGATGTCATCAGAGTGGGAGCTGCTGCTGCCTGCCGGTCTACCATGGTTGTTGTTAGATTCTTTCTTTTGGGGTGGGTCCTGCCCTCCCCTCCCTACCTCCCTCAGTCCCCCAGCCAAACTGATAGAAAGAGAATGAAAGTGAGTGATTGTGCTTGGATGGAGAGGAGCTGGCTTTAGAAGTAAAGTCATATGGGCCATGCAGACATAAGGGGGTGGGGGGTATTAGGGGGGGGGGAGAAAAAAAAGGGTCACGCTTCCACCAATCAACTTGTGCCTGAGCAGCCCTCAGCACAAAATAGAGTTGTGGCAGATGTTGCTTGAATAATGACTGGGGGCGGGGCATGTAGCCCTCTGCCAGGAGGCTGTCTGTCATTGCAAGAGGAGCGATGAGAGAGGAAGGACCAGCTTTTTTGTTTATCCAGGAGTACCGGCTTTTCCTCAGAAGTGGACCCTAGTTTTTTTTTGTACAGCCCACTGGATTTATCTCTGGATATACCACTTTGCACTTTTCCTCCGCTTGGCTTGTATGTGGATGCTCTGGGAATATAAAACACACAATAAGCACTTTGGACCGGAGAAACAATGATAAAGTTTTGTCAATGCAAAACGAAGAGCCATGCAGGAAGAACATTCTTTGAGGATAGGTGACTTTACTGAATGGCTGGACTTCCATTCTTCATGTTGACTTTAAGCTGCTATACATCACCTCAGTTTGGGCATTTTTTTTAAATAATGTACAGTGCATTTATTTTTCTGATGCCATTTTATTTAGCTATTTACAGTAGATCAGCAGTTTAAGTAATTGTATATATTGTAAAAAAAGAAGAAGAAAAGAACAGAAAACTCTTTAGGAGCATTTATATATTTTAAATGTTAAACATTTGGTATTTATTACTTTGCTTCTCATTTCAGTGAGAGCAAGTCAGTTCATATGTTTTATACAACAGTTTTTTAAGCACACATCTTTTGACACTTTTAGTTGCAAATGGTGCATTTGCACTAAAAAAACAACATACGCCTCAAAGAATATTACTACGTTTTAAGTAGTGTTTATCTTCTCGTCTAGTCACCGATAGCAGTGTGTTTAGGATGGGCAAACCTTTGAGCAGACCAGACTGTCTCCGCCAGAACCCGTCCTGTGTGGGTAAAGGCGAGGAGGAGGACATGAACATTGACGACTGCTATGTGCCTCAGAGGTCCATCTATGACACTGTGCGTCTCAACGAACAGATCGACTCCGGCTCTAAAGGCAGCCTGTCGTCTCGTCACTTCTCAGGTACCCTGCCCTACACACACCGCACGCTGGACTTTAGCAGCCTGTGTGGGAACGGAGTTCTGTCCTCCTCCAGCGCGTTTGAGCTGCGGGGACGCAAACCTGCCGCGCTGGACGAGCGAGCCGTCTTCGAAGGACTGAAACTCAACGGCGATGTCATCAGGGGGGCCGAAACGGCCGTGGCCAAGCCACGTCTTCCCCCGGGAGGGGAGAGGAAGGACCAGCCTCATCAGCGTAGGTCCTGGCGGGCTTTCGCCCCGACGAACCTCGCTGAGTATGCCAGTCGTAGCGGGACCTTGTGCACGGACGGCGTCGAGAAGACGAGGCTGACCAATGGCAGGAGAGGAAGGAGTATGACCAGCTCGCTTACATCCGAGGAGGACTCAGGCCTGTACAGTCCCACCGTAGAGAGGGAACGCCACGCCCATCGATCCCACAGACGAACCGGGCCTGGTACCAGGAGCCTCTCCTCCTCTGAGGCCATGCATGTGTCCGGGGACCTGAAGACAGTACGGTCCCTCAGCTCCGGTCAGGACGAGTTCCCTTTCTCTCCTGCAAGGGAGCACCTGTACAGATCTCTGCGTCACAGCAGCAGCCTGGTCCAGGGTCCCCAGCAGGGGGGCTCCTCCTGCATGATAGACTTCAGGGAACCGCAAGCCGTCTCCAATGGCGAACACAGATACTCCGTAGGCAGGTCATCTTTGGGATCAGCACCTAGGACTCACAACGGAAGCTCTGGGAGACGTTCCAGGACACTAATGGGCTACGATGAGTTGTCCACCGCTGAGTTGCTGGAGGATGTGTCATCTCAGGAGGACTGCGAGCTTCTCAGTGTGGTGGTGACACAGCCAGAGGCATACGGAAACAACGCACCCCCTGCCGAGCGCCCACGGCGGGCTGATACATGCGACGTGCGACATGGAGCGTCCAAGTTCAACATGGAGGACCTGGAGGAATTCCTCCAGTCAGTCGAGGCCTGTTTGCCGAACGGCAGTGTACAAGCATTCCAGCACTTAGGAGAACAAGACATAGAAAACTTATTGACTGCTATAGCCGCATGTCCTGAAATGGAACTAGCAGGCTTCTTCTCCCCACAGGTGCCCAAAAATAGCCTCTTCCTTTATGTTTGGGTGTTTGTTGATTAAGTGATCAAGCATGTGTTTCGCGCTGGACAGATATGACACTGTAGATTAGTGTTTCCAGGCTGCAGCTCAGCATGTACCTCACATATCAGATTACACAATGCCTGAATTAGGTTTAGCTCACTAGTTTAGCTTGGGAGTCTGTCTGCGTGATCCTGCACAGCTGTGCTTTAACTGATAGCCATGCTCTCTGCTTACAGTGGCTGCTGGCCGGCCGGCTGGAGTGAGCTGTTTACGTTTTGTTTTAAACGCTAACCTGGAGATGAAATGAATGCAGTCATTCTTCAGAAATTGGTTCACCAGCTAATTCTTGACTGAGATTTCTTTCTATAATAGATAGTGTTCATTTTAATTCTAACTAATACATTTTGTGCCATTTTGAATAATACCCATCAATGCAGGTAATGCATTGTTGAAAGCACTGCTCTCATTGGAATAACACTCCTGTACGTTTCATTCTCTCATTTTACCAGAACAATTGAATAGATAGAAAGAAACATAGCCTCTATCTGTCAAAAAAGAATCGCTAAACAAAGTCCTCTTTTTAATTAATGTGAGTAACTTAGTTTTTTTTTTCTTGTGTTGCATTTGACCACAGGTATTCCAAAAAGAGGAGATTGATCCATTGCATTCACAAATTCAAGACATCAACTCCCTGGGCCAGGGGCTGATCCAGAACGCTGGCAAAGGCACGTGTACCAAGGGCCTGGAGGCTGATCTAGAGGATGTCAACACAACATGGAATACCCTCAACAAAAAGGTTGGTGGTACTATTTTAATCTTTCTAAAACTGGACTGTGGTTACTTTCATACATTTTTTAATCAAGCTGAGTAATACAGTATTGCATTTGCTGTGTTTGATAGAGTATTATAAATATTCTCTTGCAATGTGTACTAGTGAAGTATCTTTACTTGACCTCAACAGGCGACATCTATATTTAACAGGCTGCTCTTTACATGTCCTACTGTAGATTGCCGAGCGCTCAGTCCAGCTGCATGAAGCCCTGTTGCATTGCGGGAGGTTCCAAGATGCTCTTGAGTCACTGCTCAGCTGGCTGACTGACACAGACGAGCTGGTGGCCAATCAGAAAGCCCCTTCTGCAGAGTTCAAAGTGGTGAAGGCACAAATACAGGAGCAAAAAGTAAGCTGATGGCATGTGGAGTAAACATACAAACACTTGATCAAGCACACACACTCACACACCGCCCAGGCTATTTCAGACTTTCCGTTTTAACTCAGAGAGAATTCACACAGCACAATAGCCTGGAAAGTGGACATCCATCTTGTTTTAATGGCATCCATTGTCAAACATGGATGCAGTACAAACCATTAGGCTTGGAGTTGAATCTAATGGACACATGATTTGTTTGCACTCGAACATGGCTTTGTTACTGTGTGAAGCAATGCTTGTTGTAAGAACTTGATGAACTCCTCTGTCCGTCTCCGACAGCTCTTGCAGAGACTCCTGGATGAGCGCAGGCCAACTGTGGAGCTGATTAAGAAAGAGGGAGAGAAGGTTGCAGCGCTGGCAGAGTCTGTGGATAAGGACAAGGTTGTAAGGCAGATTGAATGCCTGGGGCAGAGGTGGGACTCTCTGCTCAAGAAGGTAGAAAACAGGTCTGTGTTAACACTTGTAATATTAAACCTTTACAAATGTGCTCTTTCCATCACAGTGACTATAGTCTTGCTATCCAGTTACTGGAGAGAAGCCCAAAGTAAATATGAAATCTGAATTTTGATATATTATTTTGATAGTTATTTAAGACCAGGATTCACGTCTTCCTTGTTTGGGAAAATTGCTTTAGGTGGAAAAAGAAAATATTGCAATGGGCCAGGTGTGTGACAAAGACATCTTATAGTATATTATTTCAATGATGATCTCTAATCAGCAAAATCTGAACAAATCTGTTGCTTTCCTTTGGGGGGTATATTGGCACTGTATATTTGAGATTTAGTATGTGATTCCACTCCAGACTAAATAATTAGGAAAAAAACATTTATTTATGACACGTCACTCACTGACACTTCCCGATAAGGCGCACAGGTTACACGTATACTGTTCGCTGCACATTTACATAATGATGAATGTATGTAGATTATTATTTTTCTTTTTTTCTCTGTTGTCCTTGGTTATCATTTCGCCAGGCACAAACAGCTGGAGAGCATCTTAGTGGTGACCCAACAGTTCCATGAGACCCTGGAACCGCTGTCTGATTGGCTCACCGCCACAGAGAAACACCTGGCTAACTCTGAGCCCATCGGTACACAGACGTCTAAACTGGAGGAACAGATCGCCCAGCATAAGGTATCTTACGTCACTGTGTCTTCCCAGCATCCTCTCTGATGCTTCATGACGCTGTATGTTGTTTTGAGTTGTTTCTTGTTCATTCATTTTGTTCATTTATTTGAGGTTTTAGTGCACCTTATATTTCCCATCTCATATTTTCCATTGGTTTTCTTTCAGTTCTTTTTCTGTTGCGTTTCATATTTTTGTTTTGTGTTTATGTCGTTTTCCCCCTTTTGCGTATGTGTCTGTGCTGTCAGGCCTTAGAGGAGGAGATTATGAATCACAGTAAAGACCTGTATCAGGCAGTCAGTTTTGGTCAAACCCTCCGAGCCGTGAGCTCGGTGGACGACAAGGATTTGGTCCAGTGTAAGCTGGACGCCATGCAGGCCGGGTACATGGAGCTGCAGGAACGCTGCAGGAGGAAGGCGGAGATGCTGCAGCAGGCCCTGGCCAACGCACGCCTCTTCGGGGAGGACGAGGTGGCCGTCATGAACTGGCTCAGCGAGGTGCACAGTAGGCTGAGCGAGGTGTCTGTGGAAGACTACAAAACAGATGTTCTTGAAAAGCAGCTGACCGAACAACGGGTACACACACACACACCACTCCGCATCTCCTCCTCAGGCCTAACATTAAGTTATCCCTTTGTTTACATTGCCTCAATCACATTTCAGTTGGTTTATGTTCATTTATGTGTCATGCTTTGTTTATGGTTTCTAAAATGGAAAGTCTCTTAACCACTTAAGCCCTATTTTATCCTTTGGCTATCTGAAAATAGCCGATCTACAAGATCACAACAACACATCACATTGTGATGCATTTTGAGCTTGTAGTTCTGCTATTTTACCCAAATTTTCTGAAAGATTTTGAAAACTGTTGTTAAGAATAGGGTTAATATGGTTATTATGTCAGTCTTAATGGATTTCTAAGGATCACTCCTTCATTCCAGGCTCTACAAAATGACATTGAGTTGAGGAAGCAGAATGTTGACCAAGCCATCTCCAATGGACTGGAGTTATTGAAGCAAACAACAGGTATGGCTGTGATGCTGTCAGATATTAGCAAACTGATTTCTAACTCAGGGTGTCTGTCTGGTAACTCAGTCAAGTTAGTGCATCGACCATGTGCTCCTTGTGAGTCGAATGCAACGGTTGTCAGATCTTGCATGTCTCTCCTCTCTCTGCCCTAGGTTTCCTGTCTCTCTACACACTCTCCTATCAAAGAATCCAATTGAAAAATAATTTTAAAAAAAAAGAAGAAAAAAAAAATATATATATATATATATATTATATATACTGTATATATACTGTATATATATATATATTTCTGGCTCCTTTAATCTGTTCCCTTGTGATGGCCAAGGCTTATTTAGCTGATGTCCATGTGCAACTGAATTAGTATAACTTAACACATTTATACACATGTATACCACTTTGAAGTACCATTACATTTTCTACAACACCAAAACCCAAATACATTCCACACATTAATCAATTCTAATCACTTCGTTGTTGTTTTGGCAGGTGACGAGATTGTTGTTGTCCAAGGCAAACTGGATGGAATCAAAACAAAATATGCTGAGATTAAGAATATGAGTGATGATGTGTCCGGAACCTTGGAGCGGGTTCTCGCTCTGTCCACCAAGCTGCAGAATACACACGAGGAGCTGGGCTCCTGGCTGGGGAACGTCGAGGCTGAACTCAGTGCCTTCGCTGCCCGACAGCCCACGGGAGAGCAGCTTACTCGCACACAAGATAGACAGAAGGTAAGGGTTTTGTTTTTTGATCAACCTTGTTTTTTTGGTTTTGTTTTTTGTTTTTCTCCCCCACTTAACCCATTAAGACCTGATGCCGATTCTAAAAATGTCTTCTAAATCCTTTAAACAATTAAACAGTTGTAAGTTTTTCATGTCAAGGACCCCCAAAATGATATGTATTTATTTGTCCGTCGACTCTCATCTCAAAACATTTTGTTCCAGGGTCTCCAGAAGTAAAGATTTGAGTTAAAAATATTCACTTAAAAATATATATATGTAAGATTTGCACACATTTTGAAGATTTTTCAAAAATAGCCAAAGTATAAAATGATGGTTAAAGTAGTTAATATCTAAAATGAAAAAAAAAAACAACAACTAATGTATAGAACCCTGTCATTGTCAACCCCTACTATTTGGTGTTAGGAGGGTTGTAGACAACGATACACATGGACATGATCTATACCATCTTCACCACCTGGCTTTTATTTTTTAGAGTGGAGTAGGTGGGGGTGCCGAAAGGTATTTACTGAACAGACTGATGCTCATTCTGTGCTATGTCCAGGTCTTATTGAAGGAGGCCAAAGAAAAGAAGGTTCTGATAGATCAGGTGAATGAGCTGAACAGTTCTCTACTGGATCTCCTCCCATGGAACGCACGCGAGGGGCTGGAGAAGCTGGTGACCGAGGACAATGAGCGCTACAAGTGTGTCAGCGACACCATCACTCAGCACGTCGACCAGATCAACGCCGACATGCTTAAATCCCAGAAGGTAATCCCAGCTGTAAACACATCAGTGACTTTTTATCTTCATCAAAGTGCTCTTGATTGAAGAAAATGGGTGTGATTATAGTTCAAGACAAGTCTTTAGCTCATAAAAAACTCACTTTGTTGTATGATTATGATCATATATGATCATAGACAGATGCTTGGATCATTGTTCACCTGGTATGAGGCACTACATTCTTCTCTCTACCCTCTACTTATGTGACTATTTACCCTGTTGTTTGTTGGCTAGGGCTCATGCTTACTCTGCTTACTCTTATTAAGAGTGTCTGCAAGATGCCTGAACTGAAACATGTCTGGAATGATATTGTCATGATGTTGTTATTGTTATTTTAAGCAGAAGGAGTAATTGTGGTTGTGGTAGTAGTAGTGTGCCAAAGTATTGGAGGATTTACTACACAGTAACATCTGGACTAATTTAAGCGCACTTTCAGAATGAAATTAACACTCCAGATCTTACGGTATACCACTATAACAGCCAACCTTTTTATTCATTTGAAAACAAACTATATCAAAGTAGTTGCCACTTTTTCAAAACCATGAGTTCAGATACAGATCTTCAAATGTAGGCACACTGATGCAATCTGGGCCTTTTATTTGCTCAAATAAAATACTTCAATGCTGCTGCAACAGAGTCACCAGAGATGTGGATTTTGGTTTGTTTACAGTTTGAACAAGCAGTGGATACTGAACTTGCCTGGCTGACTGAAGCAGAGAAGAAGCTCTCATCAATGGGAGAGATCAGACTGGAGCAAGACCAGACCACCGCACTGCTTCAGGCACAGAAGGTCAGTGTCTATTTGGAGAAACCTAACCATTTAAACCCTATACTACGTAGTTCCCCTCAGTCTTCACTAAAAAAATAATCTACAAACTCACAACGTGGCACGTTGTGATGGGTTGTGGGCATCTGGAGCTTGTACAACACTGTTTTTGTGTGATACCATCTTATCGCCATTTATCACTTGCTGATAGCAACTGATTTTCAAGGTAATAATGCTAACATCAGACGGTAAACACAGGATTGTTATGTGTCTCTTTTGGTTACTACTAGAGCCAACATCCGATAAGGATATATGTGAATTATATTGAATTGAATTGAATTGAATTGAATTGAATTGAATAGAATTGAATTGAATTGAAACCCAACATCAAACCTCTCCTGTCTCTCCAGGGCTTTTCTATGGACATCATGAGACATAAAGATACTGTGGATGAGATTGTGAAAACAGGCAAGGCTATCATGAACAGCAAAAACCAGGCTGAGAAGGAGACAGTGAAGGTAATACTGTAATACTGCTTTGTTTAGACAAGCCTTCAGTGAAAATACAAAATCATTCATACACAATGTTCAGCACCCACCGATGGAACAATTGCACAATTCTCTGTTTCCTTTACATTGTGCAGGTCAAGGTTGACACTCTCTTGGAGAAGTACGGCGCTGTAAGTCAGCTGAACTCAGAGCGCTGCCTGCAGGTGGAACGAGCCCATTCTCTGGCTGGCCAGTTCTGGGAGACCTATGAGGAGATGTGGCCGTGGCTTCAGGAGACCCTGACCACCTTCAGCCAGCTGCCCGCCCCGGCCATCGAGTACGAGGCTCTCAGGCAGCAGCAAGAGGAGCTCAGGGTAAGAGCTCCCTCGGTCCATCAGTCAGACAGTTAGAGCTAATGCCACATTTTGGGTCCGATGCTGATCCAGATTTTGGACAGTCCTAGACCACAGATTACCAATGTTTTGAGCTATATTTTGTCAGAAAGTGCAAATGTTTCTAATCAATTTGAAAAACTTTCACTGTTTTGATTTAATTTTCTATTTGAGAACATTTACCTTATAAGCAAAAAATATAATAATAACTTTTGACTTTATAAACAAAATGCACATTAACTGAACCTTGTTTTATTTAACCACATACTGTACAACTTTATTGTGAGCTCGTAGATGTGATACTTAAAAAATGTGCCTATAGTGCTTGGCAACGTGTCGTCACCACGGGGGGGGGCGTTGCATAGTAGCTGCAGACACACTGGTGGGAGTCGATGTTAAGTCAACCTGTTTTGTGCCCCACCAAGATGTCCGCGCTACCAAATGACACTTGTTGACGCCCCCCCTTTTGCTACACACTATAATGATTGGGACACATCAGCTTCATAATTGCCGTTATAAAAAAGTCAAATAATGGCCGATGTATAAGTCAAACTGATATACCGGTTGAACTCTAGGGACAAAAATGTCAGAGGTCAACTTTGTTTCAATCGGTCAGGAAAAAATCACTTACAATGGCCTATCTCCACTACAGCAAATGCGAGAGCTGATTGCCGAGCACAAGCCCCACATTGACAAGATGAACAAGACAGGTCCTCAGCTGCTGGAACTGAGCCCAGTGGAGGGAGCTGCCATCAGAGACAAATACACCACAAGCGACCAGCTCTACACACAACTCAAAGCAGATGTCAAGCAGAGAGCCGCCACACTGGATGAGGCCATCTCCAAATCTACGCAGGTAGTTTACCTTTTACCTGTCGTGTCAAAGAGCATATACTTTATTTATCAGCTTCTTTTTACTAGAGCTAGCCAGGGTGGTCTCGGCCCCTGTGATTGAGACCTGAGACCCCCTGATGAACAAAGAATGAAGCTAATTATTTTCATATTGAAAAGCTTATTTTCACACTAATAGTATGATAACAACATATAGTAGTGACAATTCAGATACAAATAGAATCAGCCTCCAACTTTTATACACGCCCTGCTGAAAAAGTAGCGCTTTCGACAATAATGACCTGCCCAAAATACAGATGGCAGGTTGAAAGTAGTTGACTGAGCTCACTTCTTGACCCTCTCCTGTCCCCGTTCTCCTAGTTCCATGATAAGATTGACCCCATGCTGGAGTCCCTGGAGCGCATCGCTGAACGCCTGCGTCAGCCTCCCTCCATTTCAGTGGAGGTGGACAAGATCAAGGAGCAGATAGCAGAGAATAAGAGTGTCTCTGTGGACTTGGAGAAGCTGCAGCCTTCCTACGACACACTGAAGCAGCGAGGCGAGGAAATGATTGCAAGATCTGAAGGGGCCGACAAAGACATATCTGCCAAAGGTATTGTTTCCTCTTGATTGATCCATGATGTCATTTTAAGGCTCAGCCTTTATTTATTAACTAACTAACCTCCCCTAGAGGTCATGTTGTTCCTTGTACCCCATGTTTTAGTTTTGGAGACAAAACAAACAATATAGTTGGACGGACAACTTTTATTGCAATAAATATATTGAGTTTAACTTAATTTAAGGGGAAAAGGCCATGTGGTCATGCAAATGGTTGGGGTTCAACCTCTGGGGAGCATGAATGCACCAGCAAGTTTCATGGCAATCTGCCCCATAGCTTTTTAGATATATTGTGCAATTGGACATTATTCCCTGGTGGTGCTAGTAAAGGCCATGGGGTCACCAAAATCAGTAGGGGTCATCCTACAGGGATAAGCAAGGTGCAACGAAAATTCCATGCCAATCAAATCTGTAGTTTTAGAATTTTTGATATCCTGTTTTGGACCAAAAGTGTAGGATGGACCAAATGACATCTCCATCTCCAGGCTTAGAGCTCTGCCGGTAGCTGGGCTAAAAACAAACAAACAAACAAACTTGTATGAATGACTATTTCTTTCTTCATCCAAGCTGTCCAAGACCAGCTGGATCGGATGGTGTTCCTCTGGAACGACATCCAGGCCCTTTTGGAGGAGAGGGAGGCTAAACTGCTGGATGTGATGGACCTGGCAGACAAGTTCTGGTGTGACCACTGCGCCCTCATCTGCACCATCAAAGACAGCCAGGATCTGCTGCGAGACCTGGAGGAGCCTGGAGTGGACCCCTCAGTGGTTAAACAACAACAAGAGTTTGTGGAGGTGAGGAGTTTACTTCATTTGTGATTGTGTCTGTTTCTAGAGCAGGGGTTTCCAGACCTTTTAGCTCGAGACCCAAAAGAGAAATTTTATGTCTCCCCGGTACCCAAACTAGTGAAAATAACCAATCTACAAGCTCACAGCGTGCGTAAGATCTGCTATTTTCACTACTTGTAAAAAAAAAAAAAAGATTAAAAAAGTTATGGCATTTTTTATTTATCTTTTATTCATTTATGAAATAATTTTAAAAAAAGTTTGAATTTGTTTTTAATGTAATTATTTATTTTTAAAAATATTTTGGAATAATAATAAGAATCATAATGTAGGAAACAGAAAATAAAGGGTTATTTACCTGCTACCCATAAAAATGGGTCCATGACCCAGAAATGGTTCCCGACTCTCGACCCATTTGGTAACCACTGTTCTAGAGCAGTGGCAGGGGATAGAATGGTGTGAGATGTGACTACTGTAATTGTACTGTACTGTATGACATGTACTGTGCATCACAGTGCAGACCATCCATGGCACTTTCGATTGGCTGCCTTAGCGATACAGAGAGCGTTGATGGTCTTTTCACCATCATTACTTCTACTGATAAAGACATGGAGATGAGATTGGAAAACAGTGGAGCATTCCATTAATTAAATTAGTTGTGCACATTTCACTCTGTCTAAGATAAGTGGTAATTAACAGTTTATGACTGTAAAGGTTGACCAAGTGGCGAAGGCTCCAAAAATGAACAAGTTCAGAATTTGCAGATCGTTGAGTTTTATTTCTCTCACACCTCCGGAAAACAGTCCAATATGCAGCAGGTAGATAGTGAAAAATAAATAAGACGTGGAAAAATAGACTTACAAAAATTATAGAATTAAAGCACAACTAAAGACAACAAACCATACAGTGACTGCACAACAAGGCTATCCCTTAACTAAGGGCCCTGGCAGCTCTGTCTCACGGCTGTTAACGCTTTGCTTGCCAAGTTCAACTAACTGACTGTCACTTGCAGCCTCCATTAAATAGGGAGTGGATCCTACCACAAGCACAGAAACATTTAACCTCAAAATTAGCGTATCTACAAGCTTACAACTATCTGATGAATAAATAACCTACCACATAAATAGATGTTGTACTTCAAACTAAACACCATTTTGGGTTTGCATTTACTTCAAAAAGACATAGAAATACTTTGCTCATTAACATTGTCAAACACCCCTCCTCCTCTACAGTACATGGCACGTTCCACCCCTTCTTAAACCCAATTGACTAGCCTGCTCTGTTTCGGCAGTTACCAGTCAGATTCAGAGGGTGCCAGTACTGTAGAGGAAAGACCAGGTGACAAACAAACATTTCAGATCAGTTCCAATAAACCGTGTTTAAATAAACAAAGTTTGAACCCCTGAAGTCTGTGTCATTTCTACATTGAATACAGGTAAAAATCATATGCTACAAATAGTCCCTTCCCTCTTAGTGTGTCTATGTATAGGGCACGGGCTGCCCCGTGACAATGACCCAGTAAAAGCTGTGACATAGAGCTAGGTTGATTCTCAGGTTGAACATCAGTTCTCTTTCTTCATCCTCTCAGGGTTTTAAGGAGGAGATTGAAGGGCTTCAGGAAGAGCTTGATGTGGTTCGAAACCTTGGGGCAGAACTTCTGGCCGCCTGTGGGGAACCTGATAAACCTGTGATGAAGAAAAGTATTGATGAGGTAATGAATGATGATCACCTTTACAAAGACAGTACTCTGTCATTAACAGATCCTCAGTAAACATAAATGTTTTAGTTGTTTGTAAATATTTTACGATGTAAGAATAAATGTCAATGCTGCAAGATTCTCATGTCTTCATACTGTTTGGATCAAGCTCTGACAAGTATTGATGTGTTGTTTTTTCCAGGTGAACACGGCGTGGGAAAGCCTGAATAAGACATGGAAGGAGAGGGTAGAGGAACTGGAGGAAGCCATGCTGGCTGCTGTACAGTTTCAGGATGGGCTACAGGTATTCAGATTCAATGTCTTCTGTACTATAACCTTGACATCATGCTCTGTGTACCCTGACATGTTGTGTTTGTGTTTAGAACAAGGGATACTCTAGTGAAACATATTTTAGGGTTTGTGGTTTTGGTGACTTTGAAATGGTTCAATGCCTTCTAAAGCCTGTTTACGTATAAAAAAAGAGAACTTGGTTTCATTTGCAAATGCCTTCTATGTCTGTGGTTGGATGATGAAAAGAATAATAAACTTTATAGTAAAGTTAATTGAGACATGTTGATGAGATTTGCAACATAATCTAATGTGGTCAGACATCTATATATATTCGTATAGCTTACAACATATGTATTTTTTTTTTTTTTATGAGAGGACTATTATTTTTTATTGTGTGGTGGATTGCTATGTTTGGATCAAAATGATGCTTGTGTTTATAAACTGTTGCCAAGAACCTTTTCCAGCGTGAAATGAATAACATCCGATTTGCATAGTTCCAATATGTTGATTTTATTAACTTAACAAATCAATTTTTAAGCCCTCTTCGATAATAACATTCAAGTTAAGAGTTTTTTATATATAGTTTCTGCATATATATGTTTTCCTATGTTGCCAACCGTTTTAAGAAGAATTAGCAGAATAGGCACAACAATGAGTGTGAAATATGATTCTCTCCCTGACAATGGTCTCCCCACCCCACACACAGGGTATGTTCGACTGGGTGGACATACTGGACAGCAAACTGGATTCTATGTCACCTGTAGGCACTGACCTGGAAACTGTCAAGCATCAAATCGTAGAACTCAAGGTAAAGTGTTGGATTGCTGTTATGCTAAACCACAGGACAGAGACTCGGAATATTTACTCATGCTGGAAACAATTAAGGTTGTCTTTTGATCTGACGTATATTAACGTGCTTCTTCCATTTTATGTTATTGACATTTTCATTGTCAAATACCAGCTGCGTTTGTCTTGAGTGCATTGAGTTTTGTATGAAATACGGTAGGTGTGTATGATAGACCGGTTTCTTTGAGGTACCATGAGACACACATAGCCTTTGTTGCTGAAAAGGATTGACCGATCTGAAAAGACTGGAATTGTATTGGTATCCACTGAATGGTTTTGTGTTGCTCTGAGTGCCTCTGTGTGCTTGTTTGTGCGTTGTCAGGAGTTCAAAGCGGAGGCGTACCAGCTGCAGATCGAGATGGAGCGCCTGAATCACCAAGCAGGTCTGCTGCTGAAGAAGGTGGTGGAGGAAGCGGACCGCTGTGCCATCCAGGAACCCATGGCGGAACTGAAGATGCTGTGGGACAACCTGGACGAGAAGATCATCAACAGACAGGTGAGGCAGGGAGCACAGTGCTGGTCAATGCTGCTTCGTATAATGACGTTATACTGTGTGAACACAGAGAACACTCATTGAATGTGTGTAAAACCACTTTCAACATGGCATCCCTATTTTGGGCATGTTATTATATGTGGAAATTTCATTAAAAAAACTAAACAATTTCAACATTTTCATAAATAACAATGGCAGAAAAGGCTGCCTTTTCCTCAACAAAACAATATTAAACTGTTGAATATACTGTATAAACCACTTTCAACCTGGCATAGCCCTATATAAAGGGGAGGCATGCGTTAATCCGACAGACCTTTTCTCCGACTATGTGGCATCCGCGTGCGGTTAGGGTTAGGGTGAGGGTTTGGTTCGGGTTTAGTATTGGAAACGTCGGAGCGCTGCGCTGTCGGAGGAATGCGCTGTCGGACTAACCTACTGCACCCATATAAAGGGCATATCACAGGCAAACATTTTTTAACAAAAATAGCAGATCTTCTTATTTTTGCTATGTCATATGAGGAAGTATATAGGCTTAAGTGGTTTAATTGGTGTAACTGAGAATGCACACAAGAGTTTTCACAGGCTGCACTTGCTTCACACTGGTGCGCACTGGCGTAGTCTAGGGTTTCAGCAGACACCCATGTGTTTTGAGGACATGGCCTATATGTGATGTTGTACTGTGTATGGTTTCATCTAGCACAAACTGGAGGCAGGACTCCTGGCCTTGGGCCAGTTCCAGCATGCCCTGGATGAGCTGCTGGCGTGGATGAGCCACACAGAGGAGCTTCTCAACGAGCAGAAGAAGGCCTCAGGAGACCCCAAAACCATCGAGATAGAGCTGGCTAAACACCATGTACGTAGGACACGCTTCCTCTCAATCCGCTTGATTGGTTTGGTTTTCTTTGTTTTGATACAAACCAGACCAAACAGTGTAGTTTCCACTGCCCTTTCGACCTTTTATATCCATGGGATCAGCAAAAGATTATCAACACGCCACATGCTGAAAACACACAATAATAAGTGTTTAATTTAATTTGTCTCTCCCTTTCTCTCTCTGATACTGTAGGACCACTATGGTGGTGACTGTTTTGTGTTACGATTTATTCCATGTTGAGCTTTTATTCATTATAAGTAACAACGCTCCTTAGGACAGACACTCACTTACTATGTTTACATGGATAGTATTTCTTCAATCAGATTTAAGTCATCAATCGGACATGCGCAGAAAGAATAAATGTATTCCAAACAGAGAGAACATTCGGAATAAGTGTTTATACAGGTATAGTTACTGGACACTAATATTTTCGATTGAACTATCAACCCGATTATTACCAAAATTACCTCCAATCAGACCGGATCGGACCAGTCTCTGCCAGTTGAGGTGTTCACATGAGGCATTTAAATTCTGATTGGACTATCATTCTGATTATTAGCTGAATATTAGGGTCCATGTCAGCAAACGTACTTGTCTTCATCCTTGTCGTGTTTCTGATCTGTTTTGTTTGGCGTTTATCGTTACTGGTTCTAGGTGCTCCACAAT
This sequence comes from Gymnoscopelus microlampas, assembly GCF_963454915.1. Taxonomy (NCBI): domain Eukaryota; kingdom Metazoa; phylum Chordata; class Actinopteri; order Myctophiformes; family Myctophidae; genus Gymnoscopelus; species Gymnoscopelus microlampas. The sequence continues at coordinate 38,398,057 of NC_139950.1, read as the reverse complement.
GATGTTCTGGCTCATAAGACCACGGTGGAGACAGTGAATAAGGCTGGTAATGACCTGGTTCAGTCCAGCGCTGGAGAGGAAGCGTCCAGTCTGCAGAGCAAACTGGAGGGCCTCAACCAGCGCTGGAACTCCATCCTGGAGAAGACAGACCAGAGGAGGCATCAGCTGGACGGTGCTCTGCTGCAGGTGGATATAAAATCAATAAAAAACACTTTTTATCTCAAGTCTCTATCTGCATGTTTTATGTCTTATAAATGAGGCTGTGATTGATTCTCTCCCCCACAAGATGTCTAATGTCATAAAGTTGGTTTTTCGATGATTGAAGCAGGAGCTTGCATACCCACGCTATCTCACATTCCGGCTTCTGCAGCTTCTATTCATAACGTTGACATTTAAGGAGATCCTTTCATGTGTGGGAGGGCATAACTATAAGGAATGACCTGTGGATATTTTTATTTTAAGAATCCGACGAAGCTTTTCCTTCTTTTTTATCAAGCACCATCTGTCAAACTCAGGAGATTTATTGGTGAAAAGCAGGAATGTTTAACAAAACTTTTTGGAGATTTCTTAGAAGTTATCTCGTAAGGAGAAGACGTAACATTCTTATTCGCCAAAAGATTAAATCCTTGCCCAGATTTTTTTTTCTACTTACATTTTTCTCTTTGGTACTCATTGCTCTCACTTCAATTAATATAATATTTTGCATTTAATATTTTTTACCTACAGTATGTACGTATGGCAAATGTTACAGCTGCAATATTACCCAGTTTTGATATCAAAATAGGAAAAAGACATTTAGATCAGTGCTGCAGTTGAAATTTTAATAATTAATTATGTCTTTGGCCTTTGTTTACCTTGTAGACCTGCCTGGGCAGCTAGAAAATTGAATGAATCCAGGGAATTAATAACTGACATTCTCTTCTCCCTTGCTTAGACTCCCAACAATGCCTATATGACACCTATTGTCCTGACTCAGGTTGCATTGTTTTGTAGGCTCAAGGTTTCCATGGCGAAATCGAAGACATGCAGCAATGGCTGAAAGACACTGAACGTCAGCTGTTGGCATCAAAGGCTGTGGGAGGCTTACCAGACACAGCTCGAGAGCAGCTTAACGCCCATCTGGTATGTATTTAAGTATATGAAAGGCTTCATGCAGATGGCAGCCTTGTAAGGACCCAACCATGCTTTCTCTGTGTTTCATCTGAAGTGTGAAAATTAAATGACACTGCAAAAAAAAAACACACACACAACTGCATGTCTGCATCCCCCTGGAAAGAAAAAAAAACTAAAAACACACAACATTTATCAAAACTCTGAAAGTGTTTCAAATTGATTTAGACATAATGAATGAAGGAATGTTTTTCTCTTTTGTTTTGCTTTCCTCTAATAGCGTGACCTTTGGCACCCTCACAGCTAGCTCTCCACCGTTAAGTGCCAGGGATCTGGAAACAAAAACATCTCTTTATCAACTTTAACCTCAGACTTTAAGGCTTTAATGCGGGTGGGAATATGCTTCGAAATGTTCTCAGCGTGCCACAATACATCCATTCTGTTACCATTTTTGGTCTTGGATACCTCTTGGATGAGGATATTATTATATTGTAACATCACAGCACAGAGACAGTCCAATCATTACAACATATCTAGGAATTTGATTGGCTGCCGGCAATACAAATATGCAATACGTTACTGATTCAAGTCTGAACGAGATTAAATGGTCCACTCAGTTTTGTCATGTTTGACAAGGACGCTACGACAGCATCTTTGTCTCATCATGACGTCACATTGTTCTTCGCAGGAGATGTGTTCAGCCTTGCAGGCGAAGGAGGAGCTATATCAGAGGCTGATGGACAAGGGTCAACAGCTGCTAACCATGACCCCTGAGGGCCCGGACAGCACCACGGAGCAGGACCTCGCAAACCTCAAGGACAAGTGGGTTTCTGTGCAGGCAAAGGCCGCAGAGAGAAAGGTACGGACCCCAACTATTCCGGGGGGAACATGCGGCAGAAATAATGACGGGGAAATAATCTGTGTCATTTTTAGATTTTTGGGCCTATTTTGGAACATCTTTAACTCAAATCTTTGCTTCTGGGGGGTCCCTGGAACAAAATATTGTCAGATGGGGGCCCAAAATACATATCATTTTTGGTGGTCCTTGACACGAAAAAGGTTTTGAGCACCACCAATATATAGCAACATACAGTATGTTTTTTCAGAAAACTGACAGCGCTCACAACGCGTTGTGTTGGCGACACGTGGCGAGCGTGTAGATCTGCTATTTCCGGTTAAACAGATTCGGTGGAGAAGGAAACAACAGCAGCAGACCAAGTACAGTTGCAACTCAGGTCCTTTTCCCTGAGAATAGAGGGTCTAAGTGGTTAATGATTCACAACTCCTGGCGTCGATCCCAGTGAGCGATGGCTGACGTGCCACATTGGTCATGCCTACTGGATGTAGGGGCCTCTAATCCCAGCGGTGGTAATGAATGGTGTTAAACAGAGGATGTGGTCACACAGTACATCATAGTATGCAAGTCACTGAGTCAGCACATAGAACAAAGGTATTCCTGTCTGCTCTGATATGTTGCTGTAGTGAGCAGATGAAAAGGGAAGGAAGGAAAGGCGATAAAGCATTAAATGAGTTGAATTTTTTGTCGCAAACAAAAGCCCCCACTTCCTTTGGATACTCACTTTTTTGATGTTTGCTAATTAAATACAATTTTTTTCAGTGATCATTTTAAAATCAGGGGCAAAACAATTTCCTTATGAAACTATTTACACAGTAGTTACAGTACGTTTGCTGAAGCCTCCACATTGGACATTAGATCACATTTTCATGGGTTTTATGAAGCACATTTCCTGCCAGTAAGTCAGAAGGTCATAATAAAATGACTTTTAATGCAGGCCAAGATTGTTATGACAACAACCCTACTATACCATTCCTCATTATATTACACAGCACTCTGCAGGGAAATCTAAACAATTAGCCTTGTTAATGTTGTAATGTTCAATAGTTACTGTAATGTAGTGAGGATATTGCGCTGTTTTTTTCACCATTCCCTTGTGTGTGTCCAAAAACAGATATTATCCAATGGCAGGGCCATATTTAATTATCTCATTCAATTAAAAAGTCATCATTCCACTTTTGGTGCTCCATCACCCTCTCTAGAGATGACAATTTCCTCTGTTGGAAATAGAGGTCATTTGTGAATCAACTGCAGTGTTCTGCAATGGTCATTGTTATTGGCGTGTGTTGTAGCAACCACACAGATTAGGAATGTCAGGGAGCTCATTCACATTAATGACTGTAGATGTTTATAGTTGACTGTTATGTATGTCTGTTAGAAGGTGGCCATGAAGTCTAGAGCCCGAACAATAATATGAGCCATTATTTGATTGTTTTGAGGACATTGGCATCAGCAGTTATGCAGCGTGTTTTGATTTTTTACCTTTTAAATGATAAAAAAGCTCACAATGTGCTACAATGTGACATGTTGTGTGAGCTTGTAAATCAGCTTTTTTTGAATAGGGAAGAGGTTAAATAAAATAAAGTTTGTGTGTATTTTAGATATTATCTATTGTATAATTAAAGTAAAATGTTATTTTTCATATATTGAAGTTTAATATATATTTTATTTATTACCTTTAAAAACGTTATTTGTTTTCATTGTTATGTATTTATTTACTTATATATGTTTGAATGTTCTCAAATAGAAATGTTAATCAAATCTAGTTTTTTTTCTTTTCTTTTTTTTCTTCAAGATTTTGCACTTCTTTAACAAAATATTGTCTAAACATCAGTAAATGGTGGTCTAGCACTGTGGTTTCCAAACCGTTTAGCTCAAGACCCAAAAGAGATATTAGACGTTTGCCCAGGACCCAAACTAGTGAAAATAGCAGATGTACAAGCTCACAATGCGTCGCTTCGCACTGTGTTGTCAGCTTGTGGATCTGCTATTTTCACTACTTCTTTTTTATTTAAAAAAAAAATTGGAATTGTTTTTAATTGATGAAGCTTTTTCTTTGATCTTTTGAAACATAATATATTTATAAAATGTTTTTGTGTAGGAAACGAAAAAAGGGGGATATTTGCTAGTGACCGACAAAAAATGGTCCACGACCCAAACTTGGGTCCCGACCCGCTGTTTGGGAAACGGTGGTCTAGCGCTCTCCAAAATCGAGATTGCCAATGGACCCAAAAACACTGGCACCGGTCGAGCTCTAATTAAGTCATTCCACCATGTGTCTCTCTCTACAGGTGAAACTGGAAGAGGCGTGGTCTATGGCCACAGACTTCCATAACTCCCTGCAAGACTTCATCAACTGGCTGACCCAAGCTGAGCAGACACTGAACATGGCCTCTCCTGCTTCCCTCATCCTGGAGACCATCTTGTTTCAGATTGACGAACACAAGGTAATGTACAGTGTGTGTACACGGTGAAAGCAGTGATGACATGAGCCGGGCTTTTGAACAGTGCTTAAGGTTGTTACACACCGGGGCGATTTTTTCGTGCGAATAATGCGTTTTTTTTTTAAACCTTATAAAGTCAATGGCTCCGTACATGGAGCGAAAAAGCGAAAAAGCGAAGCGAAAAAGCGTCTTTTAATTATTCGGAACGAGTCCGAATTTTGCGTATATTCGCTATTTTCGCCGGTGTCGCCCGGTGTGTAAGGACCTTTACGCATAATTCGGTTACCCCATTAATACCTGGAACGCATCTGTGTCATTTCTTTGGCTATTCAAAAATAGCAGATATACAAGCTCATAGCGCGGCACTCGCCGCACTATGAGCTTGTAGATCTGCTATTTTTGAAAAATCTTGAACATTTTTTTTGGGGATTTTTTTCAAAAAACTGTTAGGATTTAGAAAACATTTTTAAGAATCGCCTCAGGTCTTAATGGGTTAATTAGGGCTGCAGCTGACAATGGCTTAAGGCACTGGTTCTCAACATGATGTCTGGGGACCCCCAGGGGTCCTTGAAGTGTCTCCAGGGGTCCCCAGCTAAATGATTGATAGTAAGGTACCAAATGTAATCTGCATGACATTTGTATCTAGTGAGACACTGAGTGTCCATCTGTGATATATGAATAATTGACACCTTAACACTTCCCACCTTTTGTGTTTTGTTACATGGGCAGATGTTCATCACGGAGGTGAACTCTCACAGGGAGCACATCATGGAGCTGGACAAGACGGGCACACACTTAAAGTACTTCAGCCAGAAGCAGGATGTGGTTCTGATTAAGAACCTCCTGCTCAGTGTCCAAGGCCGCTGGGAGAAGCTGGTGCAGCGCTCTGTCGAGAGGGGCCGTCTGCTGGATGACGCCAGGAAGAGAGCCAAACAGGTACTCCATGCTGAATATTTTCTCTCTCTCTCTCTCTCTCTCTCTCTCTCTCTCTCTCTCTCTCTCTCTCTCTCTCTCTCTCTCTCTCTTTCTCTCTCTCTCTCTCTTGCGCTCTCTCTCGCTCTCTCTCTCTCTAACCCTAACCCTCTCTGCTACTTTTTAAAGTCATGCTGTGTAACTTTCTCAATGAAGTCCTTTTTGATATAATGTTTCACTGGTATTATTTTTCACAATAACCATTCCACATAAATTAGTTTTTTGACATCTTCCCTAAACACATTTTTTTGTTACGAGTGTCTGCCCATGTCACTCGCGGCAAAAGGATGCAGGCACCAGAAATGTACTGGAAATGTATTTATCGATGTATTTTAAATTTAATACTGTACATACGTTTCTGGCAATGTTGTTCTTGCTTTCCAAAATATCCTCTGTGTCAGGAGCCGTACTTCCGTAGAGGTGTCGCCAAAAAGACTAAAATTAATGTTACACAGTACAGTATGTGTGACTTTAGACTGACTTTTATCATTTCTTTATAAAACATGTTTTAATAGTTGTGAGCTATTTTTTTTAATCTGAAGCATGAAATAGGGCTTGAGTGTTTAAACAGTGTTAGGCATGAAATCAAGTGACGACGACGGGGTTTCACATGGTGCTAATCTCCTTGTCTCCTTCAGTTCCATGAAACCTGGCACAAGCTGATGGAATGGCTGGACGAATCTGAGAAGGCCTTAGACTCCGAGGTGGAGATCGCAAACGAACCTGACAGAATCAAGACGCAGCTGGCCCAGCACAAGGTGACCCAGGCTGATCACTGGCTACTGGTGGGGGGGGGGGGTGGATGACTGTACAACAGCTGTCTGCATTCCTCCGGCAGAGTCTAATTCAATACAGGAAAACAACTGATGCATGCCGCACCATTTATCACAACTGTTAATTATTAGAACAGCTGCTGGCTTCACCACTGCCTTTATAGTGTAATGTACGATGGAGTATGTATGACTATTCCAACTGTGAGAGCTATTCATAGGAATTAGAGTGTATGTGGAATAATGTGCATTTGGAAGTGTTATACACCTCTCTCCATTGTATGTACAGTACACTGTTTTGTTTGCATGGTGTGTGTGGAGACTAATCTTATCATAATCCCTGGATGAACGGAATGGATTATGGGCGTGCCTGCTGCTGGATTTAATCCATGAAGAGCAAACGCTCTTTGAGTTATGACCCCCGCCGCCTCCCCATTACAGTATACGGCCTTCTTAATGACAGTTCACTAACGTTAACAGGGGTGACATATTTTTGTAGGCCAACCAGGAGGTTACCTCCGACATGGGTTTCCAGTGCATATTACAATTTTTTTGGGGGCGTTTTGGATTAAGGTCCACGGCTCACAGACAATTAAGGTCAGGAAGAGAAGGATGAGGCTGGCTGTGCACAGTGTCAGACACACGGAACTGGTGGTGAGTGAACTGACACTGTGGGAGCCAACCCAAGGCACAGCTACTGTACAGTAGGCTGGGGAAGAGGCACACCACCTACAGTATGTAGACACACTGTGGCGTGACAGCAGAGCCAGCAGCAATGCAGCGCTCCGGACCCTGATGCTGGATAGGAGGGAGTGGAGGGTAGATATCCAGGACTTGGTGGCGGCTAGCCTGTACTCTCGCATCGCATTGAATAAATCCTATATTAAAATTGGCTAATGGGAGGACCGGCTGGCCGGCAGGTGGATATCGGTCGGATCGGCGGTGTGACGTAGGTTTGAGGGCTGCATAGCGGCCTGAACCTCTACTAAGCTCTGTAGCAAACAAAGGCTTATGGCCTTCACACATTAAATGTCAAAAATCTTTACAAAGGTGTTGATTTGTTGAGCAAAATGTTTGTTCAACAAATCAACACATTTGTAAAGATTTTGTAATCAAAGATCTCCTTGGGGAAATCTTCTGAAGGAACTCATTGCAACCTCACTTCTACAAACTGTAGCTGTCTATTCTATTGGACATGGCCAGCCTCTACAGGTCCTACTGTAAGATTATGCAGCTTGCCTATCTACAGTTAGCTGAAATAATATCAAATTCAAATGTCTGACAGCTGTGCAGCTGTGTAGTCTGTCAGTGTCAGCTATAGTATGTTTCACAGATGGATTGTGACAGGAGGACTGGTGTAATGATGATGTTTCTCACACGCACACAGGAATTCCAGAGAGCGCTGGGGAGCAAACACTCGGTATACGACACCACTGCTCGAACAGGACGCTCCCTGAAGGACAAGACGTCCCTGCTGGATGACAATCAGAAACTGGATGACATGCTGAGTGAACTGAGGGACAAATGGGACACCGTCTGTGGCAAGTCGGTGGAGAGGTGTGCATATGTCTTACTTCCATCTTATGATTTGGTTGATGTTATTTGACCTACTGTTGACCACATACCACTATGGTTTTGTTATGATCTGGCTTCCCTTTTGTGCAAACATTCTGCAAAAATAGCTGATCTACAAGCTCGCTGTGAGCTTGTAGATCTGCAGATTTTGGCAAAGATATTTGGTGTACTGTAGATGGAAAAAGGGAGGGGACCAAGTACAGACCCCTGGGGGACCCTGGTCAACAAAGTATATAGGGTTTACGTGGCTAACTATTACTGGTTTGTGCTTTTGTCTAGACAAAACAAGCTTGAGGAGGCCCTGCTGTTCTCGGGCCAGTTCACAGATGCGCTCCAGGCCCTCATCGACTGGCTCTATAAAGTGGAACCACAACTGGCTGAGGACCAGCCAGTACATGGAGACATAGATCTGGTTCTCAACCTCATCGACAGCCACAAGGTAGGATGCTACAACGTAACGGACATCTCCACAATTGTTCCTCTGTAGTTGATGTTCTATAGACGTAACTATAACATGTGTTGTGCTTGTGTTTCGGTAGGGCTTCCAGAAAGATTTGGGGAAGAGGACGGTGAGTGTTCAGGCCCTGAAACGTTCAGCCAGGGAGCTGATTGAGAGCAGCCATGATGACTCCTCCTGGGTCAAGGTGCAGATGCAGGAACTGAGCACCCGCTGGGAGACGGTGTGCACTCTGTCGGTGTCCAAGCAAAGCCGTCTGGAGCAGTCCCTTATCCAGGTAAAACACATGCCGCATGTATAATCACTTTCAGAATAGAGACAGCATGAAGTCTGTTACCTGACTACTTCTACTGTACAGTATGTCCTATATGTGCATTATGTGAACTGCATACCTGTATTGTACTGTACCATTGGACTCTAACGAATTCATACTGACTAAGCGGCGAGGTTCAATGCATTGTCTAATGTCTACTATGGCGAGGAGCGACTGCTGCTTTCACCGCTGTGGCACGAGACAAACAAATCAGAGTGGTAAAGTTGAGAAAAGATGCTGCAGTGCGGCGAGACAGAGCAGCAGCCAACCAGAAGCACGCTGTGCTCTGAATTGGTTATGGACTAGGCCTACACACTCAAATTTAAGTGACTAAATGGATTACTGTATGGAAGTACTGAATATTGATAACAATGCCGATGTAGATGTAAGCTAGCAGTTGTAGATGTGAAATGAATCAAGATTGAGCAACTGCATGGCAGATTTCTTACTTACAATATACGGTATTTATAGTTTACAAACAATCTGCCAGAGATGAGCATCAAGTGTCTGTACGTCTCCTCCCCGTCTGTGAGCTCTGCTGCCGGGCACAGCTGTGCTGGCTTGAGCCGGTCAAAGCAGCAAAGTTTGTGCTGGACCACAACTCGCACATTTACGAGGGTGTCACTCATATTTTGGACATGCCCATTTAGCAGAATTCTGCATTACGGAAATCCGCTCTTTGTTGCTGGTGTGAATCACTTCTTGTTCTTGCTATTTGCAATCATGCACCTACCAAGTGCAATGTCTATATGTACGATGATATCTTTTTCTTTTCTTTTCATTTTGCTTTATTATTATAATGTGTGTGAGAGTAGTGTATGTGAACGTAGCTGGTCAATAAACAGACTGTGATTGTGCCCTCAGGCAGAGGAGTTTCATTCTACCGTTCACATCCTGCTGGAATGGCTGGCGGAGGCGGAGCAGAGCCTGCGTTTCCATGGAAACCTGCCTGATGAGGAAGATGCCCTCCAAACACTGATAGAGCAACACAAGGCAAGAACAACTTCAACCTTTTCCATTTGTACACTGAGGATTTTAATGTGTATTTATCATCAGTTAAAATAAACAGACATGTCCTGATATATATTTTGGGGAAAGTGAAATGGCTGTATTCACGAGAGTTGTCTAAACAAAATATAGAGGTCACCAATATCGGTGTAACATGAGTGATAATGATACTGCCAGCAAGCAAAGTAAGTTGGGGGGTTGGGGGGTACCGGGACTTGTTGTGTATTGGCAGAATCGGCTTTGTTTGAAGTTGTTTATGAATTTATGACAGATTTCTATACAACCGAAGTTTCAACTACTTTTAAGCAGTGTATATAACAAAGATTTGTATGGGTATTAATTTCTTTTTTTAATGATGTGGTGAAATATGCTTCCATTCTTTTCTCATGAGGTATTTTGTACAGAATATTGAGTAGAAGCACTAAGTTCACACTGACAGATCCTACAAATTGTTTGCCAGTGGAGTAATGGCTCCATGCTGATGACTCCATAACAGACTTTATTCTTAGCTGTGATCTCATCCAGTTCAAAATAGCCTTTCTTCATAATAATATTAAAACAGAAACAAATATTTTGCCACAGTCACCTGGTAACGCTGTCTCAAATATAACATTTCTGTTTGCTGCTTATATGATATGAAGGAATTCATGAAGAAACTGGAAGAGAAGCGAGTGGGCCTGAACAAAGCAACCATTTTGGGAGAAGCTATCTTGAGCATCTGCCATCCAGACTCCATCACGACCGTCAAACACTGGAACACCATCATCAAAGCCCGGTTTGAGGAGGTCTGTTCACACCTGTCTGCTTTGTACCCTGCTCATCCTGTTTAACATGGGCACTATAGGTTTTCAAAAGTTTTAAAACAATTTCAAAGGTTTCCAAAAGTTTTTAGTAGCCACGGTATAAAATAAGGCTTAAGTGGTTAACTACAATATACCGTATATCACTCAGACATTTCAACCCATGGTGGATCTTCATCAGGTCAATAAGATCCACCATGGATCAAACATTGCCTGATTCGTTCATTTCTTTAAATAAGTCTAAACCGTAGCTCAGTGTGTGGGTTCTATACTTAAACTAATTATATTCTACTTTTAACCTAGCAGCCACTGTGTTCCACATGTGTTTTTTCAAATTCTGGAAAATCACAAATAGAGACGATGAATCTGTCTTCTACTGCAGGGGATAGATTCATGTTAATGTGTATTTTCAGACATTTAACCACTTAAACCTTCAATACTTAGTATATAAACTTAACTTGCACTCTGTGCTTTTCCCCCCTCTACACCAAACCTTGCTGAAAATAGCCGATCTGCTATTTTGGCTAAAGCTCCCCTCAGAATAGGGATGCTAGGGTTCAAGTGGTTAATGTAAAAAAACAAATCCTATCACACAAAGATTTGGTGCCCCCCCCTGTAGTAACTCTGAGGACCCCCCCAGAGGTCACGGACCCCCTGTTGAAGACCCCTGTTTTAGTGTGTACCTGCCCAGCTTTGATCTGTGTGTGTTTTTTGTTTGTTTTCTCTCTGTACCAGGTTCAGGCTTGGGCCAGGCAACACCAGCAGCGTCTGGCTACGGCCCTCAGTGAGCTGCTTGCCACGCAGGAGCTTCTGGAGGGGCTGCTGGGCTGGCTGCAGTGGGCTGAGACCAACCTCAATGACAAGGACAAGGAGGTCCTGCCACAGGAGATGGAGGAGGTCAAAGCCCTCATAGCAGAACATCAGGTACAGTAAGAGAGGACCATATACTGTACAGTACATCATTAGCAGGGGTGCACATAACTTTTTAGGTCTGGTGCGCAGAAGAGCACCTGGAGATGTGACTTGGTGCGCATGGTCCCGTCCCGTCTTGTCAACGGGGGGGGGGGGGGGGGGGATTCAGCACGGTGCCCACCGGACAGTTTTATCGGGGGGGGGGGGGTGCTGCGCGAGAAAAAAGGACGCTCTGCTTCTAAATTCCGATTTTCGCGTTTTTTTTTTCTCACGCTGTTAGGTAAAGCCCCCAAGGTTGGTGCCCTGTGCTGCTGCGCTGATTTTATCCGCCAGATTGGGACGTTCACGGCATATTTTGCACCATTACGGTGCGTTCATCATCGGTGACGAGTGCCTCTAACAGCCGCTGCTGGCTGCGTGCACGCAGCGAGCCAATGCGAGGCGATGCGAGGCGACGCGAGGCAACACTCATACAATCACGTGCAGCATGCGTCCTCTACCCCTGCGCCTAATGGCTGTACATGGGGCCGACGGGTGCTTTAGCGTGATTGTGTGAGTGTAGCTTCAGGAAGTAAATTCCTAGCCTCGATCTCCAGGCTTTTATTTTTTAGTTTTGCTAAAAAATAAAAGCTTGGAAATTCCTGTCCCAGCTGTTGGTGCGCAAAAGCGCCTCGCGTCGTCTTATGTGGTGCGCATTTTTTATTTTGGGTGCGCATGCGCACCTGCGCACCAGTTATGTGCACCCCTGATCATTAGGGTGTATTCTTTTTCTTTTTTCCTTTGTTGCCACAGTAAATGCAGATAAAATATTAATTCAGTTCTTTCTGATTCTGTACTTATATCCGATGTCTCAATCAAGTTTGGCAACTATTTTCCACTTCCGTGCCATTTCCATGGACATTTTCTGTACTGTAGTTAGTAGACACAGTAGATAGACAGATATACAGTAGATAGACAGACCTTTATGATTGATCCCGTGGGGGAAGTTTGGTTGTCATTGCAGTACAGCAACTTGTGAAACACGGGGCAGATACAGCTAGAGTACAAATGATACAAATAATAAAAAATTAAAAGGACGAGCAGTGTAAGTGTACATTTATAAAATACAGAAATAGAAACTTCTTATTGCACAACCCTGCAGACCTTCATGGAGGAAATGACCAGGAAGCAACCTGATGTGGATATAATCACCAAAACACACAAGAGGAAAGCATTGGAGCCCCAGATGCAGTCACACATCCCTGTGCTGGAGAAAGGAAGAAATGGAAGTAGGTGCCACACGAATGCCTCATAAAGACCATGACCTGAGCCATCTGCTAGAGTGCTGAGTCAGCAAACATCCTTATCCTGTCTTGTTTCTCCATTATGGCCACTGGGGTGATGTCATCTCCAATCTATTCCTGTGTTCTCTCTTCTTGTTCTACTTCATAATGGTGTTGTTTGTGTTTTTTCCACCAAAGGAAAACGTTCGCCCACACAAGCCATGTACCCGTCACCTACACAAGCTCCCATTGAGACGAAGAACCCCAGGGTCAACTTACTGGTCAGCAAATGGCAGCAGGTGTGGCTGCTGGCGCTGGACAGGAGGCGTAAACTCAACGACGCCTTGGACAGACTGGAGGAGGTAACGGAGCAAACCCGTGACCCATCAACACTGACTTAGTTACTGTTTGTATTTAAAGAACCGCTTAGGCTCTACAATACCTTGTTGTATGACAAATCGATCTACAAGCTCACACCAATGCAATGATTAGAGAGCTTGTAGAATGGCAATTTTAGCTCGTTTTTAAATTTGGGTTTTTAAATTAGGTTATTATCAAAGATAGAAAATGGAATAAAAAAGTATCAGTCTACATTTCCCAAAAGGAAATGCATGTATATAATTCAGTCTGACCAGAAGCAGGGATAAAACATATCCTCAATGGTGATAAAAGCAGGGGGAGATGGAAAGCAGAGGCGTGGCCCCCTCCCCCACGCCCCTCTGCAAATCAAAACCTGTATCGACCCATCAACACTGACTTAGTCGTTTCATGGAAATTCTTTGCTCAGATGCAGTTTTATTATCCAAGCACAAGTACATGCAAGCACATTTTCATAGACATATTAGTGAGAAGTTTGTCGTTGTTTCGTTGGCTCATGCCACGTTTGTCCTTTATTTTGACCCGTCCAGTTGAAGGAATTTGCCAACTTTGACTTTGACGTGTGGAGGAAGCGATACATGCGCTGGATGAATCACAAGAAGTCACGTGTAATGGACTTCTTCCGTCGCATTGACAAGGATCAGGATGGCAAAGTCACCAGACAGGAGTTCATAGAGGGCATTCTCTCCTCTAGTAAGTAAAGTACATCACAGTAGTGATTCCCTGTTTATTTTTGTACAGATATGAATACATATAGGTGTGCCTTGAGATTTTGACTTTCCCTGTGCCTTGGGTACAAAAAGTTTTAAAACTATTGTGCTACATAAGCTATACACTTCACTGCACTGTACTACACTACACTACATATAACCCAAATCTAGAATAATGGGCCTTAGACCAGTGGTTCTCGAACTTTTTCAGGTCAAGGATGTATTTGGCCGCGGACCCCCATCTCAAAATATTTTGTTCCAGGGACCCCCAGCAGCAAAGATTTGAGTTACAAATGCTTTAAAAATATATATATTCAAAGATTTGCACACTTTTTCAAGATTTTTGAAAAATAGCTCATGTGCGAGCTTGTATATCTGCTATTTTTGAATAGCCAAAGTATAAAATATGGATAAAGGGGTTAAAATGATTGTGACGCTTTATTAACTCATTTAGCTGGGGACCCCCTGGTACCCCCCAAGGACCCCACTTTGAGAACCAATGCGTTAGACTGCTGCTCATTGCTTTAATTTCTGCCCCTTCCCAGAATTCCCCACCAGTCGCCTGGAGATGAGTGCCGTGGCAGACATATTTGACCGGGATGGTGATGGATACATCGACTACTATGAGTTTGTGGCGGCTCTGCACCCCAACAAAGAAGCTTACAAGCCACTGACAGATGCAGACAAAATTGAAGATGAGGTAACGTGAAGTGTCTTTGACCTGAAATGGAAATAATGGCTCCTGGATAATGGATCTGATAATTGCAGCAAGGCAACGTGATTCCGGCTAAATCAAGTTCTCTTGTGTTTTTTAGGTTACACGTCAGGTGGCAAAATGCAAATGCCCCAAACGGTTCCAAGTAGAACAAATTGGTGCCAACAAATACAGGGTAAGGTCAACCTATCCTCCCACTATTATTACCTGATAAAAATCGCTGAAACCTTAGAGACGCGTCACATGTTCAGACAAATGCTAAGTAATACGATGCATGTCAAATGTTTTTCACCTTGACATAGATTTATTTCACCTGATAGTATAAAGTTACACGATTCGTGAAGGTAAGTTTCTTTTGAACAACAATAATGCTTCATGGAGACAACACCTAATGAATGTTTGTATTATTCCTCACATCACCAGTTCTACCTTGGAAACCAGGTACATGTGACTGCCCTTTTGTTTGTTGTCCTCCTAACGTGGTTGTGTGTCTAATCAAGCCTTCTGGTATTTTCATTTTACCATGTTTGTTTTCTAATTAACGCTCACTGACGTTTGCAGAATGGAACTCAGAAGTAGATCAAGCACAACAAATTATCACGTTCACTGCTCCGCAAATGTTAAGATTAATTAAATTAATGTCCTATTCCACTTACTGTATCTATATTATGAATGAAATGTAATCATAATATGAATGGAAGTGTAACACAGTACAAATGTCAAATCACTTTTGTTGAAATGACTGTTAAATTATCACTTTTTCAAGCGGCAAACAAAAGCATCACAATAGTATAATTACTGCATCTGCTTTTGAGTTTCAGGACATAATAATCTTAATGTAGGAACATGACATGTATTTTTAGTCCAGCAGTTTGGAATACAATGCTTTATGTGTGCTTGGCTTCGCTGCTTTGACATCATGGGAATGATTTACCTCTACAATGGCTGACATAACATATTATGTTTGTGTAACTGACACTATTAATTTATGTGATTTTTTTTAAGAGTTGGGCAACCTTGAGGTTTTTTTTCTTTTATTTTCTTTTTTTCCTATGAATACTTTGTTTATGTTGCTTATTGAGTTGAGTATGTATTTAAATATTGCATGTTGCAAAGTAGGATTCATTTCTGGTTTTGGGGATCTGGGCCACATGCTTTCTGAAGCTTGCTGGTTTAAGAGTAGTAACGTTACTGGGAGATGTTGGTGAGCTGGGTTAGTGGTTAACTGCAGTAGTCTGTCACTCAGTATATGCACTAGTTTTTAATGATGTATTTCCCAACAATGAAATGACATAATTCTTTTAACAGTTCGGTCTGGTTCACTGCTTACATGACTCCTTAATCGGCGATGAGACAATAGCAAACAGGGAAAATCTAAATCTAAACCCTCACCAGCACGTTGACGTTTTGGAAAGCGTTATTCTGGTAAATAGTTATTCTTCAGCTGTTTGTTTTTTTGTGCCTATTTTATTTGAGATCATTTATTCAAACTCCATACTGTACTTGATCACTCAAATCACCAGTGGCATTAAATCATTTTGTAAAATCATACAGAATTCAAAGACTGACCAGTTCAGGGGAGATTGTAACCGGCACCTGTGGAAGGGTCATCAGTGTTTTGGTCATGTCTGCGTCGTGTTGCACGGTGGTAGATTACAGAGATGTGATGAGAGCCATCCCTCATGTCGTGCTTGGTGTCAGCTAACTGCATTGGTCATGCATCAACGACAATGCATCCTTTGAATATCCAGTATGATTCCGATGTGGTGGAAAGTGCAACTAATTGCTGAGTTGCAAGAGATTGCTGCCTGATATGTTTTGTTTTGTTTTTTGTTTTGTTTGATCCATGTGTTGTTGTCATGATGTGAACATTTCTGACAGAAAGCATGCGGCCGTGATTGTTACGTGTGCTGTAATGATGTCGTCGTCTTATTGCCCAGTCAAATCCAACTGGCTGACTTCTCTCAACTTTCATCTCATGAACTTGGCAATTCACCTCGCATATCAGGCTTGCTGGAAACCCTGACTGTAAAGCTTCTCAAAACTCATGCAGAGAGACACATTGCTAAAAGACATATGTAAAACTTCTATCTTATAACGTGAAGTGTCTCTGCCTCAAACATTACTAATTGATACAGAATTCCAGGACAAGCCTATATGACTCTTTTGGAATGGTGAAGGCAAAAATCATTATACAATAGTGCCCCCTGGTGGTATGATGAATTGCCTTCAGTCTAATGTTCTTTCTTAACAGACTCAACCTACTCTACTGTAGGACCTGTGTGTGGCATTCAGTCATAAACTGGAGCCAAATACTGGTTTCGGGCAATGCCACCTGGATGGAGATATGTTAAGAATATTCTCTAAATTATTAAAACATTTTGTCCAATTACGCAATTTTGACCCCTTCATTGGGCAGGATTATGATGTTGAAATTACAAATCTGTCATAATCCTTAAAGGCTTTGAATAATACACCAAAGGTGTATGTTATACTTTAACTTTTTTTAGGTTCCGGATAATTATATTATTATAATGTTCCACTTGACTAATACTCAGATTTTCACATCACACAGGACATAATTTTCAGTTACATTATACTCACACAAACACATTGAAGAAGTAAAAAAAACAAAAACATAAAACAGTTGGATTGACCCTCATGTAATTTGTGTCTTTGAGAATGAAAACTTGATGGTGTTGTGTCAAAATCCTCTTTGTCTACTACATATATCTGCTATAGAAACAGAATATCCTAAATTACATTCATAATGTCTTTGAAAGTTTGTTCATCCCTGCATGCAAATGGCGTAATTATTTTTGAAACATTATAATTGATCACAAAATCATAGATAAAATCAAAGCTAAATCATAATAATGAAATCCAAATCAGTCTTTAGTTTCAAGTGTTGCTTAGCTTCCAAACACAGTGAGGTGATGAAGTGTTCAAACCAAGTGTGGGGTGACTTTTCACACTTTGCCCTCTGTTTTGCTCCCCCCTCCCCGCTGTAGTTCGGAGACTCCCAACAGCTCCGTCTGGTGCGCATTTTGCGCAGCACTGTCATGGTGCGTGTGGGAGGAGGCTGGATGGCTCTGGATGAGTTCCTGGTGAAGAATGATCCCTGCAGAGGTAAGGTCAAGCCCTTCACATTGCAACACAGGGGTGCTTCAGTGCAAGTTGTAATACATGTACTGGTTAACAACGTGTTGATTGCATCATTTATGACACGGTGTCCATTAAAGACAGATGTATTTTCTATTTTGGTATACTGTGTGATGAAAGAGTTTTTGTACTTGGAATAAATACTGTATAACCATAAGCTTGTTCTGATCCTTAAAAGAACACAATTCCTAGAAATGTGTTCATTATTGTCTACCTGTATTTGATATAGGTGATTGTATTGTTGTACTAGTCCTTTTATGTTTTTTTTATGTACTGAGGTGACTGGAATCCCCCAGGGGTCTAGGCATTTTCCCTTTACGCTAAATATTATTGCGGGACATTAACCGATCTACAAGATTGGAGAAGAAGTCCAAGATGGGCACTGTGGGATAGCACAATGCATTACAGTACATGTGATTAGCGGTAATAAGTACATAAAGTGAGGCTCTGTAATGAAAGTTTATTACTATGTCCCTGTTTCTGCTTTCTATAGTGATTTTGTGTTTTCTTGCTAAACATTTGGAAAGTTGTATCATTTCTATGTTATATCGTTTCTTCCAGTTCATCACCACGGGAGCAAAATGTTGCGCTCGGAATCAAATTCTTCAATCACTCAGTCTCCTATAGGTTGGCAAATCACACACTTTCTGTCCTTGCTCCATGATCCCACTGATGGTGGTATGTGTGTCGGCACATCCGAGTGTGTGCTTGTGTTTGTGATCTCACAGAGAATGGTGTTCCCATAAAACAAGTCCATTCACAGTGGAAGTGCATTTCACTGTGGATATGATGTCATGCATGCTGTTCAGTCAATCATCATGTCGTTGAGTTGCTCAATACACCTGTGGATCTAAACCCCTCTCTCTCTCTCTCTCTCTCTCTCGCTCTCTCTCTCACTCCCCCCCTCTCTCTTTCTCTCTCTCTCTCTCTCTCTCTCTCAGCATGTCACAAGCAGTTCTGCACACAACTTCTTTTTGCAGTGCTGTTTTAACATTTTGCTTGACAATCAACAGTTTTACTAAGATAATTTACAGTATAAATGACTCAACGAACTTTCAGGTCTGGCTAAGATTGTAAGATACACTTTTTTGGTGATGACGAGTTGCTTCGGCAAGGAGTTAAAATTATCTTTGCCAAGATAATTTTTTGGATTGCTTATTCTTTGATGATTCGACTTAATGTAATGAACGATGCAAAAACTTCTAATTATTATAATTATAATTACTTCTAACTAATTATTCTGTGTTGTCATATCTGAATATTTCCTCCTGCAAATAGGGTTTTCCATTCTGTTCTCATTTGATATTGTGTAGAGATTTGGACGCTACGGCTGCCAAGCACTGTTACTTTTGATTTATTTGGATTTCTAAGCTCTTATGAAACCAAACAAAGCAGCATTGCTTGTTTTGGTTGATGTTATTTATTGTGCTACAACAGCTGCAGCGATGTTTTGATGGCATTCTGTTTGACAGAATGAAACTGCATGTGTTTTACCATTCACTGTATTTCATTATTTGCATAATCCCACATTTCATTAAAATCTGGGTTATTCTTAGTTGCGCGCGGGCGGGTGTTGCACACCAATAATTGCTTAGTTTTGTTAAACCAATGTTTGTGTAGATGTATTTTTTATTCTATCAATTTGTCCGATGTATTTAGCTTAGTTAAACCAATGTTTGAAAATGTGTTACTACATTTTCTTTTTTTCTAAACCTAAGTTGTTTCAAAAAGGGTAGGAAAAATAAGCCTCGGCTTCAGCCTACACCTTTTCGGATTCACTTCAAACTTGGCGTGTGTAGTGGACTACATTTTTTTTTTTAAATGGACCGAAATAAAGATTTACCACTAATAATAGCTGATCTACAAGCTTGTAACGCTTGCGCAACTAAGTATAACCCAGGCTTTGCCCACATTTGTTTTTATTCATTGTAAATACTGTATGTGAAGCAGAACTTGGCTGTCCATCCACGTGCATTCAAACTGTACTGTATGTTAGTTATTACAATATACTAATTTTGAATATCATCTCTTAGCTAAAGGCAGGACCAACATGGAGCTGCGGGAAAAGTTCATCCTCCCAGAAGGCACCACCCAAGTGATGGCGAGCTTCCGCTACCGGGGTCGAAGGTCACGGCCGTCATCCAGAGGATGCTCGCCAACCAGGTCCAACTCCAGCCACAGCTGCCCCGCCCCGACAAACCCAGTGGCGACCAGTACCCCCAAAGTAAGTCATTCCACACTGGAAGCAAGTAACAGTATGTATGTTGTGCTTTTAAGACCGAGGCGCATTCATCTCTCAATAGCGACAAATGCACAGAAAAGTCACAAGTCATCACAGTCATACACATCAAATATTCCCAACCATGTTTTCTTTTAATTGTTTCTGTTTGTCCTCCTCGTTTCATTTTGTTGTGGTTTTCTTTCTTGTAGTTCATGTTCCTTCACTTCCTGTAGTTTTTTTTTTAAGGGGGATGAAACCCTACGGCTGATTTTGTAGTTTGTTTTCTGCTTCAGGTTAAGAACTACAGCACAGTAAAAACTTGTACGCCGCGATGTAAGCAACGCAGCTGCAGCTGATACAATTGATAATGGGTGTGTTAGATTTAGGTGTGGCATTATTGTCTTAATGTCTTTGCTTGCACATTGGCACAGTCTTGACACTGGGCACAGCTACATCTAACACACCCATCATTAACCACTTAGTGACCTTATTCTGAGGCAAACATTCGGTGAAAATAGCTGATCTACAATCTCACACCGTGTAGGGTGAAAACAGGAGGGGGTCTAGGAAGACTCCGGTCAACTAGTGTAATAGGGTTTAAAGGAATAGTTCACCCAAAATATGACTTATTTTATATCAATTACACGCCCCATGAAGCCTTCAATTGATGCCTGAGACAATAATTTGATGACCGGCGGAAAGATGCTAATGTGTCCGGTAGGAGACTCAAAGGAGACTCTTTGAGTCTCCTACCGGAGAGACCGCCGGTCATCAAATTATTGGCTCAGGAATGAGACAAAAACAAAACAATCTCGATGAATTCAAGACTTCATGGAGTGTGTAATTGATAAAACAATAAGTATTTTTTTTGGGTGAACTACTCCTTTAAGTGGCAAATGTTATTAGCTGCAGTTGCGTTGCTAACTAGGCTGCCATGTTTTTAATCTACTGTCGTTTTTGAACTGAAAACCAGTGAACAAACTACAGAATCAGCCCACTGTTGGGTTTCATGCCCCTTTTCATTTCTCCATGTGAATCCTTGTCTGTGTGTTTGATCTGCCGTTGTTCCTCAGACTTCCCAACAAGTAAGCCGTAATTATGATAAGCCTTGGCTTACAAACAGCAAACCCTCCACTCCTCTTAGATCATCAGACTCCTTTGAGAGCCAGGGTTCATCCTCTGAGGTATAGTGAACAAGAATAAAACATCATGTGGGAAACTTCCAATGTCTTACCTAACCACTGCCTCCTTCCAGCCAGCTGAAATCCAACGCACCTCTGTGAACAACTGACATGTCATCATGCTTTATTCAATTATTCCACATTTGCTCTGCGATGACAGACATTAACCACATTAAGCCCCTATATGCTTTGTTGTATGACAAATAGAGAAAACAAAAATTACATTTAAAAAGATTTTAAAATAATTGTATATTTTCTTTGAAAGTTTTTGAAAAGTTTTTTTTTTTTTTAATTTCCAAACATTTGAAAAATATAAATAGAATGACATGCCCAAAATAGGGTGAAAGTATAAGTCAATGATTCCAGATTCCAGACAAAGTTGTTTCAGGGGTTGCGTGGTACTGCATTACATAGAGATTTCAGTTGGATCGGTGAGCGCTAACATGATCAAGTACTAACTGAGTGTCTACCATAAGTCTTTGCCTGAGAATCTAACTTTCCCGTAACACAGCATATGAATTGAGATTTTTTTTAATGCGTTTTTTTTTTTTAATAGTGCTTATCAACTACACAATTTTAACTCGCTGAGGATGTTAACCACTTGAACCCCAGCATTCATATTCCGGGGGGAACATTAGCCAAAAATAGCTGATCTCCAAGCTCACAACGTTGTGAGCGTGTTAGAGATTTGGTGTGGATGGAGCCAACTCAGGTCCAGTGTACTAAGTATTGAGGGTTTAAGTGGTTAACCACTGTGCATGAGAAGAAATGATTACGCCTGTCGATGAGGGTTAAAAACAAAAAATAATTAAATGACGGTTGCAATAAAGGTGTTTAAAATGTTTTTTACCATGAATGGATAATTCTTTTGTGTTGATTAAAGGGACTGCCATGTTGATATCATATGAGAGCTGTAATGGAAGCCCTGTGTCTTACAGAGTACACCGGTTCAGGGCAGCAAACTGCGTCTTCCTGGATACTTGTCAGGAAAAGGCTTCCAGTCTAGTGAGGAGGGAACCTTGATCAGCGCCGCTGTGATGAAGGCCCGAGCACAGACAATAGGAGGTGAGTAATCCTCGTCATCATGATATCATATTCTCCTTGGACCTGTTCTACTGTAGCTTAACTGGTTCTTCTTTTCTTTTTTTGAGAGAGAAAAATGCTTATATTGTACATGAACATACGTATATCATTTGTACATACAATATCTGTTAAAACAATAAAGCTCAAGAGCTTATTTCCATTGTCGCCTTTTAAGTGTAAGTGTGTGTAAACTTAGTGTGACGTGTTGGGGGGAGTAGCAGAGATATACTGTACATAAAGAAAAATCCCGGGAACGATTCACGTCAAACTTGGCGTGTGCATCGTCAATTGCCGGTGATTAGACAACCACCGGAACTTGCCGATACACACGAGTGCGAGACTGTGGAGGACGCACTGAATCTTTGTGTCTGTGGGGGAGGTGTAGGGATCGGCTTCCCTGATTGGCCGACCCAACCCATTAGGCTTCACGGATTGGCCGAGCTTTGTGTCGCGTTTATGCCGCAGCACCAATAGTGGTAGCATGAAGAACTCCATTCTTTCACAGGGCAATGCTCGAAATGTCTGTGTCTCTGTCTGTCTGTCTGTGGCTTCATTTGTCTCCCATTTGTTCCCATGTACATTGTCAACACGATAACAGCAATTTTTCATGACATCAGGTAGGGATCCCCATAAGTGTGGTAGTGGGTATCGCACTGGGTATCGCACCAAATCTATATGATTTCTTGCAATCTGTTTCCATAGAGTCAAGGAAGAACAACAGTCGACCAGGAAGTAAAGCCGGCAGCAGAGGAAGCAGCCGCAGGGGAAGTGACGCCTCCGACTTTGACATCTCAGACATCCAGTCGGTGTGCTCGGACGCCTCCGAGACCGTCGGGGACTGTAGCCGAGCAACGCCACGCTCATCATCCCGGCAGCAGGGAGGCAAACCCTCCAAGATCCCAACACCCCAGCGAAGAGCCACTCCCACTAGCAAGCTAGCCAAAGGACCCAAGCGATAGTCGGTGATCTCGAAGAAAGAACCGCGAGGTCACTCCTCAAGACAAAAAGTAGACTGGAGATACTGATGAACTTAAAGACTGCAAACATGTTGAGTGTTATTTAAATTGTCCACGAAGATGTAAAATATTCTGTTGAGAGAAAATATGGTTTAATATTATGTGAGAATGGGATGTCATTGGCCTTGTGTATTTGTCTTAATGTATTTTATTTGTGAATAATGTCAAGTTTGGTATTATTATTTTATTTTATTGAAGCAAAACCCGAAGAAAAGAACAGAACTTGGGAGAAAAACGACACTGTATGGTAAAACATTTGTACACTAATGAATGACAGTGTGCAGGGTTGCACTCTAAAAAGTTACGCCTGATTTCTGCTTCGTCATAATGACGGAGCATAAATCAGGCATTACTGAATGTACTGTAATGTCTGTTATGCTGATGTGTGGGGTAGGTGGTGCATCATGGTTCCCTGAGAAGCACTGCATTTAACTGTCTATTTAAAGTCCTATGATATACACCCAACGTGCATTTAAAGGGCAATACAACATACTAGTAAAGTCTAGTAAACGCTGCAAAATAACATAAAAATAAAAACACTACTGAAGGCAATTTCACGCAGAAATCCCTTTATCGTTTAGCTTTGCAGTCCTCGGCAAATGCAGCCCCCCTTTTTTCTTTGATCAGTTCACGGCATCATGCGCATATTGACCTTGAAGATGTGACACTCCAGCCCTAAGTAGACATTATTTAGTGCATCCATGTCAGTGTATGATTAATTTTGGTAGAGCTGAAATGATTACTGTAACATATTTGTAATAAACCTGCTTGCGGAAAGCTACCAAGTCATACTGATAAAATGTAGTCCACTGATTTGTCTGTTCATGTGTACTCTCTCTTTCTCTCCCTCCCTCCCTCTCCCTCTCTCTCTTCTCTCTCACACAATCTCTCTCAATCACAATCTCTCTCTCTCTCTGTGGTACACAAACCTTTTTATGTCAAAGACCCCCATAATAAATTTGTATTTGGCCCACAGGGAAACTCATCTGAAAATATTTTCTGCCAGGGACCCCCATACAAGATTTGTGTTTTCAAAAATATTAAAAAATGTTCACCTTTTTCAAGATTGTTTTTGAAAATAGCAGATCTACAAACTATACTGATCTTGATTCTATAATAACTAATTCAGCTGGGGACACCCTGGAACTCAAGGACCCCTTATGGTCCACGGACCCCGCTTTGAGATCCACTGCTCTCTCTCTCTTTCCCGCTCTCTGTATCTCTCTTTCTCTAGGGTATGAGTGTGTGTCTGTGTGTCCGTGCCTGTTATTTCCCATAATGCATGTTTGCATACATGGGGGTAGGAGGAGGGAATCAAGGCGGGATTGAGTAATCTATGGATTATGGCTAGTGAATAGAGCAAGCAGCAGTCATCGGGTAATGTGAGGTCACTTGCTATAATCCTCTGTGAAAATCCTGCAGTGTAATCTAGGGCAGTAGGTCTATTCTGATGTTTGAATTTAAACAATGACGTAAATGTGCTTACTCAAGTGGACAAAGACCGGCACATGTATCAATTATACATATACCATATCTGTGCATTTATCAACATTGGACTAATTCAGTTGTAATATCTAACTTACCTTAGTCCTTCTTCTCCAGTCAGTTGTTCTGCATTCAAAGGCTGCTCAGCTCGGAGTGGAATGTTTGCAGGTCATGTGGGGCCTAGCTGTGACATACCACATCTTTCTCTTAAAACAGTGCATGACTTTCCTGGGAAAACCATCACTGAAGCACTACTGTATGTCTGCTCTTTAGAAGAATTACAACCCAAGTTGTTACAGTATGTGCAAAGGAAACGTTGTCACATACTACTGTAATTGAAAGAATTGTTACAAGAGGTATACAGTATGTGAAAATATGTATACATTGTTCATACAAATCTGTACAAATTGTTTTGTAGGGCTTGTAAAAGATTTAGGCTACTTTGACGTACAACAGTGTTGCACAAACATAGGAAATATTGCCGATCTACAGGCTTACAATGTGCATTGTGAGCCCGTAGATTGGCTATTTAAAAAAAAGAAACTTTTGAATTATTTTGTTTTACTTTTTGAAAATGTTCTCCTATAAATGACATGCCCAAAACAGGCACGCCTGGTTTAAAGTAGATAAACTACCTTTTGAAAGCATCCAGGCCTTTCCCCAAATCCACTTTTCCCCTTCTCACAATAAAAGACATGTCCATGTCATAATGAATGGCCTGCTATTCTCCCCGCCCTGTTACTTTCTACACATGAAATATCTTGTTGCTGGACTTTGCTACCTTATAGTGAAACGGTTTGACTGGATATGAACTAACCTGTGGGAGAGGCCAGATCCCCTGGGGGCCAAAGGTGGAGTGGAGATCCGGGGTTCAGGTTCCCCTCTGGGACCCAAGACGTCTGGCTTGAATGGACCTCTCCTGTTCAGCTCAAAGACTAAGCCCCGGGATGACACTTTAGAATTGGATATACTGTATCATCACTGCAGCAACTGCAAAACATCCGCCGGCAGTCTCCTTTTGGAGTAATATGTGAGTATTTCTCAAGTTCTTTGACATCATACAAATGCAGATTTTTTTGTGATGACAGCAGAAAAGGATGATGAGATATTTTGGCTTTGCTCTGATGATGTCGAGTAATCGTTTACTTTGCCAATGACAATTTGATCTGTTTTGAATGTGTTATATATGTGTGTAATATATATATATAGATTGTTTATTTATTTGATCCCTTTAATATATTGAAACATGATATTGTCAATTGCATGCTTTTTATTTTATGCATATGGTACATTTTAGTGATTGAATGTTTTGAAAAGCTATTGGGAGGAAGAAAAGCTAAATATTTATCACAACGGTCCTTTGTTGTCAAAGTTTCATGGTGAAATCTAGATGCGTATGACGTGGTGTAATTTCTTCCAGAAATGTATTTGATTGAATATGGGATTTGTTTAATAAGATGTTTCTCTTCATGACAGAGTTTTAGATGCGCTTTTCCCAACATTGTATTATTTTAATTCAACTAATATGTACATCATGAATAGTCTTTTCTTTTCCCTGGTTCTTCAGTCTTGAATATTCTGTTTTGTAGTTATGTAGTAAAAACAAAAGTTCAGATGGATTTCAAACGTGATTTATCCAAATTATTGTTGCAGGCCCTTATAACTCCTGAAAATCAGAATTTGAAAATGCCGGCCATTAAACAAATGCTGGTGTTCTCGGTACTCCTTTCTATCTGGGAAGTGACCCAATGCCAAAAGTTACCAAGTAAGTCTTCTTCGCAGCTTTTTATCTTGAATTTAAAAAATGCTCTTATTTTCCTTATTGCATGAAAGACAGCTGTCACTTCTGTGGCAGAACTACCTTTAAGCATGGCTCAGTATACCTTGTGGCTAACCAGATGTAGGCATACATTATACATGCATTTACCAGGTTGATGCCACATAATTAAATGTGAATCAATGTTGTACCACAGTATGCCCAGCAGATGTCAGCATTTACTCATAATACATGTTCAGCTGTTAGTGACATCATTTCACCATCCCCCCCTTCAGGACCTCAAAGAGACGACCTCTATGTCAACCTGATCTCTAACCAAGGATACACAATGGTTCATGGATGAACTTTAACCTGTTTGCACTTTCTCCATTTACATCTACATAAATGTTCACATTTCAAATATAAAGTGCTAACCCCATGGCGACGGATGTTATAATTATGTACGGCCCGTCAGAAGTACCCGTATTGTCCGTATTGTTCAATAAAAAGCATTTTAATCTGATTGGTGGCCTTCTGTTCATAGAGTTATAATGTATCAGAGACCAATACACCTCCCAACCAATAGGGTCGCGTAGTTGAAAGCATATGGCGACGATACAGAGAAAATGGCCACCCATCGGATTAAAAGGCTTTTTATTGAACAATACAGAGGATACGGGTACTTATGAGGGCCCGTACATAATTGTAACATTCGTGGCCATTAGGTAAGCACATTATATTTGAAGTATGAACGTCTATGTAAATGTACCGGCCAAAAATGGAGAAAGTGCAAACACCACCTTGAAGTTCATCCATGACTGTCAAGATATGACAGTCATGTTTCAGGGCTACCTGATCTCATGCAAATTGCACAGTTTCTAATGTGTTCTCAAACAAAGTGTGTGATTGTATTCATGGCACCTCATAAATATTTCAAATGTCACTGACGTCATTGCCGATGATTATTTATGATTTAGAAATAATCCGTCCCCTTTAGATACTGATGTAATTAATAACATGTTCTCACTTCAGAGAAAATCCATGTGAAACTAAGCTCAGTGTTTATGGTGTGTGAGGTTTTGATCTCCTGGAGGAGTTCCGTGTGTCCGAGTCCAGAGGTGTCAGGAGAGTGGACGGATCTGAACCTGAGGCCGTGGCCTACCGTGTCAACCCTTCTATCCACCTACGTAAGACCATGAGGTACTGTGACTGCATGAGCCCCACTCACATGGACATTATGATCATCTTAACACTCATAATTAACAAATCATTTATGTATCGTCTTTCGTTATTATGTCAACTATGAAAATGTGCAACACAAGATATTGTGCAACTATTACCTGGCACCCATAATTTGGGTGGCCGTAACTGAGTGGGTGTGGACTAGAGCCAGGGTCTTCAACGTTTTCCAGGGCCAAGGACCCCTTAGCTGAGAGAGACATGAAGCAGGGACCCCTACTACATTGTTTACAATTGTTTTGCAGATTAAACCTTTTCGTAGATTTCTTAGATAGCTTCATTGACTATCATCAGTGTTGTGTAAATTCATTTTTTTGTTCATTTCAGACATTTAACCACTTAAATCTTCAATACTTAGTACTTGATTTGCTCCTTTTCCCTCTACACCAAACCTCTTTGCTATTTTTGGCTAATGTTCCCCTCAGTAAAGGAATTCTAGGATTCAAGTGGTTGATATAAAAAAAACTCCTATCACACAAAGATGTGGCGGACCCTAGCTCTGAGGACCCCCTAGGGGTCCCGGACCCCTGGACTAGAGGCCGCCTGGTAATCAGCAGGTCACCGGTTCATCTCCAGGTCAGCCCATGTATACGTGTTGAAGTGTCCCTGAGCAAGGCACTTAGCCCCTAACACCCCCCCCCCCCTCTCTCACACACACACACACACATACGCACGCACGCGCACACACACACACACACACACACACACACACACACACACACACACACACACACACACACACACACACACACACACACACACACACACACACACACACACACACACACACACATAGGCCTCCCCTCCATGTAATTATAGGCTTGTATAATGTATAGCCTACATCTTTGTGATAGCAGATCTACAAGCTTGCATGTACAGTACATAGTACAGTACATTGTGAGCTTGTAGATAGGCATTTTTCTCAGTTCTACAACAAAGTATATAGCGCTTAAGTGGCTAACCTAAGATAATCTTTCCCCTTTACTTTGCCAATGGGTTTTGGCCAATATCTTCATTGCCTCCCATCCGCAATGTTTATTTCCAAGTATCGTTTTTGACGTAGGCCGTTTACACTGAATCTTATGAGCCTTCTTCAGTTGACTTTATGGAGAGGACCAGAGGTTTGTTTCAGTCGCCATACTTAATGGAGTGCACACTCGATCCTTGAAATCCTTGAATAAATAACCTATTTACGACAGTTTGGCAAAATGTAATTACATGACGTATACACTTTTTTACTTAATTAACACAGTGGGTGAGAAGATGGCACTTTCCATTTGTCCTGCATCGATGTGCATTGATTCTTCATTGGCGTAAGACAATTCATATGTTTACGTCTTCATGGCTAGCTGATGTCTCTCTTACTGCCCGGGAGGCACGGAGCGTCATTAATCAGTCTTTTTGTTTTGTCTTTTCCATTTGTGTTGTGTGCCAGCGAAGATGTCCTCAGTGAACCTTGCCTGCATGACAAACGAGCAATGCTTTGTGTATGTAGTGGGAAATAATGCATTACTGTAAATCAAGTGCAAGTTAAATAAACACAAAATGGTGTTGAATGTCTCAGCCCGCAGGCAATAAAAGAAAGCAAATTAAGAGAGGCCTTATTACAAAGAAAGATGTGGTACCAGCCTAGCTGCCTTGTGGGACATTTAAATCCTTAATACTGAGAAACTATGCCTGTGTTCATTCCCTAATAAGCAATTCAACCCTATTTCATGACAAAACCCTAGCCTGGTAGACCATCCCGGTCGCGGAATCCACATTTCATTTGATTTCAGCAGCTGAAATCAAACAAAATGTAAATTCCGTGACTGGGATGGTCTACCAAGCTAACAAAACCCTTCGTTTATTGTCTTGTGACGCAAGAGCCATATATTTACTGTTGTTCACTGCCTTTGCCTTTGAAGTAAGTGTTATCTCAAAAAGCACAGACCATTGTTTTGGACCCTCAACGTCCTTTATATGTTGAGTTCCAGATGCTTCCATCAGGGCGGAGGTTTGGTTTTCCCAAAGGTGTCACTAAGAGATACAGATTGTCATTTGTTCCATCTGCTATTGTTTTTTTTAAACAATCCATAACCCCAGATGTCATTGCATGTTCTTTTCTTTATTTGTTTTTTCCTTTCCCCATGAGTTATTGCGACGGCGTAGATGATATGGATCCTGTATTGTATTGTATTGTTTATGATACATTATTATATTACTGTATTGTGTGTTGGACTAAAAAACAAATTGCTCTCTGGGCACATTATAAGTTGACCAAGCCTAACCTAACTTAACTCCTTGATGAATGTCATTCCACAGTGACGTGTACCCGGACGGCCTGCCCTCAGACTACTCCATAATCGCCACGTTTAAAGTGACCAAGGACACGGCAAAGAGGTCGTGGAACCTGTGGCAAGTGAGCGACCCCGAGGGCCGGGATCAGGTGGGCCTGCGCTTCCAGGGCGACACGCGGTCGCTGGACTTCTTCTACACCGGCCCCCGGGGGACCCAGGCGCTGAGGACCTTCCACGGCGTGGAGAAGCTGTTCGACGGCGAGTGGCACAAGCTGGCGCTGAGCGTGCGGGGCGGCCAGGTGAGGCTGCTGGTGGACTGTGCCGAGGTCAGCGTGGAGCCCATCGATGACCCCCGGCCCGTCATCCGTCGGGGGTTCACCTCCATCGTTAAGAGGGCTGCGGGAGATCGTTCAGTGTCTGTAAGTTGGCGGTGACGTCCATAATCTCTTTTCAAAATGTGTATTCATTCTTTTTTATTTGTTTTAATGTTTCTCAGTGGTGGAAAGTAACTAAGTACGTGTACTCAAGTACTGTACTTAAGTACAATTCTTTACTTTACTTGAGTATTTCCAATTTCCAATACTTCTACTCCACTACAGCTCAGAGGCAAATATTGTACTTTTACTCCACTACAATTATTTGAAACCTTTAGTTACTAGTTACTTTGTAGATTTTGAGCCGATCTACAAGCTGATCTAGAAGCTCACAATGCGTCGCATTGTAGATCTGCTATTTTCAAAAGATTGTTATACATTTGAAAACTTGTAATGGGACATTCTGCATATTGAGTACTTTCACTTTTGGTACTTAAAGCACATTTTGATGCCAATACTTTCATACTTTTACTCAAGTACATTTTGAATTCCGGACTTTTACTTGTAACCGAGTATTTCTACATTGCAGCATTGATACTTTTACTTAAGTAAAACATTTGAGTACTTTTTCCACTGTTTCCAAGCCTTTAATTTTGTCATCCATTGAAACCCTGTGTTCTCAGCTTGACCTCCAGCAGATGGAGGTGTCCTGTGACCCGGAGCAGGCGTACTCAGAGGGCTGTTGTGAACTCTCCAATGTGGTGAGCCTTTAATTTATGCGTCATCAAACCAAACCACTGCATCGCTCATACTACAAAGTATGTATTTAGCTTTAGCTATCATTCACCAGGGCCTTTAAGCCCTTACTAAGCCCTATATATAATATACTATATTAATCATACGACGGACAGCGGAAATAATCGATCAACAAGTTCACAATGTGTCGCGATTGTTTGAAATGAAAAAATTTATACGATTAAAATAATAATGATAATTATTGTTATTATTGTTACATTTTGAAATGTTTGCCCAAAATATGGCAGGGTTAACCCTTTAAGACCTGGAACGCATCTGTGTCATTTTTAGATATCTTTGGCTATTAAAAAATAGCATATATACAAGCTCATAGCGCGGCACCAAGTGCCGCGCCATGAGCTTGTAGATCTGCTATTTTTGAAAAATCGTGAACAATTTTGTGCAAATCTTTGAACATATTTTTTAAACAAACGTTTTTAACTCAAATCTTTGCTTCTAGGGGATTTTTTTTAATTATGTTGCTGTAATATCAGTGGTTCTCAAACTTTTTTCATGTCAAGGACCACCCAAAATGTTGTTCCAGGGACCCCCCAGAAGCAAACATTTTAGTTACAAATGTTCGCTTTAAAGAACTAAATATATTCAAAGATTTGCACACATTTTCACGATTTTTCAAAAAATAGCAGATCTACAAGCTCATAGCGCGGCACTCGGTGCCGCACTATGAGCTTTTAGATCTGCTATTTTTGAATAGCCAAAGTGTAAAATAATGTTTTTTTTAGCTCAAATCTAAAAATGACACAGATGCGTCTCCATGGCTTAAAGGTGTCCCCCAGTTAGTAATGTACACAATGTGTTCCTCTCTCCATTGCAGTGTGGAGGCTATGCAGAGATCGGCCTGACAGCAGGAGGACCATCTTGCAAGTGTATGCATGGACAACCCGGGATTCAGGGATCTTCAGGGACAAAGGTGAATGCCCCCCCCTCTCGTGCAATAAAGGCTGGCTGCTCATCCTCATAGGTCTAAGCCGTGGTCCTCACTGACGTGTTTTTCTTTATGGTTTAGGGTCACAGAGGGCTTCCAGGAAACACAGGAGAACCGGGAAGACATGGAAACTGGGTATGAACACGTAAACACTATGTCAGATCAGATTTTACAGCTGAATTGTGTTTAATGAGGGGCAAACGCTGAGCTGCTATTGGACACACAGTATGTGTGCTTTTTTGGGGGCGGCCGCTTTACCGTAGTGGGGTAATCAGAAGGTCACCGATTCGACCCTCGCCCAACTACGTGCCGAAGTGTCTCAGAGCAAGACACTTAACCCCTAACAGCTCCACACCGAGTGCTCATCAAAAAGCCATCTGAGCAAGCCATTTGCTGCGGGTGAATGCAGAAAAGTAATTTCCCCTCCCCTGGGACGATGCATGATTTTTACCAGCTTGTGTTGACCGGCTTTAAAGTGCATGGAGAGCCGCAGCCCCCTTCCTCCAGTTGACTTGAGCGAGAAAGGGTTAAACTGAATTGCGAGTGAATGAAATTGTAAAACTCTCGCTTGTGAGACAGCGGGGAAGTTGTGGAAAATGGCAAAGGGAGCATAACCGAGAGACGGCAGGATGGAAACGGATCTGGACGCCGCTCCGCTCAGCGATAGTAAACACAGAGGCTCCGCTCATATTTTGAAAACTGATGTAACATATGCAACAGATTTGGGGGAGAGCCAAGAGAAACATGGACCAAAATGAATGCAATAATAAATTAGTTTTTTGACTTCTGAAAGACTCATTTACATCTTTGAGTGCAGGACCTAGTTTAGAACATCGGATTTAGATCAAAATGGCACAGGATCACAGGATTTCTTATGGTTTCAATTTTCCATTTGAAGACACAGAGCCAATTGTAATGAATCCCACACACGCTTGCGCACGGACACGCACGCACGCACGCACGCACGCACGCACGCACGCACGCACGCACGCACGCACGCACGCACACACACACACACACACACACACACACACACACACACACACACACAGCACATTCACGCTCGCACAGCAAACAGTTTAATGACACCAAAATGTCTAGTAAAGAATGACAGTGTTGTACTGTACTTGACATAATGTTACGTTTGTCTGTTCTAAAACTAATTCATATTGTTATATCTTTGCATTACGGTAATCAATGCTCTATTAAATACACTGAATAGTTAATGCTGTGTCAAGAGGATCGGGACCTTGATAATGACCAATTCAATTAGAAAACATGATATTCTGCTAATTGTATATGGATGGATGGATATCTGTCTGTAAACATAGCCACATTTCTATGCCTCAGCCAAAAGGCACAGTTATTTCCAGTGGAGAGTTTTAACTAACTTATGCATTTGATGTTCAGTTCTTAATCCTACAGTATGTCAGCACATAACTTAATATCTTTTCAAAGTAATCCAGAGAACATGTTCTCTGCGGCGCATTTAAGAGGATGGTCTTTTAAGTGATGGCTTGGCATTTAACATTGCCCTTGCATTTAACAGGGAAATCCCCTAAGTTACCCATGCGCGCGCACACACACACACACACAAACACACACACACACACACACACACACACACACACACACACACACACACACACACACACACACACACACACACACACACACACACACACACACACACACACACACACACACACACACACACACACACACACACACACACACACACACACACAGAGCGAGAGAGAGAGAGAGAGAGAGAGAGCGAGAGCGAGAGCGAGAGAGAGAGAGACAGAGAGAGAGAGAGAGAGAGAGAGAGAGAGTATTATTCCAGAACCGTGCATGCCACATAGCCTGCACATGTGTTGAATTGTAGCCCATGCTCATGTGGGAGTAAACATCTGTCTTCTGTAACTCAGTAGATTTCTGACCTCCTGCCAGCATGTGAATCACAGTGTCTGAACATGTTTATCTCCACCCTGCTGGCATCTATAAGGAGGGCATTTCCTGGCTCAGATATATGAACTGCCCGTCTTGGTTTGCGGGTGGTCTTTTTCCTTGTCTGACCCCCACACTGCCTTAAAGAAACGTCGTAAAGTTCATGGCCATGCTTCTCTCCATGTTGCTGGCCATCTCTGCGGTTAAGCGCTTACATGTTGACTTTCTTCAAAAGAATCTTTAGGTTAGATGGTTGAATAAACTTACAGTGTAGAAGCATTCCGACCTTGTTTAAATTCACTTTCAAACTGGCATCCCTATTTTGGGCATGTCATTGTAGGCGGAAATTGTCATAAATTATCAATAATTGACAAAAACAGCTGAAATAGGCGATCTACAAGCTCCCAACGCATCGCAGTGCAACGTGTTGTGAGCTTGTAGATCCGCTATTTTTGCTGTGCTACACCATCATACAATGAAGTAAGAAATAGGGCTCACGTGGTTTAATACTGTTCACAACCTGCAAACACAGCCCTCTGTATTAATCATGAGGTTATTATCCGTGCAAAAAGCACGGCTGTTCTGTTTCAAACGGCAGGCAAAGGTGAAAAAAGACCATACTAGCGCAGAAATATTGAAACAATGGCTGCGGAAGAAGCGTTACAACCGTGAAACGCGCCGCAGCTGAAGCACCCATAGATATATGGCAGCAACCCCCGCTGACAAAACGGAACTGGGGGGGGGGGGGCACTTAAATGGGTCGTAGCACTGGGCACCGCAAAGGGTTAATTCGCCCCTGTGGATCTGTGGAGGTCATTCAGAGTGCATGGCAGCTAACACGGTTTCTGCATGTTCCTCGACATGCATTACGTCCTCCCGCTGATACTCCTCACTGTTAGGCGAAAATAAGTGGCTGGCGACATGTGTATCGGAGGGGACATGTGATGGTGCACTCCCTCCCCAAGCCCAACCAGCAGGGGTCAGCAGTGGCAGGGACCACATGGGGGTGAACTGGGAATTGGCATAATAATGATTCAATAGGGAGAAAATGAAAAATACTCAACTTTAGCTCAACTTTCCTCATTAACACTGCTATACCCAAACCTGTTGCTAAACAACCTAAGGTGCCGTGATCTGGTCTAAGTTCTCTTTTGAAGCTTACACTCAGTATGTAACTGTTTTGCAGGGAATCATGGGAAACACAGGGGACTATGGTCACATTGGTGAGACGGGCCCTCAGGTAACAGCTGCTTGACCTGCTCTTCCTTTGTTCCAGTTCAGTGTCTGGTTTGTTCTTTCAACATGTATTCATTCAATATCACATGACCTCCGCAGGGTGAAAAGGGAATCAAAGGTGAAGGGGGGATGAGAGGACTCTATGGCCAAGTGGTAATCCTTCAAACACAGAAGATCACTATTTTACCTTTTGTGGTGTAACTTGGCGTAAACCGCATGTTAATGGACTGTTGTTTCAACAGGGCGACAGAGGACCCAAAGGGCTGAAGGGGTTAAAAGGGGCAGGAGGCTTCAAGGTAAACACTGACCTTCAGTTAAGGTTACATGTATTTTCAAATCAAAGCCTTTCATTTGACCCATCTATTGTAATTAGTTCAAGGTTTCATTATTGTTACGTCTTGTGTGCAGGTATACATAAGACTAACATTATTTTGTTCTGGTTCCTCAGACATTGCAGCAGCATTAATAGGCATGTAAAGAAGGCAATTAGTGAACCTTCTTACTTTTAATTGGATTTCTGTGCCGCTCGTTGGATAGCTTGCATGACTTTGAAGTTGACTAAGAGGATTTAATGTGGACATTATGTACTGTAATTAAAGGGAGTCAGGGGGACCCCCGGAGAGCTGGGAGTGACTGGAGAACAAGGAATAGTTGTGAGTTAATCTTTCAGATACTCTGGTTAACTCTGTATACAATAATAACAATGCAAGTCCGGTGTCACTAACTTCGACTGTCTGTCCTCCTTGAAGGGTGATCCAGGTGAAAGAGGATACGAGGGGATTCCTGGGTACCAGGGAGTTAAGGTATTTACTTAATTTCTAATGGAAATTGCTCTTTGCATCTTATCATATATGAAATATGAATGTACATTATAGATTTAATATCACAATGGCTTCGTTTACAGGGTGAAATCGGGCGCACTGGCGCAGAAGGGCCTTCAGGCCGACAAGGAAAGCAGGTTGGTTCGGGGTCCACAAAATATACCCACTAATTCCATATTCTCTGTCATAGAGATACTTAAACGCGTGATTAGACACTACTAAAGCACTGTCCACTACCTTCAATAATTCCTCATATAATCACCCAGAACAAATAAATCACGTGTAATGCGGTAAAGGAACACTGTGGAATAGAGCTATGTTTCTGGCATACGTGCCGTCTCCATAAACAATGTTAATACATGTGGTTGGATTTTGGCGACGGGTTTTAAGGGCCTGAAGTGTATCAACGCAAAAGATGCTGATTCCATGAGAAGGAGCCATGTTAACAAACTATATCATAATACAGTATAAGGAAGCATACAATAATACGCCAGTGATCCAAGAGAGACACGCTGGATAGGAGCAACAATACCTTCAACAGTTTCACGATAATATCATATCATGTGCCAAATGTGATGACAGGGTATCGTTGGAGATCCTGGGGATACGGGATCTGCTGGGGAAAAAGGGAAGCCTGTAAGTACGAGTTTACCACAGCGATTTGGCAATGAATCACATTTATTTGTGGTTTCATGGTTTTCGAATTGATATATACACATTCTTTGCTAATAGTCATAATAAATATATTACAGTAGCTTCTCATAGTGTTATGATAACTCTGTTTATTTTCCCGAACGTATGAAAACTAGGGAATCCCAGGCGTCACGGGTAAAGTTGGCACCGTTGGACCAAAGGTCAGTTACTTTGTTGTGCAGCGTCACACTTGAGTGTTCAGTTGACTTAGGGCTGATGATCAGTGGTGTAAAGTAACTAAGTACAGTACATGTACTCAAGTTTACTGTACTTAAGTCACTTTTGAGGATTTTTTACTTTACTGGAGTGATTACAATTGTCAATACTTTTACTTCTCCTCCACTACATCTCAGAGGCAAATGTTGTACTTTTTACTCCACTGCAATTATTTGACGACTTTAGTTACTAGTTACTTTGTGGATTTTTACTATTATTACAAAACATGCATTAACCACTTCAGCCCTATGCATACTTAGGCTATTTGAAAATAGCCGATCTACAAGCTCACAGCGTGTCGCAAAGCGACGCATTGGGAGTTTTCAGATCTGCTATTTTCAAAGTATTTTCATACATTTGGAAACTTGTGAAATAGGACATTCTGTCTAATGAGTACTTTTACTTTCAGTATTTAAGTATATTTTAATGCAAATACTTTTGTACTTTTACTCAATTCCATTTTAAATACCAGACTTTTATTTGTAACAGAGTATTTCTACATTGTGGTATTGGTACTCTTACTTAAGTATGAAATGTGAGTACTTCTTCCAGCACTGCTGATGATGATGTACACTTTTACATTGCATGACATTGAACAGTACTTTACATTTCCTTAGGGCATCATTGGAGATCCTGGGCTGCCAGGCAGAGACGGGGACCCAGGGATAGAGGTACTGTAATATACTGCAGATCCTGTACGTTTCTTTTTTTTACCTTGAAGTCTTCTGGATACCATACTCTAGTGTGATTGTACTAATCTTTTACATTTCTGAACAGGCATATCAAGGACCGCAAGGTCATGGCGGCAGAGGTGGTAAAATTGGAACAAAGGTAAAATATCATTAGATTAAATGTTTCCTTCTTAAATATAAAAAAGACAAAACACATACAATGGTACTGTTCCTTCCAGATTGATTTGTTGATGTGTGTGACTTTATCTTCAAGGGAGAAAAAGGTGCCCAGGGGCCATCAGGAGAAATGGGTCCTCAAGGCAGAACAGTAAGTCACTTTTAAGGCATTCATTGCACTGGAATCATTGAAGATGAGCATAAAATACATCCTCAAGAAGCGCTGTGTACGTAAAGTAGTTTGCCATCTTCAAGTAAAACTACAGTGGACAGAAAATAAACTAGGCCCTTAGGTAAATGTAATGAATGTTGCGCTCTCTAGGGCCTGAGAGGTTACAAGGGTTCTGCGGCGAAGCCAGGAAGACCTGGATTTATTGGGCCCCCAGGACCTACGGTGAGTGTTCCGGATAAATTTTCTAAAGTCTTTGAAATACAAGTTCATTCTCTTCAAACCACTAAACCATGTCATCTCACCACAGGGACATGTGGGCTTGCCTGGCAGAACAGGGCCTAAGGTAACGTTAACCTGTTTCTTTTTCACTATCAGTTTAAAAAATGTATTATACTCTGGTGCCACAGTCAACTCTTGTATTGTACAGCAGTGTAACTGAATAAAAAAACATTCAGAATTTACAGAAAGTACATTGATCTCAGAAGAGAAAAGATGCTTTGTGCAGTTTGTAGGAGATTTAGTGAATAGTCCATTGGCCCTCCCAGGGCAGCTACTGTAGATGTAAAAAATAAATTGAAGGAAAAAAAAACATAGCATAGAAAATGATAAAATCACAAATGTACTGCACTCATCATCAGTCATTTTTGGGGAACCACTGACTTACACGTCTGCTGCTCAGGTATGGAGCAGCAGACTTGACAGCGAGGTTGGGTTACTAACGCCAGGTTGCATCCTAGATTCACATGTCAGCAACGCTCTCCTATATCTCACAACCTCAGACTCATCTGTCAGCAGGTCTATGTCAGCCAGACCCCATGAAGAGGCACAACTAACAATTGGACAATTCACTTCAGGTCTCCAGAGTGTCTCTTCATTTAGATTCTCCATTGCAGTGGAGACTTTTTCACTAGACCCAAAAGCAGTGGTGGCTGTTCCACTGAGTTTATAAGGCTTTATGAGACCAGCACTTATCCTATCCTACTATATCCTACTATCCTACTATATAATAAGGATACCTCTGTCATCAAAACATTGTCATCAAAACCTGTCTGTTCTGCCCGGTTCTCCTCAGTGGCTTGAGCAATTGATCTGAACCATAGACAGCAAAAAGGATGGACAAAGCTACGCCCATAGACTGCCGTAAATGAAGCCTATTTTTCAGCAATTTCAAATCTGCCATCTTTCTATATCCAGAACACGGAAATGAATGCTATTGGTTGGGACCAGAGCGGGGGTGGGGAATTAATGCTATTGGCTGTGTAGCTTGTCAATCAAATCATCACAAGGTAGCCACGCCCTTCCTACAGCATACCCTACTTTATCATCAATTTTAAAATAATTTGTAGACATATTCATTTTATTCAAACATATATTTGAATCAAGTGCATTATATAAATAGTGGATTTTCTCGGGTTTATGGGTTTTCTGCAGAGAAACTTGCAGACTAATTTATTAGGCAGTTGACATTTGGGTCAAGCGACCATACACAGAACATAGACACAGGTGACATTCACTGTCATCGTTATGTATCATGTGTCACACATGAAACAACCCTGTGCTTCATGATCGTTATAGCCTAAAGCGCTTTCACCTGCTTTTTACAGGTGTGCAGAATCTTTTCTGCTTTTAGTTTTTTAGGGTACAGGCTGTTATTTTACAATTAATGTCCTGTTTGAACAAGTGGAAATGTATGGAAGATAATTTATCATTATTAATAATAATTTGTGGTTTCCACATTCTTTGCACAGGGAGGTACAGGAATTCAAGGTGACCAGGGTGTCAAAGGTGGAAAGGTAGGATTTAAAATGTTTATCCACTCTTCTGTTCAATATAATGTGATTGTTTATTATTAACTATAAATGTACTTTTTTTTCAAGGGAGAACCAGGAAAGAAGGGACCATTAGGACAGGTGAGGTTTGATGTTATTGTTTTCAATGCAGAGCTTTCTATATGAAATGACAGTTGATGTAACTACACTGGTTGATTTAATGGCAACAATTAGCGCACATGTTATAATTATAAACTGTAATTCAAATATATATATTTTTTACATTCAATCAAGAAAGAGCTTCAGTCGCATCACATTCATGAATACAACACATCTTTCCATACTGTGTGCTTTTCACCCTTTCTCTGGACTTACAGTAAAAGTTTACTGTAGGGGTGAAGTTCAAGGGAGCGACTGATAGGATGTTAGCTAACCGCCTGGCTGCTAACTGTTACTGAATGATCTACTGTAACTGGGCACAGATTCGGAAATACTAATCTACGAAACTGGCATCTTTAGTCAGTGCGAAACTATCAGGTATCGTTCACACATTTATGAATAATTACCACTTTCAACCTGGCATCTCTATTTGTGGCTTGTGATTGCCCCCCCCCCTCCACCCAAAAAGAAAAGTTTAACTTACAAAATAGCAAAAATGACAGATCTACAAGATCACAACATGTCACGATGCAATGTGTTGTGAGCTTTTAGATCAGCTATTTTTGCTCAACACCACCCTACCATAATAGTATAAAGTAAAAATCAATAATCAAGAGACTCTTATTTGTCACTGACTAATACAGGTACAGTACAAGCAGAGACATGTTAGTGTGGCATGTTCCGCGACAATACAGTATAACAACCAGATAATAATAGAGATTATGGTTAAACTAAACGAGATGACTTGCACAAGTGCACATTGTTAGAGAATAGTGCTGATATGGACATAAAGCCTAATTTATATACTGCTTAAGACAACCTCCGAGAGCCAGATATTTTTTGGCTCATGGACATCATTTGGAACGTCTCACAGGCTGTAACTGTGAGCCACTTGGCTCCTACCCCCTGAAAATTCTAGTGGCTCACATCGCGTCGTCTCGCGGCTTTGATTGGTTGAGTATATAAATGCCCAGAGCCATGAGCCATGAACCATGAGCCACGATCCATAGCTTGTCTTATGCCAAGCTTATACAGTATAAACTGAGCTTTATTCATTTTCTTGACGCTCAGTTTGACTTTGATGTTTGATGAGTTTCTGTTACGAGCTTCAGTTGATGTGAGATTTACTAATAGTTAAACCTCATATTTGGGGAAGCCACTCTACTCTGAAAATGTAGCTACCAACTAGAAAAGTGTGCTCCGCGGAGTGCATATCTTAGCCAGGCCAGATGGCCTACCCAAGGCGGTGTAAGTCTTGGCTTGTAGGCAGCCGTCAAGACCCTAGGAAGCTGTGGGGGGAAATAGCATTTCTATGACATAAGCTGCAACTTTTTGCATTTGTGCTTTTGGAGGTGCACTATAGAGGTCCCTCTACATGTGTTTCCAATTTGAGGTTGATTGAATGTTGCATTCATGATGTATGGCTTTCTTTGTAAAAAATAGGATGTGTTCAAATTTGGGGTAAACCATTTATTGCAATTCTATTGCAATGCTATTGCATTGCGAGGTGACTCTGCTCCTGTCATATACTACAGATTGATCTGCGCAAGCATGCCACATAATCTGAGATCACGAACCCCCCTGAAACTAATAGATACAGAGTTATTACATGGACATAACATTGAACCCTTCGCAAGGGTATAACTTACATGGATATAACATCATACAATCCACAGACATCCATGCAATTAACATACTTAGTGAAGAACTATGCCACGAGGAGAATAGGTGAAGCGGTGCTAAACGTGTAGTATGAAGAGTGAACAGCGTTCTGCTTAAAAAGACCACCTAGAAGGAGCCATTAGGATTGAGGGCGTATGTGTTAAATTGTTAGCGAATGAGATTAGAGGGTGACTGAGTGTGGGGAGCAGCCTGGCTGCCATGACCATAAATACAGACTAATGGCAATTAAAAGGGAGGCTTTAGAAATAAAGTGGAACATTACGTTTTTCAGCGTGAAAAATGTGGGCTTCTGTGTCCCACCATGTATCAACTGTACCTCAATGTACTGTAGTAAGAGTGTAACTAAGAGATTCACTGAAAAAAAAATATTGTAATATCTTTTCATCTTATCTTCATGACTTTCACTTAAACAGGCCTTCTCTTTCATGATGTCATGGACGTATTGTACTACAGTACTACAGTTCAGTTGCATGAGCTGTGATTGGTCTACCTTTGAGGAGACAAACATTCTTAAGGTCCTTACACACCGGGGCGATTTTTTTCATGCGAATAATACGTTTTTTTTTTTTTTTATCTTATAAAGTCAATGAAAGCTTACATGGAGCGAAAAAGCGAAGCGAAAAGGCGCCTTTTAATTATTCGGAACGAGTCCGAATTTTGCGTATATTCGCATATTCACCGGTGTGTAACCGCCTGTACTGTACCGTAGACATACAGTACAGACCCTGGTCTATACCAGGGGTTCCCAAACTCTTTGAGCTCGAGACTCAAAAGATATATTTGGTGTCTCCCAGGATCCAAACTTACACAAATATGTTAGGAATTAACCACTTAACCCCTATGTAATATTGAACATAGACAATCCACAAGCCCACAACGTGTCACATCGCAACTATTTTCACTATTT
The DNA here is from genome assembly GCF_963454915.1 of Gymnoscopelus microlampas. Lineage (NCBI taxonomy): Eukaryota > Metazoa > Chordata > Actinopteri > Myctophiformes > Myctophidae > Gymnoscopelus > Gymnoscopelus microlampas. Next base: position 38,355,844 of record NC_139950.1, on the reverse strand, counting down.
CTTAATTTTTTTTTATTTATTGATTGATGGATTCTTTTTATTTTTACTTTTCAGATTGTTTTGAAAGATGTTTGAAACTTTTTGAAATTTCTATATCTTTTTGTGTGTGTGTTTGAAAATCTTTTGAAATAACAATGAAAAATAATTGTAGGAAACCTAAAAAAGGTCTTTTTGCTCGCGACCAATCAAAATGGGTCAGTGACCCAAAAATGAGTCCCTACCCATTGTTTGGGAAACACTGTTCTATCTAGACAGCTTGGCCGTCAGCAACACCAAATAAACAAATGAACTATTTAAAGGCTACTCGGTTTTGAAAATAGTTCAGAAAGTGATTCACCTACTTAGAACTCTGCTACTCCCTAACCTAACAGAGGCTCTATCAAAAGAGTTGGACAGGATTGTTGTCACCCAATTCATCTGTCTGTTTGGATTTATATTAAACCTTTGTGGAAAGTTTGGTCATGGGGCAAGGAAGAACTGATTAAGAGCCCGATCAGGCAGCACACATTTTTGCAGGTGGGAACGTTATTTATATATTTTTTGTAACCATCAATCAATGTATGCTTGCTGCTTTTGCATTGCAGGGCACCTTGCGTTTTTGGAGAAGTGTCCTGGATGCACCCCAAAAAATGTGAACCCAAAGTAGTAAAGCATCCCATGTCATTGCCTTACGTAGTGGAGACAACAAAGTTACAGTTGCCTTGCAACATCAACAGAAAATGGTGCTACCAGCTGCTCTGCTTTGTAGACTACACAAATAGTGCAGTGCAGCGCAGCGCAGCGCAGCGCAGCGCAGCGCAGCGCAGTGCTAAATGTGTCCTGTCTGGTCAGGGCCCAACTTCACACCAACTGACCAAAGGGGGGTGTGGCTTCACATAAGAAGGCCAAAATTGATACGTATTAGTAGTAGTAAGCCTTGCCGAGCCATGTGGCCCATAACCTCGCGTCACCAGGCTTTTCACGGCGGAGGAAAGCCTGGTGTTCGTTCTAAAACTAGCCGTGTGATCCGGTTCAGAAAAAAAAATAACAAAATAATCGTGGTTCCGGTGGTTGGTTCCGGTTGGCGTCGCATTGTTTTTGTTCCCCACATAATGCGAATCAGTTAGTTTAGTCTCGCTAGTCGCGCTACGAGTTGGAATAGAAAACGTACATACCAAACGATTATTATACAAAAAGAAACAAAATGATTATACCAAAATAAACAAGTTTTAAACAAGGGGAATCATTTTGGAGCTGCACAGCTCCAAAATGGTTGTTGGTTCCGGCCACCTGATGACAGAAAGTTATTTCCGCTCCGATCGGATCAGAAACCCGAAAATGGTATTGATCCCAGGCTATGTGGCCCATAGGGCCGGAGCCTATCTCCTGTTTCTGTAGCGTGAGGCAGCTTGATGTACACCCCCTGGACATGACACTAGTATGTCGCAGGGACCCCCAATTCAGCCCTAATCAACCCAAATGTCTGAACAAATATAGTGCTGAAATATCCAACATGGAAATGATATACTGTATATTGACAGTTGCAAAACATTGGCAGACGTATGCACTCTACTGACTGCAGTCTTTCTTGTAACTATTTATCTACCTATATAGCTCATGGACAGCTGAGCTACAGGACACATCTTGTTATTACAATTACAATTTAGTCATTTGGCAAAGCCTCCTATCCAGAGTGACACACAAAAGGGAGTAGTTGAAGTAAATTCAGGTGAGTTTGTAACTGTGGATCTGTGGTCAATATTGAATAGCATCGTTCATGATGTATTAACCCTTTCTGTATAGACTGGAGACAGGGCTGAACGGGGTCCCCAGGGAAAACAGGGCAAACGTGGTCCAGCCGGCGAGGCTGGGCGGTCTGGGACTGTTGGAGTCAAAGGTGTTCGCGGTGATGGAGGTCCAGATGGTTTTCGAGGCCCACCCGGTCCACCGGTAAGTAACAATGCATATTGTTTGAGGTTCAGCTTCTACTGTAGATAGAGACAGTGCCTATTTAATGTCTGGATAAAGATTTGATGAGTCATTTTTACCTGTTTGCTGAACAAAGCACTACAGCATAAGGACCACCAGAAAAACCACAGTAATGAGAATATTTGACCGCTTTAAAATGTATTGCACAATCATTTCAAGTCTTGGCTGTCGGGGTAGTGGCGTAATAAAAGTATTTTAATTGCTTCACCCTGAATCACTATTAAAGGTGTAAAAATATGCAGATAAATTATTATCACACACATACACACCAAAGCAATTACTAGCCTTATTATTTATAGCAACTGGCACGCGTGCCAGTCGCACACACACACACACACACACACACACACACACACACACACACACACACACACACACACACACACACACACACACACACACACACACACACACACACACACACACACACACACACACACGCAGAGAGAGTTTGGTAACAATTGGGGTGTCAAGAATACCTTTAAATGATTTCTCATTAGTCTGTAGTTACTAGTGACTCACAGCACGGGTTTCATTTTGTGTGGCTATAAATCCATAATGACCCTGAGGAAATTTGGCAGAGTTCTTCTCGCCCCTTCATTGCGTTCGCTTTCAGATGCAGCCATTGGTTTAGCATGCCCCGTTCACCTGTAATATTTGTATCATTACAAAGTCCCAGTGCCGCTGGCCGAGTTCCAGTGATGGATGGGATAATGATTTGTTGCACAGGGCCCAACCCTCTCTGCTCAACACGTGATCGAGGTCTGCAAACAAGTGGTGTTGGAACAGATGTCCACCTTTGCCAACTCAGTGAAGAGGACATGTGCAGCTGTGTGTCCCCTCTATGGCGACGTACCCATGGGCGCCCCCGGTCCACCGGGACAGAAAGGACCGCCCGGATCTGCTGTGAGTTTCAAAACAGGAGTATCGATTTGTTAAAGGGATATAGTTCACCCCAAAAAAAATGTTTTTCCTATTGATTAGTCACCCCACGGAGACTTGAATTCATGGATATTTTTTGCTTTTTCATTCATGACCAGCGGACCGGTATGCAGCGATTCCGGTAGGAGACACAAAAGAAACTCTTTGTGTCTCATACCGGAACCGCTGCCGGTGATCAAATTATTGGCTTAGGAATGCGACAAAAAAAAAATATATCCATGAATTCAAGTCTCCATGGGGTGACTAATCGATAGAAAAAATGACATTTTGGGGTTGAACTATCCCTTTAAAGCTGAGTAGTTTCTATGATAGACAATTTTCCTGGAGCACCTTTAACAGATGGACACAGATATTATTGGGACGCACCCACATCCCAAAACGTGTTAAAGCTCATTTCAAATTTAGGCCTTTAGATACTGCAGTGCCCTATACATTATTTGATTCTGTCTCCCTGGCTAAAGAAAATGCTAACACGTTGCATGAGTGTGGACTGGCCTGAGAGAGCTCAACTATTTGGCAGTATAGCTTGGAATGAAAGCATTCCGATTTTCCACGTCTCCATGAGGACAAATAAGAAGTCACAGACAAGGCACTTGGTCTGTGTTGAATGGTTTTTGGAGAGAATCTAGACTGTCCTTGGCCTGGAACCCTTTTCCACATTTATTACACAGGGCAGAACCTATACAGGTCTCACACATGCTTTAATCACAAAGACTCTCAGGCTGATAATTGTCCGTGAAGGTTCAGATGTTTAAAAATACACTTTATTAGATTAGTCCTTGTATAGGAAACCTGTCAGTGGAGAACTGAACCGTGCGCCGCTGATTGTCACGAATGCCAAAGAAAAGAATATTACAAGAGTTGACAGTATTACATTGCAAGTCCTGTGCTCAACACATACACAACCTAAACCCATATATAATTAGTTGCCTGTGATCCCCCAGTGCTCTATACTTGGTGCACTCCAAATCTCTTTGCCGAAAATACCCGAGCTTGTAGATCTGCTATTTTCGCCCTAGTGAGAGGTTCACGCTGGTTACGACTGCAATTTACCATGTGTTGTAACTTGTCAGGGTGACCCTGGTATCGATGGCGCTGACGGAGAAGTGGGCCAGCCGGGATTCTATGGAGAGGCTGGTGATCTAGGCAGAGCAGGACAAACAGGTGTGAAACATAAATTGCAAGACATAACTCCATATTTTCCTTCCTTTTTTTCATTCTCCAGTGCTTATTTTTGTGTGCCTGCCTCGTATCGTTACTCAAATTAGATTGTGATAAACTGCAGTGCTAAAATCAAACATTGTCCAGCTTGAATCCTGTACGGTATATTGTGTGTGTTCCCGCATTATAAATTATAATTCATCGTTAAAGAGCTTTTGCATGATGTCACACTTATGGTACATTTCCCAGCCAGGCCCTGTGAAACTGAAGAATATTTACAAGGTGTTTTTAAAGATTTATTTAGCAATGATCTCAGTAACACACATGGTCATTAATTAACTTGAACAGCATGTTCTTGTGTACTCGCTGAGTCCCAGGGGCATAGCATTTTAAGAGTGGTATTGGTATTCTGTTGGTCATTCTTCTTGAGAGAACATTGTGTGTGGCTTACAGGTGACAGGGGAGACCAGGGTGATAAAGGTGCAAAGGGACATGGTGTGGTGGGCTATACTGGAGACCAAGGACCAAATGGTAAGTATCATATCCAAAATGTACTTTAGTTCAATAATTTCAACTGAATGAAAAACTAAACCAAAGTTGCTGAACTGTTGCTTTTCACGAGATTAAAGAGTAAGCACGCGCATGGGCTTGTATGACATACAGTAGGGCTTTACATTACACCACTGTAGTCTGTGTGTAAGAAACTATCATTCTTTAGGAGAAAAAGAAGGTCAGCCAATGGAATACAACCACCCTAAGGACTACTAACCATTGTGATTCCTGCACTATCTGTACCGAATGGACCTCTGACATAGATCTACTGCACATATAAATAGAGCTGCTACACATTTAAAATCTGAGGCTTTTTTGTATACTTTATAAATAGTTTGGGGACAATGCTGCTAATTGTCCCAAAAGTGACTGAAAAAGATTGCTGCTATTTGTCTCAAAAAAGCTTTATACGCCGTATATAAGTATGTATATAACGCCACAATGTGACATAGCTCTGTTTAACACAATGCTGTACCCCCTCCAGCTGTACTTGTATGTACTGTATGTAACACATACTTTCCCCATTTTTGTCTTAAATAGTTTTTATTGCTTTGGCAATGTAAACGTATGTTTCCTCATGCCAATAACGCTCCTTTGGATTGAATTGAACTGAATTGAGAAGGACGCTTGCCAAAAGAAAAATACATTAACATTTCTCGATAATGTGTTTGTCATTAAAAAACAAAAGCAAAAAGTAAAATGGAAACTTCCTCTACTAATTCATAAATCCCGGAGACGCTGAATAACGTTATCTCCAATTCTCAGGTCAGCGCGGGCGTCTTGGCAGAGCCTTTAACGGCCAGCCAGGAAAGCCAGGTGAGAGGGGACACGGGGGTCGGCTGGGACTCAGGGGTCATCCGGGTCTCAGAGGAGTACCGGGTGTCTGTTTGACCTCTGGGTGCTCTCTGCTCAACGCCACCAGTGCACCACCACCACAACAAGCAGTAGCACCCCAGAGGCCTAGAGGAGCCCAGAGGCCGAGAGGAGCCCAGAGGTCGAGAGGACGCCCCTAGAGACATAAAGAATACTTGTGATGAAGTCAGCACATGGGCTGGAGAATGGGAGACGGAGATTGTGGAAGTGAGGGATTGGTGGATTGTGTTTTTTGTTAATAAATGTACATTTACATGTGAGGGTCAAATAAATTGCTTTGATGTAAAACCTGCATCTCAACTGAAATCATGAGAGACGACAAAAGTCTGGGGAACTTTCTTGGCAAAAAGACTAATCTTATCCACAACAGTGGAAGTTCACTTGGAAGAAACCTTGTAAAAAGAAAGAAAAAAGCATCTTTAGTTGATAACTTCTATTAGTTGTGCCGCGAAGCGATTGCAGAACTATTGTACTAAGGCTGTATGTGTGTGTGTGTATGTATGTACATGTATGTAATGTCACTTTGTCCATAATGACTCGATACACTTTATCCTCGTCACAATCACAACACAAGGCCGTGAAACTTAAAATATTACATCCCTAACTGTATATCTGACATGCTGTGCAATTTTTGTGGTCAAAGGTCATGGTCGGTGATGAGCCAAGCTGCTCAGCTATGCACACTCTGGGTTGCCCTTGTTTAAAATGATTTCACATGAGTCAGAGTTGTCTTTGAATAAGTTGTTCTTTATAATAAAAGTACAAAAAGGATAATCTTGTTTTATTCTACCAGTGCTGTTTGCATTTTTGCTTAGCTTTCATAGAGATGAGTGTTTCTGCCTCGTTCAGTTTCATTAGTGCATTCATGATCACAGCAATATATTTGTTGGAAGGATATACCAAAATGAATACGCGATATGGGTACTGTGCTGGTGCCTTTATTTTTTATTAAGCGCTTGTTTGTTTCATAATGGCAGCTTTGGAGTAATGGAAAAAGCTAGCAAAATCTTTAATACTTAGTCAACAGCAGTAAACGCCGTAAGAGCTGTTTTTATTTGTATTTCACATATAGCTCGCATTGTGTATTTCACACCCAGATTTTATGATGCTGCCTGAAATTATTTAATGACAGCTTAACATCCATCACAGTCTGCTTTCACAGCATAGATATTACTATGCTTTTCACAAACGGAGCATAATACTTTTGCAGAATTTATTGCTGTAATACGGTATTTAACAGCCTCGTGTTCAACAGGGTCCAAATCCCGATTTTCCAAGGAAAAGATGGACCCAGCACATCATGTTTCAGAAGATCTTCAGTTGCAGTGCTGACAGACCTGTATATTTGTGTTTGTTTAGCAGCAGGGTTGAAATCTAAAAATCTGCATTGGGTTTCCATATTCAGCAAAGAATCTGTTATTGACAACCTCTGCCTGTGTGAATGCTGACTCTTATTTTTAGATGTTGTTGTGGAGATGAGAATAAACACCGGCCATGTTTTCCACAGCCCAGATCTAATGAGGAAAGACTTTTTCTTGGAGGAGCTCTCGAGAGGGCCACTGCGTGTGGCTCTCGCACTGTTTCCTGGCGTGTGCACTGTTTCCTGCGAGGGACCCACCTATTGTAAGTGGACATCCTCTGACAGCTTCTCTGTGTCTGTGGCTGCAGCGTCATGCCTGTGGCTGCACTGCTGCTCTGTACTGTTCTGCAGTGGTGGGAAAAAGTACTGAATTTCTTTACTTGAGTAAAAGTAACCACATCTGCAATGTAGAAACACTCTGTTTAAGTAAAAGTCCGATAATCAAAATGTGCTTGAGTAAGAGTACAAATGTATTGGCATCGACTTATACTTAAAGTACCAAGAGTAAAAGAACTCATTGTGCAGAATGTCCCGTTTCACAAGGTATCATTGTATAAAATGTATAAAAATCTCAATTTTTTAAAAATAGGGCTGAAGTGGTTAATGTATGTTTTGTAATAATAATACAAATCTACAAAGTAACTAGTAGTTACTTTGTAACTAAGTAATAAGTTTTCATATAATTGTAGTGGAGTAAAAAGTACAATATACAAAAAGTACGGTACTTGAGTAAATGTACTTACTTTCCACCACTGCTGTTTTGTGTGGTGTTCCTCAAGTAAAAGTAGCAATACATACCTCAAAATCGGCAAAGTAACTATAGTAACTAAAGCGTAAAAAGTACAAAAAATAAATCTCCGAGATGTATTTGAGTAGGAGTATTAAGTATTAAAGAAAAAAAAAATCAAGTAAAGAAAAAGTACCTTAAAATTGTACTTAAGTATAGTACTTGAGTAAATGTACTTAGTTACTTTCCACCACTGCTTCTGAGGACACTACAACCAACTCTCTCCATGGAAACTCTTAGTATTCCACCCCTTCTCATCTGGAGTCCCTCTCAGGGGTCCAATCATTTGCATCAGACATGCATCACATTAATCCCTGTGGCAAACCATGCAAGTGATCATGATAATTGCAGTCTAATGCATGTGATTTGAAACCATTATTGCTCAACCAAAATCCACAGCAGACAGAAAGCGGGAAGGACTGTGAGGTTTTGATTCAAAGTGATGGCAGGGAAGTCAGTTTAACGAGAGAGATGTTTTACGTTGCCCTCAGTCAACTGTAATAAAGCTTTCAGAGTCACGGCCCAGAAACAAACATGATCATTTAAAAATGTGACTATACTGTACTTTCTGTAATTTTGTGCTGCAAATCACCCCGTCGCCTTGGAAGAAAATAAATGATAGTTGTTGTTTTTTCTCCTTCATAAGACAGCAAATAGGATGGAAGTCAGGGACCAAATCTGTGACTGCTAAAGTGCATTAACTAGTGGAGCCACCAGGGCCCCTTTGGTTTATGGTTTTTACCATGGATGTATTAAGGTTTTACACGTTTAAAGTTCTCTCTTACGTGACCAGGAAAGCCCCAATTCCCTCATTCCCGAAGCTGTCGCATCCAACTGCACAATTAATTAAGTATTGTGATAGAACTACAGTGCATTGTCAAGTTTTCCAGAAGTTCCCATTTTCAGCTTATCTATCACAGCTGTGATCAACGTCAAATATTCAGCAGTTACCCACATTGTCCACCAGGAGGTGCTATGCCTCAACAACTCCCAGACTTTAAAAGCCACATGCTGCTCCAATGAAGGACAAGTCAAGATCAAGTATGTATGTATGATGACCTCTGGAAAGTAATTCATGGAACATCAGCACCCCTAGCGCTACCTGTCCCTTGGGTTTACTTTTTGATGAATACAGATTGCTTGATCATTTTAACAGTAGAGGTTAATTTCCTGTTCTCCCCCAGGATGAGTTTGATGATGTGGACATGACTAAAGAAAAAAAAGCTCCTCATATGGAGAACCGATAAACATTTAAGCAATCAGTCTTTTTTTCTCCTGCTCATTGAAGGATGATGCAAATAATAGGTGGTGTTTCGTTCAGCCCTTGCAACAACATGTTACATGACATTCCTCCTCCAGTATGCATGACTGCTTGCATTTTACAGTAAACCTTCCCCTTGGATTTCAGATTTCAGATTGTGTAATATTGGGAATGTAAGACTCCAAAATCTAATTGCCAAAGTATATGCAGAGGCCTACAATCATTACAAGTAGGGTACTTTTTAGTGCTCATTTAAACAAATGAAGTTTTGTTGCACATACAGTAGGCTTACAGTACAATACGCTACAGTACAGTACAATATGGTACAATACGGTGCAATATAGTACAGTACAATACAACACGGTACAGTACATAGTACAGTATGGTACATTACAGTGCAGTATCGTGCCTGCATATCATGTCTCTTGAGTTCGAGTTCAGAGGCTGATGCAGGCTGTTGTGGAGTGATTATGAAACTCTGCATTCCCTGCAGATATAGTCGATAAGGCTGTGGACGTGTGACGACTTTCAGCTTTAGATGCAGGAACAGGATCTCAGAGGCTTTTAACACCTTGATCTACAGCCCACTTTGGTCAGGGTTAATGAAATGAACTCATAATAGTGCTACAGAGGAATGACTTTGGAGCAGAATTAGCCACAGCTGAAGATTTGACTCGTATTGTGTGTGTGCGTGTGTGTGTGTGTGTGTGTGTGTGTGTGCGTGTGTGTGCGCGTGTGCGTGTGCGTGTGTGTGTGTGTGTGAATGCATGCAATCTAGTGCTTGTCCTGCATTGAGGAACACCCCATGTTCTCTGTTTACACCCTCAGCAACCAATACACAGTCCAACTCCTCAACTCTTGGAAGCGTGCTGTCTACTATTACTACAATTTTCCCTTTGCACTGACTGAGATGGGCTGGCCGTTTCAGCCTTTCAGGCTCTCCTTATCTGCTCCTCTTTCCACCCATGGTAATTGAGAGTGGCTGCAGGCCAGTGAAAGTCAAGAAAGGGTGGGTGGAGGGGTGGGGGGTTATTTGGAAGGAGGAGGTAGAGGAACAGAGAGACAGACAGAACTGCTGGACTGGGCAGGCTTTCATTCACCAGTGAAACATGTGCATTGCTCCCTAAACTCCAGGACTCTGCAGTGCATTGACCACAGGCTATCAATGAAAGGATTAGGGGGGTTTGGATCCTAACCTCTGGTAATTCTTTTGCTTTTATTTCTCTGAATTTTGCAAATGCTGCTTGACGACAGTTACAACAGTTATGATTTAAGTGTGTAGCTTCTTTAATGCAGAATGATAAAGTATGCAGAGCATGACAGACTATTGTTGATGTGTTGTGTTTCAGTACAGATTTCGGTGCAGATAGATTTGTGCCAATGTGCATTATCTTCTTTGGTTAGTATTAGTCTAGCTGCATGTTGCAGTAGCTGCATATTGAAGACATTAAGGTTATCAGTCCCTTGTTTGTGCCGCTGTCATGCAAAGAATGAATGGAATTATTTCATTGATGTTTTCTGGCTGCTTCACAACTCATAAAAGGATGTTCCATCCTTCTTCTGATATAATGCACTATAAAGACAATAGCACTGCTTTTATTATGCATGAGATGTTGTGAATTATTTGCAGTATATGTATCAATATATGAGTGGTTGGAATATGAAGTAGAAGATGTTGGAAAACTAGACCCAATAAGTTTAGGAGGTGCAAGGCATAGTGAAGATATCAGTTTATAGTTTGGATTATTATATGATTTTGAGAAAGTTCTGTTCTGGTTTCTCTTGCCTACAAAAAACAAAACTTGGAAGCAATCTATTTTCCAGTATCTTGGCAAAGTTGTCACATTGATTTTGTAGCATTGTTATGGGAAGTTTCAAATGCTCTCATTTAGGACTGCAGGTGCTGATCTGAAGAATTCCAAATTTTGTATCCGCTAAACAAACAGGTCTAAATAGGATTATTACGTGGCTAAAGGTCAGTGTGAGATGTGAAGCTAAATGGCACCTTACAATATGTGGTCTAAATGTGTGGTATGTTATGAGTAGCCTAAATTTCTCCAATTCAGAACCAGTAAAGCATTACCTGGTGCAATGGAAGGCACCAACTGACTCCTATAGTACTGCATGTGCAGCTGGAACAAAAGTATTGCTTCAAGCTAGAGGATTAATCCAAACACAACTTCCAGTAAGGTTTTTGTTGTCATGTTTAGCTGAATGTACTGGCAAGATCGTCTTCCTGAAAGTGTTGATGTTGGTTTTCAAAGGGGATTATTCCGTGCCCTGAATACCAGCCTGACATGACGTCATCACAACGCAGGCCAAAACCTATAAAGTGTCTGCACTACCCCTATAACACCAGAGGTCATGGACTAGGCTGTAGTGCAGACAAAATGCCATATGGAGAATGATACTGGTCTGCTAGACAAGTGTGCTGGTAGTTCTGGAAGGCTTTACTACATCCTCCATGCTTTTCTAGGATTAATACGTCATCAAGTACAAATGTAGCCTTCATAGGAAAGTAATGTTGCATCTTGACAACTTTGTTGTCAAATGAATATCTTTTTTTTTTTTTTTTTTTATTCTTGGACAAAGGTAGCTTCTCCTTCATCATAGTACATGTGTTTGGTCACCGTCCAAAGCTAGAACTTTCACTGTCTGACGGGGTAAATGAGTTCCATGTGGCTCCAGCGGAGGTGTAGAAATACTCAGTTTGGGGGGAAGTCAGTGGAGAGGAAAGTCATGCCGACTGGCCCATGTCAGTGGTGATGCGTTCCAACAACCTCCCCCAGCACCGTGTCAAGGCAGAGCACATGGAGAAAATGGCCCTGCACAACCGTGGCAGCTTAGCGGCATGTTGAGCTGTGTTACTTCAACTTGCAGCTTACATGATGGAAAAACACAATCATGTTATGGATCTGACAACAGCTTGGCCGCACAGCCACAATAACACCGTGGCCAAGAGTTTCATCTTGTGCACCGTTAAACCTAGTTCAGACCTAAGATTCGCGATGAGACGAAACGGTTTTAAACCCAATTTATACTTTGTCATACTACGGGTGTTGTGGAGCGAAAAGTGTGCGCTTGTCGGTCAGCTATATCCGGCGCACGACACCGTCATATGGCGCAGCAGTCTGAAATACGCTTTAAGTTGACCTTTTATGTCAGTTAAGTTACTGGCTAAAGTATGGTCATGTCAATGCCTATCAAACTCCTCCTTTGTAGCATATCTGTTCCTAATTTATGGCTTCTTCCTTTTATAATGTCAGCTATTTCTTTCTATTGCTGGAAACTACTATAAAATGTAGTTTCCTAAAGCAGCCACAGAGAAACTAAATATGATTAAATGTCTGATGTCTACTCACATGCCCAGCACAATGATTCCTGAATCCTGGCAATGCCAATAGCTGACAACCTTAACCAGTCTCTCCCATGAATATGACATGCATTTTATTGGTTTCTATGGCTTTTTAGAACTCCATTCCATCTCTAATTCCATTAGCATGGACATAACCTCCATTGTACTTGTAGGCTGTGATTACCTCTTGTTTCCAACACATGCCATAGTTCCACTTTCAGATGAACTGTGCAGACTGCATGCATTTTATGTACTGTAACATGTTATAGCAGTTTTGTAATTGACATGAACTGATATTAATTTTCCCTGATGTGTATCATTCTTGTCTTAAAAGTTAACACCTTAAAGGGCACTTCCAATAGCCTGCCTCATGACCATTGTTCAGCATCTTGTCTTGTGTGACATTTGATAACAATCTTACAATATACATTATGATAACAACATACTTTGCCTTGGGCTTTTAGTGCTTTAGAACCACTGCAGGCAGTGGTGAGTCAGCAGCACAATTTGTTACCAAATCACTAATGGAGAATGATCCTTAACAATGGTCTGAGGTGTTAACTCTTGTCAAGGTAAGAATGTTACGATGCACATGTCATGAAAGCTGATATTGTCCATTCTGTCATCAGCAGTACAATGCATGTGTTTCCCTCTTCCTGTAGGTGCACAATTGGAGCTTGGTACTTCTGCATAATGGGTTACAAAACCAGATCCATGCATTGTGTCTTGCAGTGTGTATGCTTCATGCTGCTCCATTTGCTTAGTACAGCACAAGATGAAGGCATACGAAGTAAGAACGCTTCTGTCTTCATTTCCTGACACTTTTCAATCCATGTTGTCCATTCTTTAAAGATAGAACATTGTGTAGGCTACTGTATCTTCAAACACACCTGAAACATGAACTGCGTTTGCATTTCCTTTAATTTATTGCTGTTAATGTTGCATGCAAACATACGTCCTTCAAAAGTACATGCAAAATGAGAGTAATTGCTCTTTTATCAGCTCTGAAAAACACTGTTTATTATGACTGATTCAGTTGTGTATTTGTCTCCTGTTTAGGTTGTAGGACTGCACCATGTGATTTGGTCTTTATTGTAGATGGCTCGTGGAGTGTAGAGGATCTCAATTTTGAAATAGTCAAGGCATGGCTAGTCAACATAACGCAAGGCTTCAACATTGGAGAGAAGTTCACCCAAGTTGGAGTGGTCCAGTACAGTGACGATCCCGTGTTAGAAATACCTCTGGGCACACACTTCTCCAACACAGACCTCATCAAAGCAATGCAGAACATTGATTACATGGGTGGAAACACGCGCACGGGGACAGCCATCAAGTTCGCTACAGACAGACTGTTTGGCCTCTCTGAACGTGGCCCAAAAGGCATCGCCAGAATTGCCGTTGTCCTCACAGACGGCAAGTCTCAAGACGAGGTGATGAAGGCTGCAGAGGCAGCAAGGAAAAAAGGAGTAATCCTCTTTGCAATTGGTGTTGGGCCTGCACAAGAGGCTGAGCTGAAAGAAATTGCAAACAAGCCGCCCTCATCCTACGTGTTCTATGTGGAGGACTTCAAAGGGATGGAGAAGATCCGCCAGGTCATACGACAAAAGTTGTGCGAAGGTATGCGCACTTTTCATACCAGTGAATGGGGCTGTGCGTTGAGTAAGGCCTGTAGGCTAACAGGCCTACTGCTGGCATTACAGGCAACACCACTTCTTCTCTGACTAACTGAGTTGATTATCTAGAGTAGACGATTAACTGATTATGATACTGTAAGTGCATATGGTGGCAATTATGTGAGCTACTAGCTCATTCTGTTTAATGTGCAGCATTGAGAATCCAAATAATAGGCCTTGTTTACAGCCTTGTTGAATGCAACATAAAACACTTTTCCCAAAGCAGTTTTCTGCGGTTTATTTAGTAAAACCCGTACTGCAGACTTATAAAACAAAAGGATTATTATAGCAGTCATGTTTCTGATATGACCGTGATGGCTCTTAATATTTTGTTATTTTTTCACCTCTCTGTTTATCTCTCTCATATCTCTCTCATTCCATTTGTCTTCCATTTGTGTTCCTGGTCCATTGCAGAGCTCGTTTGCCCATCAAGAATACCTGTAGAGTCTCAAGATGAGGATATCAAGGGATTTGATCTTCTGAGGCATTTGAATTTGGCCAAAAAAGCAAAGAAGACACAGGGGACATATCGTGGCACTAAAGCCTATGAAGTAACATCTCGTATGGACCTGAGTGAAGATACACGGTAAACAAAACTACTAGCTTTTTTTCTTCTTTTTGTTTTATTGTTATTTACACTATCACCCCTGTATTCAAACATGACTGATGTCTCTCTACATTTGACCCATAAGGGCGTTATTCCCAGATGGCCTCCCTCCATCCTATGTTTTTGTGGCCACCTTGAAGTATAAGGGAGGTGTGGCCACTGAAGACTGGGATCTGTGGAGAGTCCAGACTAAAGATGACAAACCACAGATGGCGGTGACTCTGCGTGGAATAGATCACAAGATCCTGTTCACCACCACAAGTGAAGGACCCGGCGGTATTCAAACGGTTGTTTTCTCTTCTGAAACAGCAAAGGTAAATTAAATACCTTGAATGAAATTAAATCAAAATCAAATCGAACCAAATGGGGACCCACTTTGTTCATCTGGTTCCATTTGTACAATCTCAGAATGAAAGTGGGACAAAAAAAAACAACATCAGGAGTTTACAGTGCACTGGGCTGCAAAGACATGATTCAAAGCGTGAGCTTAAAACTTGGTCAAACATTTGCAAGACTTATATTAAGTTTAAACAATGCATTAAGAATGAGTGAAAATAGCCGATCTACAAGCTTATAACGCATCACGTTGTGATGCTTTGGGACGCGTTGTGAGCTTGTATATTCGCTATTCTCACCAAATGTTTGCATATTTTTGCTGAATGTTCACCTTTTATGACATGCCCAGAATAGGCATGCTAGGGTTTACGTGGATAACAAACAGACAGACAGACAAGACAAGACACATATGGGGCATTGTACTGTCTGAAATCAATCCATATTTCGGACTGGCTGCTCTTTTATAATTGTTTCCTTATATGGGTTGGATATCTTACTTCATAGTTCTATCTCATAGGATATCTTACTTCATAGTTCATAGTCACCACTCACCATTAGTGATATGATTTAAAAAAAAATATGAACGCTGTTAAGCCAAACCAAAACCTTTGCCCAAGCTCTGGTCATTTTCCCCCTTTGAGATTTCAGCACATTCTCAATCAGTCTTTTGACTGCGCTTTCTTATTCACACGTTCACACTTCCTACGGTTCAAATAGTTTCATGCCCTCTAAAGCAGTGATCCATGTTACTTTACTAAGCAATAATTCTTCTCTGCACTTTTCCCAGGCAGTGAGGCTTTTAGTTCCATTTCCTTGCAGCGTTGCTCTGTACCCCTCATTATAACAAGGATAACTATTTCTCTTCCTCAGCTTGTGATTTCTAAACACCATTGTGTGCTATTGGGTTCATGACAATTTCCTATTCTTTTGTCATTAAAAAGATACTGTTCGATGAGAAATGGCACCAACTGCGGCTGCTGGTAACCGAAGATGATGTCACTCTCTATGTTGATGACCTGGAAGTTGAAACGTTACCACTGCTACCCTCTGTTGGCATCTTTGTTAACGGAAAAACACAAGTTGGAAAATACGTCAACAAAGAATCAACAGTACCGGTGAGGTTATCGACAATAATTTGATTTCCAGACATGAATTTCTTTCTCTCTTTCTATTTTTTCTTAATAGTGATTCAACTCGTGCGTGGGCCAACTCATCGAGGAAGCATGTTTCTAGGAAGCAGTTTACAGCTGTTTAGTCTGAAACATGCTTGGCTCAGAGAATAAGAAATCCTTGGCAATACAGGAGCATATTTGACCACAAGGTCTTAAGCTTTGCTTTATTTGGCTCTTAGGAAGCCTTCTTCCGGTGCAAAGAACTCTGGATGCTCAATAACTCATATAGTCATATTTATACAATGTTGTAATCGTTTTGCTGTATATCAGATGCTGATTATTAACTCAAATCAAATTGCAATTTAAAATGAAAAAAGTTGTATACAAGAACAAAGATCTCCTATACTGTGCCAATCTACATTCTGACTAGGTATATACTGTGATGTTGGGCCTTATATTCCAATTGAAACACTAATATAAACAACATCCATCCATCCATCTCCGTATGCTTATCCGGAGTAGGGTCGCAGGGGTAGCAGTTTCCAGCAGAGAATCCCAGATTTCCCTTTCTCTGGCCACATTAGCCAACTCTAACTGGGGGATCCTGAAGTGTTCCCAGGCCAGCGTGGTGATCTAATCAACAATATGTATATATATATATATATATATATATATATATACACATATATATATATATACACACACACACACACACACACACACACACACACACACACACACACACACACGCACGCACACACACACACACACACACACACACACACACACACACACACACACACACACACACACATATATAGGATATATATATATAGGAGTCGAGACAGGCTCTGGGTGGTCAAGAGGCGCTTCCAGATGACTGGACAACTACAGCTAATGTGATCAGGGAGAGAAAGTGTCATCTGGAAGGATAGATAGATAAGGAGACTTGGTGGTGGAATGAGGAAGTGCAGGATTATATACAGAGAAAGAGGTTAGAAGAGGTGGGACACTGAGAGGACTGAAGAGAGTAGACAAGAGTACAGGGAGATGCAGCATAAGGTGAAGGTAGAGATGGCCAAAGGCCAAACAAAGGGCGTACGATGAGTTGTATGCTAGGCTGGACAGTGAGGGAGAAGAGACTGATTTATACAGGTTGGTGAGACAGAGAGATAGAGATGGGAAGGAAGTACAACGGGTTAAGGTGCATTAAGGATAGAGATGGAAATGTATAGACAGGTGCCAGAAGTGTGATGGCAAGATGGAAAGAATACTTTGAAGAGTTGGTGAACAAGGAAAATGAGAGAGAACGAAGAGTAGAACACCAGGAAGTTGTGGACCAGGAAGTTGCAAAGATTAGCGAGGACGTAGTGAGGAAGGCATTGAAGAGGATGAAGTGTGGAAAGGCAGTTGGTCCTGATGATGTACCTGTAGAGGTATGGAAGTGTCTTGGAGAGGTGGCAGTAGGGTTTTTGACTAGGTCGTTCAACAAGATCTTAGAGAGTGAGAGGATGCCTAAGGAATGGAGGAGAAGTATGCTGGTGCCGATTTTTAAGATAAAGGGTGACAGAGTTGTGGAGACTACAGAGAAATAAAGCTGATGAGCCATACAATGAAGTTATGGGAAAGGGTAGTGGAAGCTAGACTAAGGGCAGAAGTGAGCATTTCTGAGCAGCAGTATGGTTTCATGCCAAGGAAGAGCTCACAACATGTCACAGCTTGTAGATATGCTATTTTGGAGGCAGTACAAGGCTTGAAACTGGAGGGTGCTGTTTCTACTCAAACCTCACTCTGGAGCTTATGTTATGTGCAGGACAGGTCCAAGCACAAGCATGTATGTTTTAACACATACATTATATAGGTTTAATGTTGCCAAACGTACCCTTTAAATACTCCCCCCCCCCCTTTTTATTTAATTTAAATGTTTTAAGTAAATGATACTGGTGATGATTATATTGGTGTTTGCACATTCTATTCTATTTCCATAGACTGAGATTTGTGTTTAGTCTCTGTTGCATTTTACAGAAAATATAATTTCTCCAGTGAGGATAGTTATAGTATCTACCCATTATGTCTTTCTTGATATGTCAAATATTGGATAGAAATGTGTACATTTTAAACAAAAATGTGCTTTTGGTAAGTGGACTTGTAAAAGCATGATTTTACATAAATAGGCCACAGACTACAACGCTGACTTGACTGACATTAGATGTGTATGAGCCAACCCATTAGTTCTCTTGAATAAACATTAATACCAGAAGCTGCCAAAATAAAGAAAGCGAGAAACAGAGTATATTGAAAGCTGGTGGGGCACATTTTCTTGGCTTGTAATAATGCAATAATACTAACTCATATTTGCTTTTCTTTTTTCTATTTAATCATTAAGCCAATAGGCTCTAATGCACAGCAGCCATATTGGAAAGAAATTGGGCCTCTTCCTTACTTCCTTCACAGGTCTTACCACTTATACTAATTAAGGCTCTGTTCCATTTAGTGTAGCACAGTGGTTCTCAAACCTTTTCATTTCAAGGACCCCCATAACTCTGAGAGTGTACAAATGGAACCAAATGGACCCTTATGGGTCCATTTGGTTCCATTTGTACACTCTCAGAGTTACACACCCGTAAGGGACCATTTGGAACCCCCTCAAGGAACAATGAGGGTACCTGGACCACACTTTGAAACCCACTGGTGTAGCAGAGTATTTCCAGTGAGCCAACATGCACAATATCAGCACCAAGCCCCCAGAACCCAGAGGTTGCATTGAAGCGCATTGGACATGCTGGCCAATCATAGGTACTGCAGCATAAAACGGCCTGAGGCTACTGTCACGAACGAGCAAAAACGGTTTCGACCAATGGGCTCGACTCACGAGCTTGCACACAGGGTTGCCCATGGAGGTGTTTTGCGACACCTCCGTGACACGGCTTTTAAAGCGTGTCACAGAAGCCCCAAATAGGCGCCGCCCGTCACATTTCCCAACCCGGAAGAAGGGGTGATTTAGGAGTCTGCGCTGGGTGAGCAACTCAATACAAGTGGATGGGCGGGGATTTCCGGTGCCCTCTCTATTGTTTTTAACTCATTCATCATTGGTAAGAAGTGTGAAGGAAGTAAGAAGATCCCCAATTTCTTTCCAATATGGCTGCTGTGCATAGAGCCTATTCCCCAAGTGTATCCCTGTCACTGCAGAGTGCTGACCCCTACGGTTTCATCTTGGACCATGTACTGTCACTTAGAATGATAAAGGACATTAACAAACAATCACTGATTGTTTAAATGCAATAATTTGTGTGGCATTTTCATAGTTTTCATTTTCATATACAAAACACTAAGACATAATTGAATACTATAATAGTATATAATATATACTTCAAAGTGTCCACCACCGTAGACGTCCGTTTTGCCTCCCAGCAGCGATGCCTCCAGCTTGGCCAAGCTTTTCATGGCAGCCATATTGACATAAATAGTTGTGTGTAACCTTCTTCCTTCACAGGTGTTACCAATGATACTTATTGTTTATGTTCCATTCAGGTCAAACAGAGTCAGGATGCTGCTATTGTGCATGCTGGCTCTGCTACACTAATAGGAAGACAGCCTTAGTTAGTCTCATTAGTAACACCTGTGAAGGAAGTAACAGCCAGTTTTCCTTTATGCTGTAGGACAAGGGTTGTGGAGGCAGTGTTCCTCTCGGTTTGGGAATGCTGCAGCCTCAACCCTGAAGCCTCTGGAATTGCTTTATTGCTCAGCTATCAGATTTATTACGGGAGATAAATATGACACTCATCACTGTGCACTTTATGGTTGGTTGGCACTCTTTTGCGGAGTGGCGCAACAAACATTGGTTGTTATTTATTTTTTAAACCCTCATTGGTAAACATCATTTGTATCTGTCTGAGATGATGTCCTGGAAAAATAAGAGCTGTACAAGATCTAATGACTTGCTTTTACTTAAAATCCCTATAGGGCGAACACTAGCTGAGTTGGGCAAATGCTTCTTTTTGTTTTTGCCCCCAACTCCTGGAATTCCCTTGAACACATTTTAAAGTTTGTTTCTATGCCATCATTTGCACAGATCAAATCCATGCTCCATTGTATCTGTTTGTAATAGTTTTTATCCTACTTAGTACTTCATTTGTGTATATTTTTTAGAATAGCTCTTTTAAAAGTTATTGCTTTTACGTGTCTTCCTATGTTTGTTTGCTGTTTGCTGTTGGTTTTATTTTGTTCGCTCGCCATCACTGTATAAAGGTTTGAATGAACATTACACAACTTTATGTTGCCGTGTCAGTGTTCACAGGTAGGAAGCTGGCAGGGGATTGTGTCCTTGTCGCTGTACTAGTGATTCCTACTCCTCCTAGGTTGACAGTGACAGGGACCACAGTATGGGGTATTTGAAAAGACTAAATTGGGAAAATGAAAATAACAAAAGTGGTTACAAAATAAATATATTATTATTGTTATTATGTGCCACATTGAGACATTTTCTCTTGAACCATGATTTAACCATGATTTTTCAATTTGTGATTTGAATTAGTTTGAAATTCAGAAGCTCCGTATCTACTGTGATCCAGAGCAGAATGAACGTGAGTCTGCGTGTGAAATTCCTGGAGTGGTGAGTACAATTACCAATTGTATTTGTTGTAAGTGACTGGGAGTTTGCAATTCAATGAGAGTAAAGGATGTTGTCCATTTGAGAATGTTTTGTGCCAGGGACCCCCAGAAGCAAAGATATCAGCTTTCAAAAATATAAATATTCAAAGATATGCACCCTTTTTCAAGTGTAGTATATTTCTCAACATAAGATACATATTTAAGCCATGTGTTAGAAGTAATAGGATTACAGGTCTACTTTGTCCTGTACAGACAGCAGACAGAGAGGAGCCTGGTGGGGGTGACAATTAGCATTGACTATTGTCTTATCTTGGAGACAGTGCGTCTATCCATTTGTGATCAAGGCTGACACCGTTCATTTCCTGGCTCTTTACAGTTGCAAATGTGGAGAGCCAGGGGAGGTGGGGGTTCACCTTTGAGGGCTGTCACACCCAACACGTACCTCCTCTTATTCTCTATGTAATCACTACTATAAAAGATGGACTGAAATGTAACTAACTTTAGTGTGCTAGTCAGGGCCGAAGGGCCGTCTGTGGGGACCTCAGGGTCTCCATAGAAAACTGCTTGTACTCTGTTTTTTCCATGAAATAAATCCGAAGCAACGAACCTCACTACGGAGTGATGTCTCATCCATTCTTCACCATTCATTCACATCTCTGGAACATCAAACTAACTTTACAATATGGCGTTGTTGGCAATTAGTATAGTGCATTAAAACCTGTAAGTCTGTGGTTTTAAGATACCACACAAGGTTTTTCAAAAATAGCAGATCTACATGCTCATAGCGCGGCACTCGGTGCCGCGCTATGAGCTTGTATATCTGCTATTTTTGAATAGCCAAAGCTAAGTGGTTAAAAATGATTTTGACATTATGTTAACTCATTTCGCTGGGGACCCCCTGGTACTCCCTCAAGGACCACTGGTGGTCCCCAGACCACTGGTTGAAAACCACTGCACTAACCCAATACACAATAACCAAGCACCATCAATGACCAAACACCACCACATTTTAGATAACATACACATTGCTGATTTGATTTTCAGTATATCGTTATTCATTCTATTGCAGCATTTTCTTTATTATGAATATAAATAAATTCCTATTTTATATACTGTACATCAGTATCAACCTCCAGCATATTGCATATTGTGTATGTTGTTGTCTGCCTGCAAAGCAGTGCACATAAATTGTGTTTGGCTAATGCCTTCATCACTAGAACAGTGCCAGATATGATAGTTTAGAATTCACCGTTGCAGGGCCGTTAATGTCACTATGATTTGAACATAAATGTACAGTATATGTATCACTACCAAACCTATCTTTATTTATATTCACAGCTTTCATGCCTTGAGTGTCACGCCTCGAAAAAGTGCTTCATACTTTCTTATGAACAATAGAATTACGGCAGCAGCATGACTGCAGTTTATGGCAGGGTAGAAGTGATTTATGATTCTATTGTATTTCTTTTTGGCTCAAGCAACACTCATTGCACACCATATGCACAGTCCGTCCACTGTTGGCTATAATTTATATTATTTGGTTCATTGCAGTGCTCCAATAGTCCAGACTCCACAGAACCAACTCCAGAACCCTGCGCTTGTCCTCCTGGACCTCCTGGACTTCCAGGCTTGAAGGTCAGCTTTGAAAGACTGTATAATCTGTTTCTTAAGATTTTCAGCAGTGATTCTCAACCTTTTATATTTTTCAAGGACCCCCAGTTTGATATGCATTAGGCCACGGACCCTCATTTGATATCATTATTATTATCTACTAGACCATACCCGGTGAAGGGCGCAGACGAAAGTAGTTGCAAACTTGGGGTTATTGCACATCCTGTCGCGCGGTTTCTCCCCCACGCGCGTCCCGTCGTAGCCAAGTGGGTAGGTGAGTTTCATACATTCTCTGTCTCAGTTTTGGACTTGAGATTGAGTGGGTAAATCTATGCCCTAATCCCGCCTTTATTCCTACTGCAGGTTGTAGGTTTAGACTTAGTTTAGATCTGGTGGCCTTTTATCCTCCACCGTTTTCTACAGCGGAGCATCAACGGTTGCTCTGTCTGTGTCCAGACCATTGCACACGTTACGCACATGTACATATCAATAGGATGCAGGCACTCAGAGAGGCTATTTGTGTCTTGGCCAAAACATAATTTGGGGAAGCCGGTGTCTAAGCAGCATCTCTCCTAGTGGATAATAGCAGCTCTTGCCTTAGCCTACTATACTAAGGGTTGTCAAACCCAGGCGGGGCTGAGTGCGCTTTCGTGTTTAGAACCATCCTGGGCTTTATTCAAATGGGTTTCTATTAAGGATGTGTGCGTCAGCCTGATGGGCTTCACCTGGCATGTTATGGATGTCACTACACCATAGTGAGTCTCATGGGACTCTTGTCTTTCAAGAAAGCTGAAAATATTTATTAGAGGCTTTAGTTTAAGTCCTTCCCACATTTTGACAGCTGTAGCAACAACATGCTGCTTACCTCACAAAACCCCATAGTGGATTCAGTGGATCAATAGCCTCTTTACCACACCTGGTCAAGGTTTGGCCTCGTCATTGTGAGTAAAATTTCATCCTGTTAGGTCCTGTACTGTAGTACTGTTCTGTTTGCCAAAACATGAGAAGACCACTGCCTTAGATCAGTAGAATTTTCAATGGAAATTCTCTCAAACAAGGAAAATGTTGGACAGTATGTCCTTCTTTAACGTTCATAGATACACACACAACATGCTTAGTCGTAAAAGTCTTTACCGAAGTACCTTTGAGGGACATTACCTTGGCAATAAAACTCTTTATAAGATAAAACCTTATATGGTTGCAAGCAAGTTGGTGTTTATAAGGTCAAAGCTATGCTTTTACAGCATTTAGTAATAGATTCAAAATGCTGTAAGTTCTTGACTGCTCTGCAGATGTTCCAGCGACTGCGACGGTATTTTAGACCATTTAGTATTTTTTCAGCTTTGCATTCAACATCATGGCATATGGATGTTGACATTCAATCATTTGATTGCTGTTTTAGTAAGCTGATAATTCTACTTCCCTCTAGGGAGAACAAGGAAATGGTGGCAACGCCTACCCTGGTCCTCCTGGTGCTGATGGTAAGCCTGTGAGTACTACATAGTTACATATACAAACATCATCAACATAAATAACTTCATATACTGTATCTGTTTTACATAGTGCTACCCTCATAGTTGTGTCTGTGTGTGTGGTACTGGGGGGGGGTACGTTATGGCAAATATGTACTTCACTTACTGTAGTCAAGTAAAAATAAACCAATTTGATCTCAAAGTAGATGGATTGCCATGGAGTTTGATGTGCACCTTTATGCTCACCGGGGGATGAACCATACTGGTTTCGGTGACCCCACGGTCTTTCCTCTAGTGTCACCATTAGGCCAAATGTTCCATTTGCACAACAAGACATCTCCAAATCTAGTGGGCAGGCTACTATAACACTTGTCCATCCAACATGACTGGCTGGATTGCCATGGATTTTGCTGTGCATCTTCATATTCCCTTGCAGATGAAGCCTATAACTGCTTTGCTAGTGGGGTATTTCTTGGTCAGCTTAATTTATACCAAAAGTGGGTATAATAAATGAAATCAGACTTTAGGAACTGGACCCCAAAACCTCTACATTGTGTGCAGGGACACCAACACAATATGCAAAAACAAAAAGGAATGGGGGAAAAAAATAACAGTTGAATGTTATCCAAGTGCCTGCATGTCTGTTCATCTCTACTTTCTATTGGAATTCAAGGGAATCCCCGGCAATAGAGGCAATCCAGGACTATCAGGACAACCAGGGACAGAGGTAATTTAATTGTCAATCCTTCTATCAAGTTAATCCTATTGAATGCAGGCAAGTAAAACTCCTCGCTGTTCCCTCTGTCAGGGCCCACGTGGATCAAATGGGTACAAGGGTGAGCAAGGGAGCCCTGGTAATCCGGTAAGTAACACATGCATGATGCATTTATTCATTACATTTGAGCACTGATTTGTAAAAAAAAATGTTTTAAAACAACTCGCTACACTATTGTTTCAGGGTGATCGGGGCTTGCCTGGGTTGCCAGGACCGCCTGGCCATGCAGGTGAAAAGGTGCGATATTACAGAACTTTTTTTGTATTAGGAAGGTATTAATGGTCTTTACAGGTATCATTATTCATTATCATTATTGGTCATATTTTAGTTTGTGTTCTAGATTGAACGTTATGAGTGGACATGGCACAGGAGAAACAAATCCTGTGGATTGGCGTGGCGTATGTGGCCAGCCTGTGACGGCATCCAACAGTTTGCGAGATTAGCAATCACACACACAGACCAACCCTCTTATAGATGGCAGGACGCTTGCAGAGCCACGCTTTAAAACCCCCATTAAGAGGAATTGTCTGTGTGCACTTGGATTTGAACCATCTACCTTCTGGGATACAGGCAGGGCTAATCTGCTATATTCACCCCCATTTGACCTCCCTCCCACTGGGAAACATGATCCCGGACGAGCTACCAACGCGACCTCTTGATTCAGTCTCCCACGCGGAAAACCAAGCATTTACCGGTCAGACAGACAGTGGCCAAGGGGGATATTGGGTTTCTGGGTTTCAGGCACAGCTACTCTCCTACAATTTGCACCATGTTGAAAGAAAGATTTCCACAGATTTTCCAACTATTATATGGTATTTAACTCTCATATATTATATGGTAGTTAAGTGCATGACGCCCACATGAAATGCTAGAAGCGGAAATCTTTTGAGACAAAAAACAGAATTAGCTCCCAGGAAATTCCATGTAGCACACCACAGTGTTTGAACTTCAATCACGTGCAGTGT
This sequence comes from Gymnoscopelus microlampas, assembly GCF_963454915.1. Taxonomy (NCBI): domain Eukaryota; kingdom Metazoa; phylum Chordata; class Actinopteri; order Myctophiformes; family Myctophidae; genus Gymnoscopelus; species Gymnoscopelus microlampas. The sequence continues at coordinate 38,330,423 of NC_139950.1, read as the reverse complement.
GACTGTTATCACTCCCAACCATGTTATAACACAAAATAGGGAAACAATGTTCAACAAGAGCTTTTTGTAGAACATGGCCACTAACTCCTTGCGGATCTAAACAACGTATGTCAAAAAAGCACTTCTTGTTCATTGACGAAGGACTGGTGTAAGTGCAGCTGCATTTTAATTCTGCACTTCATCAAGCCATTTTAAGGATGTCAAGAGGTGTGTAACTGATGTAAGTCATGCGCTGGAGAGCAGCAGGGCATTGGAAGGTCATTCTAGTCACTGTTAGATCTCACCATGGTGCAGCACTGGCCTAATCAGCATGCCCGTAAGGGACACGTCTGTTCTTTGGTCGTTGTTGTTTTCATCATTCTGGTTAGGATAAAAATGTCATCACTTCTTTCAATGTTGAGTTTCACAAATCTGAATCACGGCTCCATGCAGCTGTGAAATTTAATCCAATGGGGCCAATAGAAGGAGCTTGTAAAGGATTTAACCATTTCCTGTTAACACAAAGGACTTGACCTATTGTACCGTTTAGTATAGTAAGTGTAACATTCACTGACTTCAGATGGAGCTAATGGACATCGCTTATAAGATGCTGAGATGAACTAATCATCACCTCCGGTTGTCATTGAATAGACAAGCCTGTCTTATTCAAGTCCAATCCTGTGGCTACAGCACATCTAACCCACTGTCTTTAACTCTTACTGAGAGATCGTCATTTTAGCTCTATATTCAGCAGAGCAACGTCTGGGGAGACTGATCTTTACCTGGCCTTTTAAAAAGCTGGTACAACTGGTGTCAGTTCCCTCCGGATGTGTGGGCTGAATTTGCTGCCTTAGTGGAACTGTGGGGGAAGTAGGCGTTTGGGTCATGGGTGGTCTAAGCCAGCCGTTCCCACTGGTGCATCCTTGTCATGCAGCGAAGTGACTAGAGACCAGTGTTATTTTAAAACAAACAGATTTAGGCCTACCTTTCCAAATCTCGTCCCATACTGAGGGACCAGCCAAGGGTGTAGTCTCCATTTTCCTGGCAGCGCGTCTCCTGCAGAACAGAGAACCGCCCACGCACTCATCACTCCCACAATGGCAATAGTTTTGAGTGATGGACGTCTGCGTCTCTGAGTCAGCAGAACATGTGTCAAGGAGAAGAAAGGCGGAACATGACTGAGCTACTATGCACACTTGTCTGTGCACATGTGGACATGTCTTGTCTTCAAGCCCATCAGCTGAAAGTGCTCAGGAACTAGTTGTGCTTTGAGGAATTCTAGATAATTGAGTGGAGGCTTTATTTCAGCAACACAATAATGCTGCTCTGGCTTGGCAAGCAGCTTCACCAGCCTCTGTAGTCACCACTTTTCTGAACATGATTCTGCCTAGGGGTGCAACCTGGGAGAGGAAAGCTGGATCCAGTCCTGTAGTTCGCCAAGGTTTCTGCACGGGAAAGGATGACTATTAGGGAACTGTCTAAGTGCCTTGAGTTGTTTATGCAATTGGCTTTCTAACCTCTCTGAACTTTTCACATGTGCAAAAGTCATAGTGGGACTGTGGCTATTAGGGAGTCATTGAGGCCTTACAGGCGCATAAACGGGAAAATTTGCACGTCACAGTGCTATTCAGTTTATACAGAGGGGGAAATGGGTTTGAGTCTTTCCCCCAGTTGGCTATGGAGTCCACTTTTTTTTAGGTTTATTACAAATAAGCACAGGAACTGTACTGCAGATTGTGTACTTTCATGGATGTGTGTTGATGTTCACTGAGAAAATGTGCAAGGTGTAACTGCTGTTGAAGTTATGCTAATATCTGCCCTGCAGCAGGAACATGGTGAATAGAGGCTGGTTTTATGTTTGTTAGACCTTTTATTTGAGTATTTTCAAATAATAGTTTCCATATGTTGACTTCTTACCGTTGAATATAATGTTAAAGTATGCAAACATTTGAACACAATGGTGGACAGTTCTTTAACTTGACAATCTTTACAGTAACCCGTTAGTATTTTCACATTCCAAGTGATATGATTTTGGAGTCAAAATAATGTGCGGTTTCTGAGCAAATGATTGACAATGGGTTGACTGAGTTTAACTGAGCATTATGACATATTTTGTAGACAGACACGTCATGATTATTATCTAAACTTTGACTACATCTAGGGCTTGATTGGACCCGAAGGGAGGCCTGGGTTACCAGGAAAAGATGGCCAAGTGGTAAGTATGTCAGGAAGTTATACAGTATATCATTAATCAGATTCTGGGCATGTCATCATAGCCGATCGTTTGCCAAAAGCTCACAAAGCGTGACATGTCGACACGTTTTGAGCTTGCCGATCTGCTATTTAAAAGATTTGGTGTGGAGGGCAGTATAGACCCCTGGAAGACTCTCAACAAAGTAGGCTATAGGTTTAAGTTGGTCAATAAATGTACTACATCAAAATGTTTGCCATTTTAATTCCAGGGTGAAAAGGGGAGCCGAGGAGACTTTGGCCCACCAGGATATTTAGGCGAGCCAGTATGTATTAACATTTTGGAATTATATCCAGACCTCATGTTCAATATTACTACAAAAAAAACGAAACCAAAAAAACCCAAACACGTTCATGTTCAATTGCAGGGTTTACCCGGAAGAGATGGAAAAGATGGATTACCAGGGGGATCCGGTCAAAAGGTTTGAATGATTTTGTCTCGCAAAAGTCACTCGGGCAGAGATTAGAGGATGAACGAAAGCATGAGCTTGGCTTGGCACGTTTAGCATGTACAGTCCACTCTCAGAAGAATGTCCAAAAGGATTTGATGTTTGGCAGCTTTGGAAATGTTTTACAGTTGCTAGTTGTTGTTGGTTCGCATAGCGATAGCGATCAAGAAGCAGATGAGCCTTTTCTAATTTATGTTCCCAGGCGTTCTCTAACATATGGTTTTCATCCTGTCAGACAACACAAAACATCAATGGTGTTCATCACCATCTAGGTGGATGTCATTATAATAAATACAGCATTTTGTTCTTAAATCAAAGAAAACTAACTGCCTGCACATTTCAAATGTTCACTTTCTCCTCCGGAAAGGAAGTGCATGTTTGAAATTTCTTAAGTAGGACTGGATGTTAAGGTTTGATCCTGATAGAATATAAGTGACAAGCTCCATTTTGTGATGCTTATTTAATAATGCAGCTTGCTGTTGCAATCGCTAATGCAAACAGATGCATGAGAATTTGATTAGTGTTCTGATATGTTGATTTAAACCAGTTGTTTGTCTTGTCTTGAAGGGAGAAGCCGGAGCTAATGGTATCCCTGGTGGTGATGGGAGAGCGGGTCATCCGGTGAGTCATACGTACTATACAGTACTCTACACATTTTCATTTTATACGTTGTACAGTCTAATCCTGAGCATTCACGTAACCACTTGAACCCTGGCGTCCCTATTCTGGGCAGGATGTGAGCTGGCTATTTTCAGCAAAGAGATTTGGTGTAGACCCCAGTAAATGAAATACACACTGTAGTGTTTAAGTGGATAAAGCTGGAAGTGTAAACAATCGATCTGTAATGGTAATAAAGAAAGGGAAAAAGAACAAAAATGCAAATACAAGACAGAGCATAGAAACAGCCCTACTCAAAGACACTGATAAATGCAATGAGAATAAACTGAACAAAGAAAATTATACGAAAGCTTGTTATACGAAAAATGTTTTAACATTGTGAAAGATTTGCACTGAATCTGTGGTTGCTGTTTTAAACGACAAAGAGTGTTAAAGGCATGACAGATGGCATGAGATCAATTCTGACTGCAAGAATATTAGAAGTGGTTTCCTCTCCAGTTCATTCTAGGATAACCATTATTATGTAACTGGCAAGCTCACACTCGTATCCAAGGCAGGGAAACCAACTTAGTGAATGAATGCTGTGGTCCAATGGTGACAGAGAATTTGTTTTAGGAAGAAAGTGTTTCAACCACGCAACCGCCCCATTGATCATGAACATGAGCATTGTCCCTGAAGTTTTGGGAAGGAGGAACAAAATGATGATTCAGTTCTTCCACCGGGCTGTAAGAACTTTGTTCCACTACTAGAACAATAGACTCGGCATTGTATTCAGGACACAGCATTGATACTTTGTGGAGTTTAGGCAAGATTTTGCAATTAAATTTATGTGCCCTTGCCTGGGCTGACTGGTTTATTGATGCGTTGAAGAATTGTGGGGGAGAATCCTCTGTGTAATCAATCTTTCTGTCTGTCTGTCTGTCTGTCGATGGAGTGATGGGTCTGTCTAGCTGGTTGTCAGTCTGTATCTCTCCATCCTGCATGTTTCCATGTTACGCAAAACACAGTCCGAGTCAACATCTAAACATCTGCTCCTGTTTATCTTTTGGGGGGAAAAGCTCAACTGGCTTTCCAAGGTGGTTTTGCTGGACGTGCAGAACCTCATAAACTGTTCATGTACTAAACTGTTTATTTTGAAATGGCTATTTGCTTCCATGCCTGTCATTAGTGCATTTTAAACTTGAGCTACTTTTCTTTTTAATTCCTTAATTTCAGCACATAAAAAAGTATGTAAGCTGCCATTTCTAATTTTATTATAGCTTGTCTATGGTTATGGAGTACTATATCATTCATGTTGAGCTGTTGTTTTAGAGTTAGGGACCCGGACAAAGTCTCATTGCCGATTTGACGTCTTTGATTGAATAAAAAGAGAAAGTTGGTGGAGCATTTGCCTTCCCGTAAAAGCTTTTCAAAAATAGAACAGTTTGTGAGTATTTATGTATTGAATCATTAGAGTGTTTGAACAAAATAAATAAGTTCTAAGATCAAGTTTATTTCAGATGTAAAGGCAGGCAGAGAGCTAAAGACATGCAAGATGGGATTTGGATTTGAACCCTTGTCCTCGCTCTCAGAATGAGCACATGTATTTTTGCATTTCAGTAACTATGCAGCCAATGTGTCCTGAAATGATTATTTCTTTACCAGTTGTTTTGAGCATGTATATCATTAGGCCTATCCTATATTAAAATTGGAGGGCAGGCGGGCCAGCCGGACAGCGGGCGAACCACGGCCACGTCAATCTGACTCGGACATAACCACAAACAAACCCGATATGCCCATGTATAGGCAGGACCACGGCCACATCACTCTGACTCAGACATAACAATAAACAAACACGATACGCCCATTTATATAGGCATGTCACTATGACTCAGATACAACCATAAACAAACCCGATACGCCCACATATAGGCATGTCATTATGCCTCAGACATAACCATAAACAAACCCTCTGTCCGTCTGTTGACGTTAGCAGAGCAGCCTTAAACTAGCCTACTGGCACCTGACGTAGGTTCGTCCCGATTTTCTATACATCTTTGTAAAGTTAGTGTTAGTAAAAGTTAGTAAAAAGCAGGTAAAAGAGTAACGTGAGCAGTGACTGCAGCTGACTGACACCGCGCAGCAGCAGCTAACCGAGTCTGACGCCGCACCAATGGCTGCGCGCAGGGCAGCGCTCCGTGGATTCGTGTATATACAAACACAATTGGTCCAGAGGGAAGCTGTGCGGGGAGGGTGATGTTTGTAACGGCACGTACCCATACAGGCTGGGGAAGCACCTGTCCGTTGATCAGGATCTACTCTCAAATCTACCGTTAATCAAATCTAAGTTTTTCAAATTGATTAGAATTTATTTAGCACATTATTGACAAAATATCGGTAAAAATATTGGTAATCGGTGGGCTAGAACTCTTAAATCGGGATCGGCATTGGACCCAAAAAATTGGCATCGGTCGGTCTCCAGACAAGAGGCTGGAGTAAGCGGGAGGCCGAGCAACATACTATAGCTGCCTGGCTACTAATAAAACCCAGGACCTGGAATGCTGAGGAAACCACATTGACCCGACTAACATTAAATTAAAGGAGTAAGGCACCTCCATTTTTTTACTGTTCTAATAAATAATACACATGGGAAAAACAACAGTTATGCACACTGCTCAGCAACAGTGGGCAACGGTGTCTTACAATCACAAAGAGAACTAAGAGAACTGCTTCAGTTCCACATAGTTATATTCAAATTACCTAAAAACACACAACCAAAATACATTTCTGTACCTTTGGGACTTAATACAACCATCATACTTTCAAATTACCTAAAACACACAATCAAAATACATTTGCATACCTTTGGGATTTAATACAACCTCACGCCAAAGACCTCTAGTCAGTTTGGCGGTTTGCCCCCATCCCCATAGGCACTAGAACACAATATTAAAAACATTAGAAAATAAAACTAACTAGTCACGGCGCAATGTTGCACACATAGGATTGTGAATACCACTGTGCTTAATGAGACAGTAGCTCAAACAGGGAGGAGGGGGCCCACTTGGTTGCAAAGGACAAGCCCTGATGAAGGAGCCTATACAAGCAGTCACAAGACAACCCACACTGCAACAACGTGGTGTATAGTTGGTCAAACTAACGGTGTGCAACTCGCGGCTATGCATTTAAAACAAAGAATCACAAGCAGAACCTATCAAGAGGAGAAATTCTTCTTCTTACTCGACGAGACGACGACACGGGACAAACGAGAACAAATTATAGTTCGGTGGTCGGGAGACTAGAAAGCTCCTATTAACCCATAGATATTCAACTGGCGGCCCGCGGGCCACGTGCGGCCCGCGAGGAGCTTCCTTGTGGCCCCTGGCCATATTCCAAAAAACAAAACATTTTTTTTTTTTTTTTTTTTTTCATAATTATTATTTATTTTAACTTTGATTTATGTTATCAAAGTTAAAACAGTACAAATTATTTATCCTTCATTAGTTCTTGAAAGGCCATCTTTCATTGGAACTTAACTTAGAACCTTAAATAGAACCGAATTAGACCGAATTAGACCCGAAAAAAGGTTGATTTATATTGGTCAAATAGAACCGAATTAGACCCGAATTAGACCGAATTAGACCGAATTAGACCCGAATTAGACGCGAAAAATTTCGCGCGCGCTTTGCGCACGCGCGCAAATTGTGTGGCCCCCAACTCCAAATTATTTTACAGTTGTGGCCCCCTGCCTAATCTAGTTGAATACCCCATTAACCCATTAAGACTTGAGGCCGATTCTACAAATGTCTTCTAAACAGTTTTCTGAAACACTTGTGTTGCTATAATATCAGTGGTTCTCAAACGTTTTCATGTCAAGGACCCCCAAAATTATATGTATTTGGCTGCGGACCCCCATCTCAGAATATTTTGTTCCAGGGACCCCCAGAAGCAAAGATTTGAGTTAAAAATGTTCGCTTTAAAAAATACATATTCAAAGATTTGCACATTTGCACATTACAAGTAAGTGCTATGAGCTTGTACTGTATATCTGCTATAGCCAAAATATAAAAGAATGGTTAAAGTGGTTAAAATCGAAAATGACAGATGCTTTCCCGGTATTAATGGGTTATGGTCATTCCGTGTTATGAAATAAATATTGAGTACCTAAGTGTACCTAAGTGATATGGTTATACCTGTCACATACTTTAAAAGGTCACTGTCCACCTGGTGACATGCTTAAGGGGGATTTACTGTTGCCAGGGCCTAATGAGTGCTGGTAGGGAATTCATTACTGTAGGAATCTTCTGGGCAGCATTAGGAGAAAAAAAAGAACCGCATACACATGCTGCATTCATCTTGCTCATAGATCTAAAACATTTGACTGTTAAAATTATCCAAAGTTCCTAGGAATTGCTCTCCCTCTGCAGGTTTAGGTTGTGATCTTTTGTTTAAAATATACACCAAATGTGGTTGCAGTGTCTTCATAGTTGTGACTTCTGGTACTTGGCTGGATAGCAACTGATAGCCCCTACTGATTTTGTGACCCATTGGCCTTTCCTCTAGCGCCACCCTTAGGCCATATTTTACAATTGCACACCACTAGCTGCTGGAAGGATGTCAAAGTCATGAGTGGGCCGACTCGGGTCCCAAACGGCCCGCAATGTGACATGTTGTGAGCTTGTAGATGGACCATTTTCATTACACTTACGATGAAGTACAGTAGGGTTGAAGTGGTTAACAGTTCAGTTACTTGTTGGCGTCACGTTTCATGTCATGTAAATTATCAATTTCAATTGCTTTTTTGCTTGCTTTTAGTTTTTTTGTTGGTATGTCCCAGATAATCTCTTGTTCTTTCGCTGGAGGCTCCGTTTTATACCAGTTTCTTGTTAAAGACATCTGGCAAAAATTCTGCTTATAGCCAGCAAAAAGGCTTTATCTTCTTTGTACAGCCTTATCAATCTTTCCTAGGGACACAATCACAACACAATTGTTTAGAATGACATATCCCATAAGGTCTTCAATAGTGAAATTTATATTATTCCATAAAGGCTTTCATTTAGGGTAGCTCCAGAAAACATGGGTATGGTTGGCCTCCAGGTTGCTTACAGGGCCTCAAACATGTTTTCTGGGATTTAGCTGTCTGCTTTTAATCTGAAGATGCTAATTAGAATTTAATTGGATTCTTCCACCAAAATGTTCTCCATACTTGTGAGTTAGTGGTTACTCAATGTGCAGAGCACATTGAGTATGTATTGGGTATATGTTTTGCATGTCCTCTAGCAGCTTTTCACCCTTTTCCTCAGCATGTTGGCTTTGAAGAATAATGTGAAAACATAACCTAGCCTTCATGGGTAGACCTATGCTGCCTAAGTAGGGGTGCAACAGTTAATCAAAGTACTCTATTGGTCGATTTAGGTGGAAAATTTATAATTTTATTCCTTGTCATTGTTGCTCACAATACATTCCATTGTGAGCTTGTAGTTATGCTATTTTCACTATGTTTGCGTGACACCGTTGTACGACAGAATGGGGCTTTAGTGGTTAAATACTGCATGGCAGGTCTTGGAACTGGAAGGCTCTCAATTCGATCCTCCTCCTGGCTCCTCCTGGCTGTGTTGCTCAAGTGTACTTGAGCAACACACTTACTTACTGCTCCAGATGAGCAGGTTGGTGCTATGCATGGTTTCCTCTGCCATTGGTGTGTGAATGGGTGAATGTGAAATACATTGTAAAGCGCTTTGGATTTTAAGTAAACAAATCCCTTTACAAATAGGATTTCTCTCACTCATTGATTTGTTGATATAAAAAAGGTGCTTCTCAATGATTTGGTTATAATCGAAAAAGTTAATGATAGAATAATCACTAAGAATATAACTGACAGCCCTAGTGAACAGTATCTCATAGTAGCCTGTCTGTAGTTATGTACTCTCTTGGGTGGTGCTTGTTGTAAAGTCTCTATGTAGGACACTAATTTGTAGACTGATCAGAGCAATAACACATCAGGGTGTGTGAAGGCAAACAATTACCCATCTGACGAAGGCTCCTGCCAGAAGGCGAAGGTGCCAGCCATGATCTAATAAAGTTTTTTTTTTGCAGCAGTGTCAGGGACTTCTCTTCTCTTTGCATACAGTATGTCTTCTATAACCCTTTACTCCAAAGAGCACCTTTTGTTTTTGAGTGTTTTACACATTTTGTTCTCATAGTTTTCAACTTAAAACCTTTATAAAAGCAGGGGTGCACTCCAATCCTCCTGTTTTGACAATTACCCCCCAGGTATTCAAATGTTTTGCTGTTAACTTAATTCATCAAGTGTGTGTTCACAGTGATAACTTTATGTATCTTCTCTAGATACACAGAACTGGCTTTGAACCACTGACCCTGCTGTGCACTGGGAACATCTGCACAGTGCACACCTGCCATTCTGGCGGTTTTCAAACGGTCTGTTAAACCTTGCCTGGCCTCAGTGCAAAATGGGCCCCTCCAGCAAACTTTGAAAGCCGATCGTAGTCAATCGGAATAGAATCCCAAAAATCTGACAGATAAATCTTGATCACATGACTACAGAGATGATGTGTACCAATTTGGGTGAGGTTTGGACAAAATCGGTACTCGTATTAGCAAAAACTGTGTTTTGCAAAGAAAACAACATGGCAGAAAACTTGTCAGGTGGAAATGGGCGTGGCTTATTTGGGGAGTTGCGTCATGATCCAAGCAATCCAAGGGGAAAACATTTTGACTGTATGACCTACGGTTCAAGAGTTATAGGCCAAAATCTAAAGTCTAAAATCACTGTAAACCACAGCCTTGCATGGCTTATATTGCTTTTATAAAACGGTTACTTCTGTACATGTATACCTGGCAAGGTTTAATAAAATAACTGATTTAATAATTTATTGATTACAAATAACAATTGCCAATTAATGTAGCAGCATGTAAGCAACATTTAACATAATTGCTGCCAAGCAACACATACTGTACGCAGCAACACAGACGAGGTGGAAAGCATGCTTAAACTGGCATAAAAGGGAGCCTGGTTTCGCTCAGTTTTTGTGATTGTTTTCAAATCGATAGCCAGATCTGTCTCAGCACACCAGGTCTGAAAACAGTGAACGGACCTCATAGTCTGTTTAATGACCCCGGGCTTCGTTGCTTGACTTTTCCAGCTCTTCAATTTCTCTCTCATTAAGTTCGGCATGTGTCTCCTTTCTGTTTGATCTTCCTCCTCTATCCTGTCTGTCTCTTTCCACCACACCCCCACGCTTAGCCCACCTCGTAAATCAAAATTCACAAAGAAACCGTGACATTTTGAAACAATTTATTTGGCGCAGTAATACTGATGTAATGTATCCACAGGTGTGTGTTTACTTTATAGAGAATTTTACAACAGCTTCAAGCACGGCTAAACCAATAATAATCAAGGACTGGAACTGTCTGTTTTATGAATCCGTTTCCTAGAGATTTAGTGACTTGTAATGGACAATAAATCCTTATTAAGAATGTTTCGTAGAGATTTAGTGACTTGTAACAAACAGGATTGTACCTTAGGGCATTACCCAACATCTGTGTGATGGTACCTGCTCATCAGGTCTCGTAAACTAAGCTGGGAGAGAGGAAAACCTAATTCTCTGTTAAATACCTGTACGTTCTAGTATGCGGGAAGTGAATGGCTTGGTGATTCCAATTTAAAGGTGCTGTAAGTGATATTGTTTGGTTAAAACAAAAAGGTTAAGAGCTCTATATTCTCAAACAAATCATTGCTATTGTTCGTAGTTGTTCGTTCAGTAACAGGTGTCTCGCTGCCTCTCCACATTTTCGGGTCGATTATCAGTTGCATCCATTGCTGTGATTTAGTATTGTATACAGTTGATTTGTAAGGTCATGTTTAGTGAAATCTGAAAACTCACCTCTTCAGATTCCACCTTAGCCCGTAGCCCTTGCCCTAGTTATTATGACGACTATGGAGACTTACCGTGGTCATATGTTCTCCTGTTTTTTATTATTATTATTATTTTATTTTTTACTTATTGTATACTTGTTTTTCTTGACCAATGTTAAACTTTAGTTAGCAGGTTATTTAGACAGATGCTAGGTTATTTAGACAGATACTGTCTACCCTATAGGTTCAATGTACAGATAATTTCTTAAATAGTAATTGTTTAGACTGATGCTACAGTAGGTTCTTGGTTTACTTGTGATGTTAGTTTACTTACTGAGGCACTACACTGTCTCTCTGCATTTGATGTATGTTACCTTGCTTATTGTAAGTCGCTCTGGTTAAGAGCGTTTGCCAAGTGCATATAGTGTAAATAATATAGCACATGAGAAATAATATTTCAGTGCTTAAAGGTAGGGTAAGTGATATTTTTGGGTTAAAACAAAAAGTATTTTGTTAAAAGGTTAAAGCACTATATTCTGATAGTAATAATTGCTATAGAGTGTTTGTTCAGTAACAGGAGTCTCCCCGTCTCTCCAGCTCTTTAATAAACAGAAAATATATTTTCCGGTAGGTGTCAACATCTCAGCCAATCAGGAGAAAGTACCCATTTTTAAGCTTCATTTTTATAGTGTTCCAGTTCCAATTTTGTCTGCTCATTTCTTAGTGTCATCACTTCCAATTTCACTTGTTTAATCTATATCCTGATTGAGTTCTCTATCCTGATTGGATAAAATTGGAAATTAAACTGAAACTGAAACGAAAATGCATTTTCTGTTTTATAAAGAGCTGGAGAGACAAGGAGACTCCTTTTACTGAACAAACAGTCTATAGCAATGAGTACTATCAGAATATTGAGCTATTTAACACTTATTTTAACCAAAGAAAATCACTTACCCTACCTTTTAAACCAGCAGTCGTATTTAATTATTTTAACAGACAGGACGGAGCCCGGTGTAAAGATCTGAGAACTGAAGTGATACAGCATGATCCACTTTCTTTGTCTTGATAAGGACTCGAGCAGCAGAGTTCTGAATCAACTGCAGCTGTCTGATCTATTTTAAAGAGAATCGTAAAGACTTTTAAAGATCTTTATAACGAGTGCCGTTTAAATTTTGCCAATGGCCACAAGCAGCCTGTATCTGTATGTATTGTGCACACTGGCAGTAGGCCAACTTAGTACCTCCACACATTCTTTTTCACATATGTTTGCCACACGCTGGTTCTGGGCAATCACTGCTCCAACCGACTTCACACTCGACAATGCACTGCACTCCCTTTGGTCTTCAGCAATACACATGCCAAGTTGTAGTTGAAGTCGATTGGTTGAACACTTCTCGAGATTAGTACAGACATACAAGCAGATGTTTGCTGAATTAATAGATAAAATATATATAGACGATGGATACTGGAAGTCAAAGGAGGTTGGATTGGGCTGAAACTTGCCCAAATATGGACACGGCTGACGTCATATGTACAGTACTAGAGTCTCGGGGAGCTACACGCCCCTCGACCCCATCCGCTGCGCGGTGCTTTGTGTTTGTTGGTCCCTCCGTGTCCCTCTCTCTGTGTCCGTATCGCATCGTGGCAAATGGTGGCGAGCCAATAGATTAGCGGTGTTGGTATTATTATGACTATTATTATGAAGCCGTGCTGTATATCCAAAAAGTCTAACCTACATGTACTGAAAGGTGCTCTATCGGGCCCTAAATGTAGTATAATGAAGGGGGGGGAGTCATGTAGTGAGGCCTCAATGTACTGCAGAAGCAGAGAGCATGTAGGTCGAGTGACCATCTGTTTGTATTGAGAGAGAGAGAGAGAGGCGCAGGCAACTCCACAGTAATATATTGCGACGCATTGTGAGCTTGTAGATCTGCTATTTTCAAATGGCTGAAAAGTATATAGGGCTGAAGTGGTTAATATATGTTTTGAAATAATCAGCAAAATCTACAAAGTAGATATTGTAGTATACATTGTATAATGTACACGTTAATTGCAACAGCGGTCTCTCTCTCTCTCTCTCTCTCTATGTGAGGAGCATGGTCGAGTGACCATCAGTTTGTATTGAGAGAGAGATTTCTCGCGTGCAACCTGGCAACGTTGATTCTCCATGTAGACTCTAGCGTTGTTGATAATGTTGTCTTTGGGATGTACATGGCACGTGAATGACGGACATATTACCGTGAGTGTGGTGTGATAGAGACATGACCAAAGTGAAAGCAACGGCGCGGGTTGAAGCGAAGTGGTCGCGTGTGTTGTTGTTGTTGTGGGGCTGCGTCGTGTTGGCTCGCAGTGTTTCGGTTTCGCTCGGCGGTGATCGGTGCTCACGCTAAAGGGAACAAAACGGTGTACTGTACCCGCAATGTTGTCAGTTTGTGCTGGTCGCAATTAATTATGCTCCGAGGAGGCAAATGTGTGGTGAGCAATGAAAAGTAGCCTACGCCACCCGTAAATTAATCGCGCACGTTGTGGCTTGTGTTGTGGCTTGTGTTGTGGCTTGTGGTGTTAGTGACATGTGATATGTTGTTGTTGTGTTTAGTGCGAAACAATGAGACGGGAGTGAATGATGACGGAAGACGGGACTTATCTCTAATGTATTATAGGATAGAATCTATACTCCACTGAGCGCATAAACCTTTCTCGTCTCCTGAATGTAGTGATTGCCAATTCCCCTTGTGTACCTTTCGCTACCAACACAAGGGGAAGTGATTGCCAATTCCCCTTGTGTATCTTTCGCTACCAACCTCTACTGTTGGTCTGGGTAGGGTTTGACTAACTACATCCTTACACATGGAGTCACCAGCCGCTTCTTTTCACCTGAGAACGAGGACTTTCCCTGGGAGAGTTTAACCCATTTAGACCTGTTGTAACCTCTCCCCATTTATAGCAAGAGAATAGTGATTTCAGTGCTGAAAATGCAGTGCCGTTGGCCTGTCTTTTTGTACATTTATGGGTATGTCCATATCCATTTATTTGTGTGTTTTTCTGCATTTTTTGTGTAGCTCCTTTATATGTAGTTTTGTATCTAACGCAGGGCTGTTTTGCTTTAAGGTGATTGGCCCTTCCAGGAGGTCAAGCAGAGTAAAGGTTATGAAATACCCTCAAGGTATTCCTGAGATATTGTGTTCACGAGGCTCTGCTTTTTTCGGCGACTGACACCATTGTACAACAAAGTACAGGCTTCAGCCTACATAGATTTTAGCTTAGCTTAGCGGTTTTAAAATCACTGAGTAAACCACAGCCTTGCATGGCTTATTGCTTTTATAAAACGGTTACTACAATACCATGGTTATGTAAAAACTTATGTGAAAACTGTGAACAGACCTCATACACTGTTCTAACGTCTTGAGGTCTTGACTGTCTTGACTTTTCCAGCTCTTCAATTTCCCTCTCATTCATTTCAGTGTGTCTCCATTTGATATTCCTCCTCTATCCTGTCTCTTTTCACCACTCGTGATTAGCCCACCTAGTAAATCAAAATTCACAAACAAATTAGACATTTTGAAACAATATTTTGTCCCAGTAATACTTATGTACTGTAATGCACAGGTTAGTGTTTACTTGGTAGCTTTAATGACTTTTTGTGTAGTTTTGGTAGCAGTTTTGTATAATGGCGAAAGATGAATATGTCAATACAAGTGCAACATGCGTGTGAGTTGATATTGTGATAAATAACATATTTGGACTGACACTGCAGGAGCGCATGCATGCATGCACACATACTTACACCATGCTGTTAGTTGACAGGGAGAGGTCTCTGTCTTCTAGGCATGTCCATACCTGGCATGACTAATGCTGAATTCACACCAACAGTGGTATTTTGATGCTGTGTTCTGAGAAAACGGTTAGGTGCAATGTATTGTCTAAGGAGGAGCAACTGCTGCTTTGCACACAGCAGCGGGAGGTATGAAATGGAAATTAAGGGTTTTAGGGGTGGTCTTTGTTCCTAAACTTTAGTTATTATGACTTTAATTATTGGATTTCTTCGCCATTTTAATTTAGGTCTGTGTATCCTAATCCAGCTGAAGTATTTTTCCAAATAAAGGGACGGAGGGACATAATTGTGTGCTAGGTAGTTACTGGCTGAATGGTCCAGTTCAGTTTACCACCCTCAAACTCATCATCATATTATATATATAATATCTCTTTTCCGAGAGTGACCTGGCCAAATACTAGAGGCCTAGACTAATAATGGTATAGTGTCGGTGTCAAATTACTAGGTGTGCAGTTTGTGAATGAATTGCTGGCTTCAGTGCCGTTCATGGTGTGTCGATCTGCTATCTGGTGCAGTGAGTTTAGCAGCTTTCACATTATAAGCCAAGAATATTTTTTCTTTTCTCTACTACAGTAAATTACACCGGCCACCGTTAAGTTTAGGTTTCATGACATCATGCATGTAGCGGCGTGAGCTGTGATTTGTCTACTTTTGTGGGGACATTCAGACAGTGCTACTGTACGTACTGTAGACACAGAGGCGTGAAGCTGTGATTGGCTGTGGGGAAATAGATATTCATACAGACAAGTTTGTTGTAAAAACATGACATGCGTGCCCCACAATGGTAATGGCCAAAAATAACTGGAGCAGTGTATTCGCATCACTTTATAAGCTAGCATTGAAATAAATTACTTCCAGGTCCAGAGTGGCAGTTTCTCAGGAGGTAGAGCGGCCATCTTTGTACCGGTTCAATCCCCGGCTTGTCCTGGCTGCGTGTCCTTGAGCAAGACACTTAACCCCTAACTGCTCCCGATGAGCAGGCTGGTGTGCCCTGCATGGTTCCCTCCACAGTCGGTGGGTGCATGTGTGTGTGTGTGTGTGTGTGTGTGTGTGTGTGTGTGTGTGTGTGTGTGTGTAAATGGATGAATGCAATGCACATTGTAAAGCGCTTTGGAGAAAGTCACTTTATAAATGCACCATTTATTTTATTTACCAGTTAATGGAAACTCCTCTACAGTGCAGCTTTTATCAGCTTGTTTCCAGACTGGTAAGAACAAGCAGATGCTCTGTTCCTTTTGTTCAGGATGACATTTGGGGTGAATGGACATTGTCGCTCCACACCTCGAGTGACCTTTGTCGAAGGAGGCGTGCAAAGAATAAATTAACCCTCAGCCCACAATTAACAATGATATTCTAGACTGTGTGTGTGCGTGTGCGTGTGTGTGTGTGTGTGCGCGCGTGTGTGTGGTCTCTATAGACATTTGTTGGAATATACTGAAAGTATTAACATGTACCCTACTGTGACGTGTCACCTTTCAAAAAGTGGTAGTGTTTCTACTATGGCTATTGTCCTGTGCAGTTCCATAACGGCTATTAACATAGAGATGATACATTTTTGAATTGTTCTGACCATTCATAGATAGTGTGTGATTATATACAGTAGAAATGTACTCAGTGTTTTCTTTGTTTCTCTGTTCCCAAGGGTATGCCTGGCTTACCAGGAATCGCAGGCCTGAATGGACTTAAGGTGAGCTCCTACAGTATGTACAGACATATAGGTACATATAGTATGTATACCTATTATCTACTATATGTATCTACTATCTATCTGTGTACTATTATGTAAAACTAACTTAATTGTCTCCACCAGGCCGAAAGGCATGGCCGAGACTATGTTTTGCATCCTGTCCGTCTGTCCGTCCGTGTGTGTGTGTGTGTGTGTGTGTGTGTGTGTGTGTGTGTGTGTGTGTGTGTCCATCGCCCCCTCCGTCTGTGATCAGCTAATCTCCAGAACCTCTGCCCCAAATCTTTCACATGGGCCTGTTATAGCGCCACCAGGAGGCCGCTTTTTGCAAAACCAATTTTTTGACAGTACTCCGACAGTTTTTATCCAACATCAGGCAAATCGGTACACAGTATATCTCTATAGTCATTTAAACGAAACAGGTCTTTGGAATGGCTTCCAAAGTTTGCAGGAATGCTCCGTTTTGAACGAAATGCCTCAAATCACAAACACAAATTTTGCACACACATTCTCACTAGACCGAGGAAGAAATGCCACTTGAACATTTTCAAATCAGCCTCATGGTGGCGCTATAACGTGCGATTCGTGTTTTTACCTATAACTGCACCGATCTGTGTAAAACATTTTTCACATCTGCCTTTTAGAGCGCCACCAGGAGGCCGATTTATGTTATGATTTCACGCAAATCGGTACACATGATCTCTATAGTCATGTGATCAAGACGGATCCGTTAGATTTATTATATTCCTTCCTGATTGGCTAAGATTGACATCTAAGTTTGCAGGAGTGGCCCCTTTTGAACAAAATGCCGCAAATCATGAACACAGTGTCCGATTGCGGTGAAACTTTGCACGCACATCCACACTACAGTACGTTAAGGAGCAAATGCCACCCTTTCAACATTGCCCTATTATAGCGCCACCAGGAGGCATATTTTTGCCAAATATTTTTTTATATTACTCCTACAAATGTTCAAACATCACGCAAATCGGTACGTATTATCGGTACGTATTATCTCTATAGTCAAGTGATTAAGACGGATACGTCCGATCCGTTCACATTCCAGCCTGATTGGCGAATTCCGAACATTGCTGCCCCACACTTAAGCTCGCATCACCAGTCTTTCCACCTCGGAGGAAAGCCTGGTATTCGTTATTAATGGCCCTTGTGGTCCGGTCTAGGCCACGCCTACTGAAAAAAAAGAAGAAGCAATTCCTCTTTCCGGAAGTTGTGGTTCCGGTTTGGCGGAGCCGCTGTGTTTTGGTTCCCCCTGTTTGTTTCCCCAATCCCTATTAAAATGTAATACAATTTCCCCGTGGGATAACAAAGGTAGACAAACGCTAAATAGTCTCCGGAAAGTACACACACATTTATATTTAAAAAATAAGCTAAACTGCGCCACATCAAGGATTTTATTTGGTACAGTAGGTCGTATTACAATGCCCTTGATCCCGGCCGTAGTTATTTTGGGGTGAAGTCTTTCCGGATTTGCCGGTTCCGGCCGCCTGTTGACGCGGCTGACGCGCCTGGTGACGTAGGGTTACTTCCGCTCCCGACCGTATCACCAACCTGAAAAAGGTATTGATCCCAGGGTACCCCACACTAACCTACCTGACCTGGCCTGACCTTTTTCTAGTTTAAAATCAAATCATTTACTGCCAAGCATGAGACTATTACAAGTCATCTGCTTAGATGCTGGGTGATGTGACATCCCAACAAAAGGTGTACAGTACCATAACAACATAAGTGTACATAATAGCAAGTTGACAATTGAATTAGCATGTTAACAATACGATAATTGAGATTTGTGCAAATCATGTGTGCATCAACAACAATGTATGTTCAAATCTGTTATAATCTAAGGGGGAAGCTGGTATGCCTGGAGCAAAGGGCTTCAAAGGATCAGCTGGACCACTTGTAAGTTGATTTACTGTTCAGCCTTCTGTGAGTTTAATGCCTGATTTATACTAAATTTAGTTACCCATTGTGTCGCACACCAAAAATAGCTCTTTTATTTTTATTCTGCGACACCGCAGCGCAACTACTATAAAGTATAAATCAGACCTACTGTAACAACGGTGTTGATGGAATGGAATATATCTATGGGACAATAAAGACTGATTATGATTATGAGTGTTTAAGACTAATTTATACTTGTCGCACAGTGTCGCTCACCGAAAATAGGCAACTACAAGAGCCACAAGCTTGTACATAGGCTATGTTCAGTGAGCAACACCATCGTACGATGGAGTATAAATTAAGCGTTAAAGTACAACAGCATTCTCACACTCCTGCAGGGTGAGATGGGTTTACCTGGTGCTGACGGTTTAACAGGACAATCTGGACAAAAGGTAATGGTGACCAATCATTCTTCTTATAAAAGCCATACTTTGGTATTCTGATGTATTCATACTGTTTCATTTTGGGACACATACTGTAGGACCACATTAACACCAGCAGACACAATAGCTGTTTTTAAACGGATGAAAAAGAAATATGAATAGTGTATGTAATGTAACATTGTGTAAACAGGTGAAACTACAGTAACCATAAAGGCTGCAGCATACTCAAACGACCCCAAACTTCGGAAAAAATACAGAAATGTCGACCATCTGAAAAGTATGTTAATTTATGCACTCAATTCTTGGTTTGGAATACTTTTGAACAAAATGACTTCATCAATGGGGCGTAGCATGAAGGTGATCAGCCTGTGGCACTGCTGAGGTGTTATGGAAGCCCAGGTTTGCTTTGATTGCAGCCGCAAGCTCATTTGTATTGTTGAGTCTAGTGTCTCACACCTTCCTCTTGACAATACAACATAGATTATCTGTGGGGTTCAGGTCAGGCCAGTTGGCTGGTCTGTCAAGCACAGTTATACCATGGTCAGTACACCAATTACTAGTATTTTTGGACTTGTGGGCAGGTGCCAAGTCCTGCTGGAAAAGGAAATCAGCATCTCCATAAAGTTTGTCAACGTACGGAAGCACAAAGTGCTCTAAAATCTCCTGGTAGATGGATGTGTTGACTTGATAAAACAGATGACATGGCACCCATCACACCATCAAGCAACTTGGATTCTGCATTTCATTTGGAAATCAAGGTCCCAGAGTATCTGGAGGAAGACTGAGAGGCTCAGAGTTGCTTGAAGTCCAGTGTGAAGTTTCCGCAGTCAGTGATGATTTGGGGTGCCATGGCATCTGCTGCTTTTGGTCCACTGTGTTTTATCAAGTCCAGAGTCAACACAGCCATCTACCCGGAGATTTTAGAGCACTTTGTGCTTCCGTACGTTGACAAGCTTTTTGGAGATGCTGATTTCCTTTTCCAGCAGGACTTGGCACCTGCCCACAGGTCCACAAATACTAGTAACTGGTGTACTGACCATGGTATAACTGTGCTTGACTGACCAGCCAACTGGCCTGACATGAACCCCATAGATAATCTATGTTGTATTGTCAAGAGGAAGGTGAGACACCAGACTCAACAATACAGATGAGCTTAATTAAGGCTGCTATCAAAGCGAACCTGGGCTTCCATTACACCTTTTTCAAATCGTCGACATTTCTGTATTATAAATCTTTTTTCTTTTAGTGGTCTCATGTAATATTCTATTATTTTGAGGTATGGATTTTTGATTTTCATGAACTGTATGGCATAATCATCAAGATTGAAACAACACTTTATGCGCAATGAATCTAGAATATGAAAGTTTCACCTTTTGAATTATATTACAGAAGAAAATGAACTTTTCCACGATATTCAAATTTTTTGAGAAGGATCTGTACTGTAGCCAAGTGTTATATTGGCCAACAGTGTGCTAAAACCAACACTATAAAACAGATCGTTCATGTCCTTGTTTATGATTGGCTGAGCCTAGTTCGAAGCTGTTGTGAAATACTCTATAAACACACACCTTTGACTGCATTATAAACACACACCTTTGACTGCATTACATCAGATTGAGGTGAACTTTAAGAGCTGGAAAAGTCAAGATCCTAATTCTAGTTGTGGAAGCATTGTGTCGCACACCGAAAAAAAGCTGATCTACAAGCTACAACATAGTCTACAACATAGTGTTAAACAGACTATGTTGTCTGTTGGCTGTTTTCAGACCGGGTGTGCTGAGAAAGATCTGGCTATGGATATGAAAACAATAACAAAAATGAATCAGTTCTATGCCAGTGTTGAAAAAAGTTGCTGCGGCTGTGTGTGGCTTGGCAACCATTCTGATGAATATCGCTGAAGAACTGCATTGCTTGGCAGAAAAATAACTATTTGCTATCAGTAAATTATTGTGTTGCGTTGTGGCCCTTAACTGTTCTATAATCACTGTAAACCATGGCCTCTTGGGGCTTGTTGCGCTATTTCATCGTAATATTTATATATTTGATACTTCAGTGTGTGCTCAAACTGTAAACCTTTATATTTTTTGTTCTAACCAGAGTGTATACTGAGATGTTCAAACTAATACTTGTGTCAGCATTGTCTGTTTCCTTTGGGCTGCATTTCCTGCACCGTTATGAAAAAGGCTCCAGCCGGAGTTATAACCTCTTGGCCACACCAAAGATGCCCAACTAAGTGGTGTTCCAATCCTACTGCCTTCGTCAGTGGAATTTTGGTGGAAATGTAAGCAGTGTGGCCTGTGCTGGTCTGGACACGCTGTCTCCCAATCACTTCTAATTAGCGTATGTCCCATTAACGAGCCAATGCATATTGGTAAATGGCAAAGGAATTAAATAGTAGTTTATGGACATGTGGACAGTGCTTGGCTGAGCTTCAATCTGAAATTATTGGAGCATGTCCATTTGGAAAAGAAACCAAATGACCTGCCTCAGCCAGACCTCCATCCACAGTTATTTTCTATAGTGAGTCTCTCGCTCCATATATCAGTACCTCAACCGCATAATTAGCAAAGTATATTTACAAGACTGCACTCATCAATCCAAGTGTATTATGGCGAGACAGCGAAACACTAACTACAGTCAAATGAATGTCATGGTGTATTTTTTATATGATCTCATAGACTAGGATCTTAATTTAACATAATTGCACATTGTTTTTTGAATAAAGGGAAACAAGGGTGAAAGTGGAGTACCAGGCATACATGGGAAACCAGGACTGGAGGTATATTTATGTTTTATGGATACATTTTTTTGTAAATGGCGTCTATTTTAAAGGACCATACCGGTGTTCTGGCATGTTTAGCCCATTGATGACTCACGGTATACTGTATAACGGATGACCATTTTCCAAAGCACATTGTAGTATTTGTTTTGGGAAGCTTGCCTCAAGCTTGTAATCCAACACAAAATTTGACTATGTTTGAATACATTTTAAAACGTGGACTGATTTAAAAATCGAGCTGACATAGTCCCTGGATAAAAGATTCATGTATACAGCAACATTTTAATTACTTTGGAGAACATAGTTTTAGAATAAAACCATTGAACAGAATGTTTATGTACGATGTATGGCTCAAAGCTGTGAATAGAATATGCATTTACTCCGGTATGATCCAGAATAATACTTTACACAGAGCTGTAACTGAATATACCAGTAACATTGTTTTGATACTATGTCTTAAAAAGAATGGAAAACAAGTATGCCCTTGTTCTTTAATACTTGCTTAATGCCTAATTCTTACTTTGGTGAAAAGGTGTCGTGCGACATGTCAGTAGACAAACATGACATATTTTCAGCTGAAATACTTAATGACGCAATATGTATTTTTTGTCGAGCGACATGACGCACAACACTATTTTGCCTTAGCATAAATTAGGCTTAACTAAATGGTGTTTAAGGGGAAACCAGGGGATCCAGGAAGAGCTGGACAGCCAGGACATCCAGGAATGCCAGGCTTTAAGGGCCTCAAGGTACTGTAATGTTTATACTGTAATGTTTAAGTCCATCATTGTTGAACTATAGTACCAAATATGTGGTTCAGTGGTTCACAAACTTTTGTGGATCAGGGCCCACTTGAATATCTCGAAAGCGTTCGCTGCCCACCCATCTGACCACTTAAGTTAAGTGGTCAGATGGGTGGGCTGCGTGTATTTTCAGAGCTTGTTTATTTTAATGATCAATCAATCGATTTGGATCAGTGGAACTAACGTAGTACACCTTTTTGTTTTACATTATTGTGTTATATTATCAATAACTTCTTTGGAGTTTGCCAATTATTTGGGAGCCCAATATCCTCCCGGGTCACCATTGGGCCCAGGCCCACAGGTTGTGAATCGCTGCTCTAGTTTACAGTTTGATTTGGGGGAAAAAAGCAGAAAGGGGGACATTTTCTTAACCACCTGCGTTAACCACAAGCCCTATATATATACTAATATGCACACTATCATCCTAACTTAGTCTTCAGACAAAGAAAGCCCTACTGAATGTGTTGCAAAATGGACTGGACCCTTACCTACTGCAGTTCCCCATGATCACACACAAGTGCACAGAGGACAGACTACACAGCACACTAACAAAGGTGGTTTAGATTTATAGTTACTCAATGGTACAGTCACATGCTGAGAGGGAGAGGGGTAGAGAGGGAGAGGGGGGCGGGGGCAAGGCAAAGCATGCAAATTACATGCACTAGAGTGTGCTGGGATGTACAGTGTGTAAAGCATATATAAATATACTGTGTCTGTCTGTCTGTCATATATTTTTGTATCCAGTCAGATCATGTGGACATTGTTGTGCTTTGCTTTACCGTACACTTATGCGTAATCCATATTATGCTGTTTTTGTTTCACCAGGGTCAACAAGGTAGCCCAGGTGAAACAGGAGGGGAGGTAAGTAGACACAACAACCCTCAAATACAACTTACACATGAGGACAGATGCTATCAGCCTGTTGACTGCTCTATGATGATCCAACAAAAGCTCTAACAAATTGTACTAAATGGGGGTCTGTGGCCTAATCTAACTGGGGCTCCTTGAAATTAAAAAGGTTGAGAATCACTGCATTAGTTGCTGACAATGTACTATCAAATCAGAGACAGAGCGTTGTCTCTTTCAATACAGAATTGAAAGAAGACTGGGTTTTATTTATTACAAGCTAGACTTACTGCCCTCTTCAAATGCCATTGCTCCCATTAAGCCAACAGAACAATAGAACAATTCATTTGTTCTCTGCCAAAAAAAGAATGCTTCAAAGAGCACATTTTAATTGTCTTTGAACAATAATCATACAGGCCTACATATTGTCCCTGTTGTCTCCATATTTCATCTTTTTATGATTTATTTTCCACAAATCAATGCCCTATTTTATACTTAATCGTATGAGAAATATAGCCGATCTACAAGCTGTGAGATTGTAGATCAGCTATTTTCGCTACTTTTGAACATGTTTGCACCCGAAAGAGAAGATATGAACGTATATTTGATATCACCTTTGTGACATTGATTGCAGAATCTGTCTTGAACTAAAAACTAGCATTTTGCTTGATAGGGAAAGAAAGGTGACAAGGGAGAGCATGGCCACCCAGGAGCTCAGGTGAGTTTGTTTTGAAAACAGTAGCTTTGTTTTTAATATCTCCAACTATTTAGTCTTCATTAGGATCCAAACGAAATGTCATGACATGTATAGGTCCACAAGGTTTAATACTTAGGCTTCTTTTATTTACATGCTCCTTTTAAATTATATATACATAAAGTGGCGTAAAGTAACTACGTACATTTACTGAAGTACTGTACTTATGTCGAATTTTTAGGTATTTTTTACTTTACTGGAGTATTTCAAATTTTCAATCATTTTACTTCTATTCTATTCATCCACTAAATAGTTTTATCATTATTATTATTATTGTCCCCGCCAGGTCGAAAGGCGTGGCGAGAGTATGTTTTGCACCCGGTCTGTCCGTCCGTGTGTCTGTCTGTGAACAGCTAATCTCCGCCACCGTTAGCCCAGCCGCTGCGAAACTGTGCACACACACTCCCTGGATTCCAAAGCCAAACCTCTGCCCCGAATTTTTCAGATTGGCCTGTTATAGCGCCACCAGTAGGCCGATTTGTGCAAAACAAATTTTTGAATATCACTCCTACAGATTTTGTCTAAACCTCACGCAAATCGGTACACAGTATCTCTATAGTCATGTGATCAACACAGATTTTCCATATTCTATCCTGATTGGCCAAGATTGGCTTCCAAAGTTTGCAGGATTGGTTTTGAACAAAATGCCTCAAATCATCAATGCAGCATGCGATTTCTGTGAACTTTTGCACGCACATTCCCACTAGGCCGAGGAAGAAATGCAACTCGAAATGTTTCATATCAGTGCCATGGTGGCGCTATAGCAGGCCGATTCGCGTTTCTGCCTATAACTGCACCGATCTGTGAGAAACTTTGCATGCACAATCTCTAGAGGCCAAGGACATTTTTTTTCACATCTGCTCCCCCAAGAGGCTGACTTTTGTACAACTAACTTTTTGCTATTACTCCTTCAGATTCTTTCCAAAAAATCACGTGAATCGGTACACAGTGTCTCTATAGTCATGTGATCAAGACGGATGTGTCCGATATTTCATATTTCATCGTAATTTGCTAACTTTGGCTTCCAAAGTTTGCAGGATAGGTCTCTTTTGAACAAAATGCCTCAAATCATGAACGCAGCGTGCTATTTCCGTGAAATTTCACATGCACATTCCCACTAGGCCGAGGAAGAAATGCCACCCTTTTCACATTGGCCTGTTATAGTGCCACCAGCAGGTCGAATTTAGCTAAACACATTTTTGGAACAACATGCCTCAAATCATGAATGCAGTGTCCGATTGCTGTGAAAGGCCTAAGAAGAAATGGCACCCTTTTCACATTGGCCTATTATAGCGCCACCAGGAGGCCACAATAACCTACCTGACCTGGCGGAGACCTGTGCTCCGAAGAGCACTTTTTCTAGTTATTATTATAAAAACACTTCAGACCTATAACTTCACAATTTGAAAAATGCTGATCTACAAGCTCATAACTCGGAAGAAAGACAAAAAATGTGTGTTCACATTGACTCCCTGTCTTTAAAGGCTAAAGGCCAAGCCAGAAATATTGATGAATATAATTATGGATTCAGATCTAGATTTTAATAGCCACATCAATAATAAAGTTAGTCTATTGACATCTTAAAAACATAGCAAGAATTGGAGGATTCATATCCTTTGATCTGTCTGTTTCTAATGAGCCTTCTTCATTTTGTTCAACAGGGTTCTCACGGTTCAATGGGCCCAAAAGGAGAGGTAAGTAAATGTCAATGAATGTCCTGTCCACCTGCCTTTCTTTACTCATTAATACACTGTTTGTAGCACTAACAGGATGCTTGTAATTGTGCCAGAAAGGGATAACAGGAGAGCAAGGGCAGAGAGGTCCAGGAGGTCATGAAGGGAGACCTGGACAGCCAGGGATGACCGGTCCAGCTGGTCCTCGAGGAGAACGCGGGGACCTTGGCTCTCCTGGTCCACCAGGGCCTGAAGGAAGATCTGTATGTGCAGCATCCATTGTGGTTCCTCCAAAATGACAGAGTTCTCTCATCTTGTTATATGCTACTGGCTATTTAAATTGAACCATTGGTTAAAATGGTTAAAATTGACTGGAAAACCATGTTGCATTTTATTTTATTATTTTTTACAGGAAAGGCATATGTCAGAGACGTACATCCGTGAGATTTGCAGAGACGTGCTTCGAGGTGAGTGTTGTGGTCATATCATGAGATCTGTTTCAGTGAACATGCTTTAATGTAAAAAAAACTTTTTTCATCATATTTAATGTTTTGTGCAAAAGTATCCTACATCTCGAAGAGCTGTAGATCCGCTGTTGTTTCTTTTTTCAATGTTCACCTGTAATGACATGCCCAAAATAGGGAGGCCAGGTTGAAAGTGGTCAAGTCTATTTGTGGGTAGACCTACCAGTGACATCATTGTTAGGCAGATTTCAAACACAGTTTACCGAGACCACCCCTACCCCATCTGACGACGTTGTCCACGCTCTGTCTGATACAATAGCCTGGTTCAATTATTAGATCATTAGAAACTCTGCGCTCATAGGTCAGGATTATATTACATAAAACTTAATGGCTTGTCTATGTATCTGAAACAGTGTAGTTGACAGTTCTTTTCAAGTGGTTTAGCTTGCTGTGAGCTGATATGACTGTGTCATTTCTTGTTTTTTTCTTCCAATTCCGGAAAAGTAACAGTTTTTGGACATGCAAGGTTTCTACCTGAAAGTGACGATATCACAAATGTCTTGTTGTATGTCATCCCAGCTGAGATGTCCTCACTGCAGCTCAGCAACCAGCAGAGTGCTTGTGACACGTGTCACACCAGGCCCGGCTCTCCTGGCTCACCGGGCTCCGTGGGGGGCCAGGGCCCCAGGGGGTTTCCTGGCCTACCTGGCTCCAGTGGACAGTCAGGCCACCCTGGTCGACCAGGGCGACCTGGTGTTCATGGCATTAAAGGTAAAATCAAGGTCCTGTGGATTGATTTGCTGCATGTGCGTGTGTGTGCGTGTGTGTAGGGGGCGGCCATAGCTGAATGGTTAGTGAGCCCGCCTAGGGAGCCAGAGGCCCTGGTTGCCCCAGGTTTGATTCCAGACCAGGTCAGCATATGTGTCGATGAAATGAAATTTGTCCCTGAGCAAGACTCTTAACCCCTAATTGCTCACAGGTTCTCATTGGAAACAAGACCGCAAGGACTTTCATGAACGACCTGTTAAAGGAGAAATCCGGTCATTTTAAGTGTTATGTTTGATGTGTGTCAAATCACTTACCAACGTATAAATGAAAATCGCGTAAATCCACAGAGCCCCCTATCGACCCCCACCGTTGTCATTGTAGGAGGATATAGAATAGCCCAAATTCGCCTATTTTAACCAATGCAAAGTCTGTTTTTTTGCTTCTAGTACTCATTGTTGAGTCCCATGATAATGTAACAGGCGCTAAAACTCCCGACAAGCTAACGGCTAATAACAAACGAGCTAACGCTGGGGCTGCTTATCTCTGAATGGCAGCCCCAGGTTGCCAGGTCGGGAGAGAAACCAGCAACCAGCATTAGCTCGTTCTGTTATTAGCCGTTAGCTTGTCGGGAGTTTTAGCGCCTGTTACATTATCATGGGACTCAACAATGAGTACTAGAAGCAAAAAAACAGACTTTGCATTGGTTAAAATAGGCGAATTTGGGCTATTCTATATCCTCCTACAATGACAACGGTGGGGGTCGATAGGGGGCTCTGTGGATTTACGCGATTTTCATTTATACGTTGGTAAGTGATTTGACACACATCAAACATAACACTTAAAATGACCGGATTTCTCCTTTAAAAGGAATTATCCTTACACACACGCACATGCAGCGCACTGTGAGGGCCACATGTGAATGTGTACTGCTATCCTAACCTGTGAGGGCCAAATGTCCACACAACGTGTAGTAGAATTTGAGAAATAGACATTGTGAGGACCATTTCCTCGTCCTCACAGGAGAAATTGTTGTCTTGTGGTTAGAAAAAATATTTAGATTTGTTGTAACCCTAACCCTAACCCTCTTACAATTAGGAAAAGATTCAGGTTGGTGTTAAGGTATTTAGATATTAGATATTTAGAGGTAAGGTTTAGTGGTTGGGGTTAGAGAGAAATGTTTATGATTTATACTTAATTGTGTGCCACACACTCCGAAAATAGCAGATCTACAAACTCAAAACACATCGCAGCACGGCGCGTTGTGAGCTTGTAGTGTAGATCGGCTGTTTTTGGCTTTAGTTTATGGTTAAAATAGCAAAAATCACTGTCCTAAAGTGTTGATGTCCTCACAAGCAGTGGTGGAAAAAGTACTCACATTCTTTAGTTAAGTAAAAGTAGTCCGGAATTCAAAATTTACTTGAGTAAAAGTACAAAAGTATTGGCATCAAAATGTACTTAAAGTACCAAAAGTAGAAAGTACTCATTATGCAGAATGTCCCATTTCACAAGTTCAAATCTTTTGAAAAAAGCAGATCTACAAGCTTGACGCATTGTGAGCTTGTAGATTGGCTATTTACAAAAGGCCAAATTCTAGGCAATTCTTTTTGGCCATTTTGGGTTAAGTGGTTAATGTACTGTATGGTAATAATAATCAAAATCTTCAAAGTAACTAAAGTTTGCGTGCGCGCACGCGCGAGCGCATGTTATAAACATTTTCTTGCATGGATACGCACCCTTCCTTGTGTTTTAGGTGATGCAGGTTTCATGGGTGAGAAAGGGAACCCTGGAAGGACACAGGTTGGAGATCCAGGACTGCCGGGGCCCCCAGGTAATTAATCTGACAACGAATAAGTTGAATCACTTCACGCTGGTGGTTCTCACACTTTTTCATGTCAAGGACCCCCAATTAAATGTGTAAATTTTTTTCAAAATGTTCACATGTTTTCAATGGGTGGCAAAAGGTGGGGTTAAAGGGTTATTTCTCATGTTATACACTGTACATTACTAGTACACCAGATGTGCATGATATGCACAAGCCCTATTATATTTCATCATACGACCAATAGCGAAAATAGCCATCTACAACTTCACATGCGTTGCATCGCGACCCATTGTGAGCTTGTAGATCGGTTATTTTCCACTATTTGAAAAATTTTGGACATTGTTTCAATTTTTTGAAAATAATTCACCTACTGTATAATGGCATGCCAGGATGAAAACAGTTTTAAAAATAATGCAGATATTAGATAGTAGCAACCAAGTATGCTGAACAATTGTTTTGACATGATTGTAACATTTTATTGCTTATCTTCCCAGGGCCAATGGGTCCCCAGGGGTACAGCAAGCCGGGTCCTCCAGGTAAACCCGGGGCCCCTGGTATAAATGGATCAGAGGGCAAAAGAGGTATAACTGGGGCACCTGGTCAGCCAGGGGTGTGTCATCCATCCATGTGCTATGGTAGCACAATGAGGCGGGATCCCTTCAGCAAAGGGCCAAATTATTGAAGCAATTCAGTGTCAATACCAGCCGGTGAACCAGTCTAGAGTTCACTCGGGAACGAAAAGCAACATTTTCCAATCTCAGGAAGATCTTATCTTTACAGTGTTTCCCTCTGCCATGGAAACAGAAAAAAGTACCTCTTTTTCACATGTGTCACATTAACTCATTGATTAGAAGTAGATCCTTTTTTCACATTGCCTCAGTTGTAAATTTGTATTGTAATGTAGATGTCCTTCAAATGATCTGAGGTTTGGGTCATTTTTCAGAGCATTGATTGGGTTGGTTTTCAAACCTGCAGTAGGTACTCTGTGGCTTGGCAGTAGAGTCCACTATGCTCAATGCTGCTTGTACATTCTCTGACATTGCCCCCTGCTGTTGTTTCTTTGCATGTTGCCTTTTAACTAGTCACTCAACACTGTTAAAACACCTTCACCAGTTTATTAATTCCATGATCAATAAAGGATTTCCCCCGTGTGTAATGTCAGAAATGTGCATGTTTTAGGGCAAAACTGTGAGTTTGATTTCCTGTGATATGGAGCTATCCGTGTTTCTAAAACATGGCATTTAGAGCATTTAATACCCAACCAAACAGAAAAAAGAATTAAAAAAAACAAACGTCTTAGAGCTAATGGTACATATATCATCACCCAATAAATATGAATAGTGAAAATAGGAGCTACTTAAACTATTCATAATACCTATTCATTTGCAAATTATGTAATTATTACAGTAAAATTAGGAAGTGAAAACATGCATATGCCACTATTTAAGAATAAATATGGCATTTTAGTTCACAAACAATATGACATATAGGCCTATGTGCTGAAGACTTATTTCTTGATTACTGTATTAGGTATTGTGTTGTTATTTATAAAATTGAACAACTGTATTTGAGCTATGACAACCTTTGTAAGCAGTTGGTCTGATTTTATTACTTTGTGCTAGGGTGACTTTTGTATGGAGATTGTTACTCTTAATTAAAACCTTTTTTTAATTATTTCTGGCATTTCCATAGTTTCCTTTATCTCTTGTGCTTTCAAATGTAACCGTTTTATGTTTTGACATCACATCAAGGTGACGATCAGCTTTCATGGTTCTGTGAAATCACTGTCACCAAAGATCTAGCTTTTGGTCGTGGGTGTGTGCTGTGCATGCAGTAGTGGAAAGTAACTATTAAGTATGTGTGTTTCAGTTCTGCTTTTTTACTTTTTACTTTACAATTTTCACTCTACAGTGAAAGATTAGATAAAGGTAAAAGCCCCAGATAAAAGTTGGAAAGATGTCCTTATTGATTTTGAACTCAGGACCTGTGTGCAAGGCCTGTATCAATTAACCACTGCTCCACCATGATTCGTGCTTTCTCTGGTCTCTTGCATATTCTTCATTGAAAGATTAGATAAAAGTGCAAGAGTCAGGTAAAAGTTGGAAAAATGTCCTGGATGGATTTGAACTGGAAACAAGCCCTGTATCTAAACCACTGCACCACAGTGGTTCTTATTTATCCTGTTCACTTGCGTGAAGTTGGAAATAATATGTCCTTGCTGGTTTTCAGATGTACGTTTTAAAAGTTAGATATCTCAAAAACTACAAAACATTTGTTTAAGCATGTGTGTCCACAGTATGCTGAATTATAAAAAGTGTGAATGGAGTTTCTAGGTGAAAGTTTTTTTTTTGTT
>NC_139950.1:38249152-38294152 GCF_963454915.1 Gymnoscopelus microlampas | reverse complement strand
ACTTTAAACAGGCAAAAGTCATGCCTCGTTTGGCCGAAAGTCGTGAAACTTGCTTACACTTGTGCCTTGACTCATGAGGAACACATCTATCGCTTTGACCAGTAAGCTCCGCCCTTAGATTGTCCGCAATTTTGAGCAGTGTGAAAAACACTTAAACCCAGGATTTTTCAGCTATTTGCGTGAAACTGTATCATCTGTGTGATCTCCTTTTTCACAGTTACTTGTCTGTTGGGCCAATGGCGTCTCCCTTAAATGAATGCCTCACAATCTCAAGGTCGCCACTTCAAGCCTCACTTGATGCAGACTTAATTTAAGTTGAATTGCAAACAACATGACTGTATCAATGAATACATGTGCAAATGGTAAAGATAACCTGAAATGCTTATTTGAGAGTACGTTTTTTCAACGTATGACATACTTCATTCTGAAAATAGCTGATCTACAATCTCACAACTTTTCATGGTTTGTGAGCTTGTAGATCGGCTACTTTCACTAGTTTTGGTTCTGAGGAGATGTACAATTTCTTCATTGGTAAATGGTTTGTGAACGAGTGATCTTAGTGTTAGTGAAACAGGGGCTTGGTTCATGAAAGAAGGCAAGAGTTTATGATCTTCAACAGACAATATCAGCCTGGACAAAGCTATAGCACTATAGGTAGTGTTGCAGCCTATTAGTCTGAAGGTTGAGAGTTCGAATCCTGTTAATGGCAGTAGGTTGAGATGTCCAATCAAACCATTATGTTTCCATCTCTCTCTCTCATCAATCTATTGTTTCCATGTCACTCTCTCTCTCTTCAATCTATTCCGTTAACATGTCTCTCTCTCTCTCTCTATTCACTGGCCCCGTATTATCGCTGCTTGCAGCTATATTTGATCTTATTTTTGTTTGGTTTTTCCCATGCTTTGTTTCGATGTCCCAGGTCCTAATTGATTGATTAGCTCCTGCTGTGTGTCCCCTCATCACCTTTAGTTTATGTCAGGTGAGGTGTGTGTTTGGGCAGCCTGGCATTCAGTGAGAGAATGGGGGTGAGCTAGGCTCAATATTTTGAGTTTGGGTTTGAACCCCTAACCTCTGGTTTGAGAAGCAACATATCTCTAGCTCAGGGGTGGGCAACTCTGATAATGGAGAGGGCCACTATATTTCCACACTCACTATGCCATTCTATGTCACACAAAAGGTTGCGACGCGTTTTGAGCTTGTAGATCGTCTATTTTAGCTATTTTTTTTATTGGAATCCTGATTTTTTTTTTCTACTTTTGAATTGGGATCCTGAAAAGTAACATTCGTATTTAATTTGAAATGCATTTAGTTATACTTATATTCACCTTATGAATTTAATTACAAATACATTGTACATAAAAAGACACTAGAATTGTAATACTAGTCATCAAGCTACTAATATAGACTGAAGTAATTAAAGCGGGTCATGTTTGCATGTTTGGAATTGTAACAGCTGAAATCAATAATATATCAGTATTCTGATATTAACCTGCGGCCCGCTTTAAGTGAGGGTGGGGGCCGCGTGTGGCCCCCGGGCCGCCAGTTGCCCATGTATGCTCTAACTGCACCACTGGGGTTTCTTAGTTGTCTAATGTCTTGTATGCTCTTCAGCAGTGGTGGGAGAAGTAAGGCCCAGCATCCCTATTCTGGCGGCAAACATTTGTCAAGATTTACAATGTGTCGACGTGTTGCAGATTGACAATTCTTTGTGAAAAGATTTGGTGTAGATGGTAACAAGGCAAGCGGGAAAGTAAAGTTGCAACTTTACTAAGAATAGAGGGTTTAAGTGGTGAAGTTAATGTAGAAATACACTGTGCATCTAAATACTAAAAGGATAAGTATTTCCTTCTCATCTGAATGTTTCATGTCTCTTTGGCTCAAGAGATGTGTCACTGTTTATGAACCAAAGAGTTTAAGGTTCAAAGCTCCTAAAGAACATTTTCATTGTCCATCTCAATTCTGAAAAGGTGGTTTAAGTATTATGTTCTCAGTTGCATGGTTCATGCCACCATGGCTCAAGAGAAAACTCTGGGGTTTATAAACCGAAGGTTTAAGTTTCGAAACTCCTGGAGCACATTTTCACTGTCCATCTAACTTGTAAAAGGTGGTTTAAGTATTACGTTCTCTTTTGTATTATTTATACCTGTGTGGCTCAAGAGATAAACACAGGGTCTGAAAGCAGAAGGTTTGGGGTTCAAAGCTCCTGAAGAACATTTTCACTGTCCATCTAAATTCTAAAAGGCGGGTTAAGGATGACGTTCCCAAGTGTACTTTCCATGCCAGCGTGGCTCAAGAGTTAAACACAGGGTCTGAAAGTCGAAGGTTTGGGGTTCAAGGCTCCTGAAGAACATTTTCACTGTCCATCTAAATTCTAAAAGGCGGGTTAAGGATGACGTGGCGGGTTAAGGATGACGTTCCCAATTGTAACTTCCATGCCAGCGTGGCTCAAGAGATAAACACAGGGTCTGAAAGCAGAAGGTTTGGGGTTCAAGGCTCCTGAAGAACATTTTCACTGTCCATCTAAATTCTACAAGGCGGGTTAAGGATGACGTTCCCAATTGTACTTTCCATGCCAGCGTGGCTCAAAAGATAAATCAAAGGTTCACAAACTAAAGGTTCGAGGTTCAAAGCTCACTCAAAACAACTACTAAATAAAAACTAAAAGGGTAATACAACAAAAAAACAATGGAGCTGTGGTCAATACAAACTGGTGATGAAAAAAAACGATAAAAAATGTCTCAAACAAATTCATGTGAAAAAAACCACTATGCCATTCTATGTCACACAAAAGGTTGCGACGCGTTTTGAGCTTGTAGATCGTCTATTTTAGCTATTTTTTTTATTGGAATCCTGATTTTTTTTTTTTTATTTTGAATTGGGATCCTGAAAAGTGACATTCGTATTTAATTTGAAATGCATTTAGTTATACTTATATTCACCTTATGAATTTAATTACAAATACATTGTACATAAAAAGACAATAGAATTGTAATACTAGTCATCAAGCTACTAATATAGACATTTTCACTGTCCATCTAACTTGTAAAAGGTGGTTTAAGTATTACGTTCTCTTTTGTATTATTTATACCTGTGTGGCTCAAGAGATAAACACAGGGTCTGAAAGCAGAAGGTTTGGGGTTCAAAGCTCCTGAGGAACATTTTCACTGGCCATCTAAATTCTAAAAGGCGGGTGAAGGATGACGTTCCCAATTGTAACTTCCATGCCAGCGTGGCTCAAGATATAAACACAGGGTCTGAAAGCAGAAGGTTTGGGGTTCAAGGCTCCTGAAGAACATTTTCACTGTCCATCTAAATTCTAAAAGGCGGGTTAAGGATGACGTTCCCAATTGTACTTTCCATGCCAGCGTGGCTCAAGAGTTAAACACAGGGTCTGAAAGTCGAAGGTTTGGGGTTCAAGGCTCCTGAAGAACATTTTCACTGTCCATCTAAATTCTAAAAGGCGGGTTAAGGATGACGTGAAGGGTTAAGGATGACGTTCCCAATTGTACTTTCCATGCCAGCGTGGCTCAAAAGATAAATCAAAGGTTCACAAACTAAAGGTTCGAGGTTCAAAGCTCACTCAAAACAACTACTAAATAAAAACTAAAAGGGTAATACAACAAAAAAACAATGGAGCTGTGGTCAATACAAACTGGTGATGAAAAAAAACTATAAAAAAATGTCTCAAACAAATTCATGTGAAAAAAACCACTATGCCATTCTATGTCACACAAAAGGTTGCGACGCGTTTTGAGCTTGTAGATCGTCTATTTTAGCAATTTTTTTTATTGGAA
Organism: Gymnoscopelus microlampas; assembly: GCF_963454915.1. NCBI lineage: Eukaryota > Metazoa > Chordata > Actinopteri > Myctophiformes > Myctophidae > Gymnoscopelus > Gymnoscopelus microlampas. Next base: position 38,290,358 of record NC_139950.1, on the reverse strand, counting down.
TCCTGATTTTTTTTTTCTAATTTTGAATTGGGATCCTGAAAAGTGACATTCGTATTTAATTTGAAATGCATTTAGTTATACTTATATTCACCTTATGAATTTAATTACAAATACATTGTACATAAAAAGACAATAGAATTGTAACACTAGTCATCAAGCTACTAATATAGACTGAAGTAATTAAAGCGGGTCATATTTGCATGTTTGGAATTGTAAGAGCTGAAATCAATAATATATCAGTATTCTGATATTAACCTGCGGCCCGCTTTAAGTGAGGGTGGGGGCCGCGTGTGGCCCCCGGGCCGCCAGTTGCCCATGTATGGCCCATGTACGTTCTCTTTTGTATTATTTATACCTGTGTGGCTCAAGAGATAAACACAGGGTCTGAAAGCAGAAGGTTTGGGGTTCAAAGCTCCTGAAGAACATTTTCACTGGCCATCTAAATTCTAAAAGGCGGGTGAAGGATGACGTTCCCAATTGTAACTTCCATGCCAGCGTGGCTCAAGAGATAAACACAGGGTCTGAAAGCATAAGGTTTGGGCTTCAAGGCTCCTGAAGAACATTTTCACTGTCCATCTAAATTCTAAAATGCGGGTTAAGGATGACGTTCCCAATTGTACTTTCCATGCCAGCGTGGCTCAAGAGTTAAACACAGGGTCTGAAAGTCGAAGGTTTGGGGTTCAAGGCTCCTGAAGAACATTTTCACTGTCCATCTAAATTCTAAAAGGCGGGTTAAGGATGACGTGGCGGGTTAAGGATGACGTTCCCAATTGTACTCTCCATGCCAGCGTGGCTCAAAAGATAAATCAAAGGTTCACAAACTAAAGGTTCGAGGTTCAAAGCTCACTCAAAACAACTACTAAATAAAAACTAAAAGGGTAATACAACAAAAAAACAATGGAGCTGTGGTCAATACAAACTGGTGATGAAAAAAAACTATAAAAAAATGTCTCAAACAAATTCATGTGAAAAAAACCACTATGCCATTCTATGTCACACAAAAGGTTGCGACGCGTTTTGAGCTTGTAGATCGTCTATTTTAGCTATTTTTTTAATTGGAATCCTGATTTTTTTTTTTCTAATTTTGAATTGGGATCCTGAAAAGTGACATTCGTATTTAATTTGAAATGCATTTAGTTATACTTATATTCACCTTATGAATTTAATTACAAATACATTGTACATAAAAAGACAATAGAATTGTAATACTAGTCATCAAGCTACTAATATAGACATTTTCACTGTCCATCTAACTTGTAAAAGGTGGTTTAAGTATTACGTTCTCTTTTGTATTATTTATACCTGTGTGGCTCAAGAGATAAACACAGGGTCTGAAAGCAGAAGGTTTGGGGTTCAAAGCTCCTGAAGAACATTTTCACTGTCCATCTAAATTCTAAAAGGCGGGTTAAGGATGACGTTCCCAAGTGTACTTTCCATGCCAGCGTGGCTCGAGAGTTAAACACAGGGTCTGAAAGTCGAAGGTTTGGGGTTCAAGGCTCCTGAAGAACATTTTCACTGTCCATCTAAATTCTAAAAGGCGGGTTAAGGATGACGTGGCGGGTTAAGGATGACGTTCCCAATTGTAACTTCCATGCCAGCGTGGCTCAAGAGATAAACACAGGGTCTGAAAGCAGAAGGTTTGGGGTTCAAGGCTCCTGAAGAACATTTTCACTGTCCATCTAAATTCTACAAGGCGGGTTAAGGATGACGTTCCCAATTGTACTTTCCATGCCAGCGTGGCTCAAGAGTTGAACACAGGGTCTGAAAGTCGAAGGTTTGGGGTTCAAGGCTCCTGAAGAACATTTTCACTGTCCATCTAAATTCTAAAAGGCGGGTTAAGGATGACGTGGCGGGTTAAGGATGACGTTCCCAATTGTACTTTCCATGCCAGCGTGGCTCAAAAGATAAATCAAAGGTTCACAAACTAAAGGTTGGAGGTTCAAAGCTCACTCAAAACAACTACTAAATAAAAACTAAAAGGGTAATACAACAAAAAAAACAATGGAGCTGTGGTCAATACAAACTGGTGATGAAAAAAAACAATAAAAAAATGTCTCAAACAAATTCATGTGAAAAAAAAACAGTGGCCATAAAATCACAAAAAATACTAAAATAAAAATATTTAATTAATATGTACATTTATTAAGCTCCTCCCCCTGGAGGTGGGCTCCCTCCATGCTCCTCCCTCTCCTACCGGAGCTAAAAGAGGGCGTGAGGAGGGAGGCGGGCTTCATCCATGGTTCTCGCCTTAAAAAGACCGAAAATTGAGATCTTCCCTGACCAAGATTCAAACCCACAACCATCTGCTTGTGAAGCCTATGCTTTACTCTTGCACCACCAGGCCTTTCACATTAATTAGGATTTTGAGGTTATATTTAAAGTTAAAGCGAGAGGTGACAGGTCAAAAGATGAAAATTCACAGCAAACACCTCTACCCCTGACAGAATGACTGGATCTACTAGATACACCCTCTGATGATCAGGGAAAGGGTTCATTATGACACGACTGAGATTTAGGTTGTTTAAAACCATCTGTTAGAAAACGTTTACTCTGGCTGAGTCTGAACCCAGATTTACACTTTCATTGAAAGGAAACAGAGAGAGGTTTCGTAATGTCATAAAAATTCATACCCTTTTTGTCATTTATAAATTCCTTAGTTTCAGATGATCAAAACTATAGCAGTTTTGGTGTTAAATCAAGTAGGCTACATTGTTCTCACTTTGGACTGGACATTAAAAAATATGTCTTAAGTTTTCAACTATAGTTCCTCAAACAGTGCTGTATTATGACCACAGATCCTCTATGATTAACTGAATTAAGTTTAAGAAAATACCACTTCGCACTCATGGCATGCAGCATATCAATCAAAACAATGATCAATTATAGGCAGAGCTCCATACTTCGTTTTGAGGTATTCTAGTGACTCAGGGATAACAAATTACATAAATTCAACCACTTAAATGTAATGTATTTATTGCAACAACCAACCAAGAGTGTTGCAAACGACTGAGTTTGTAACAAAATGAGGAAACTCACACAAACAAAGAACGTTTAAATTATTTTATTAAAACCAACTTAACCCCATATGGGTAACCGGTGAGCCTCAGGGCTCAATACTAGTGTATTTTCTGTTTTGTGTTATTATGAGGAAAGTTTTGACTGAAAATAGCCGATCGACAAGCTCACAACGTGTCGCAGTGAGCTTGTCGATCGGCTATTTTCTGCTAAAGCTATACCCACAATACGGATACTGGGGTGGTTAACAGTGCTTAAAGGGCAAGACCACTTTGGTAGAGGTTTGGGTTGTGTAGTTACCTTGCCATGATGCATCTCCAAAGGTGGGCAAGAAATCTAAAATAATTGCTACATTGATAATAAAAAAAAATGCTCCTCATTGAATTACATTGTAGGCTGAAACAGCTCTCAAAGTCACTCTTTTAGCACAAACGAACCCAGTACCGTTTGTTTTTTAAATAAAAATGCTAACATCCTGTTGATTTTGCTATTTTCATTAAAAAGAACTCGGACTGGATCCGCGGATCTGGATCTTCAAATAGTAAAATCAACAGGAAGTTGACATTTTTATTAAAAATTATGGGTTTGTTGATGTTCTATATTGACTGAATCAGCTTTGTTTGTGTTCGTTTACGTGCTAAAAGAGTGACTTTGAGAGCCGTTTCACCGTACAATGTCAAATGAGGAGCATATTTTGAATGATCAATTTCTATTCAATTATTATACAGCAATTATTTTAGATTTCTTGTTCACCTTTGGAGTTACATCATGACAAGGTAACTACACAACCCAAACCTCTACCACAGTGATCTTGTTCTTTAACAAGCAAAATCCAAAAGGCTGGAGTGCTCCCAGTGAGCTTCACGGTGAGAGAGAGAACAAGAATGAAGTCCAGCCACCTCTTTTATAGAGGACAATCCAGGTGGGCCAGATCTCCACTGATGACACACTCCGCCCTCCAATCATTCTGACACACATGACACATGGTTAGTAACCATGACAACCACACCAGTCACCCTGACATACAAATAGATAGCTGTGCTGTGAACAATTTAGGCTGACAAGAACAAAGTCTTTTTTTAACGACAGGACTGTATGGCATTTTGTTTATACTAAAGTATTGGTCACTACAAAGTGTAAGACCCATCTTTAATAATAACCATTCATTACTTAAAAGTTAATATCTCTGTATGATGGCATGCAGTGACCACACCTCCAAACCGGGGGGTCTGGGGGTCCTCCCCCAGGTGAATTTTGGGAGTTTGTCAGTTTTATACCAAATCCAGTAGAAAACCAGAAGAAATGACGATCGAGTGTCATGACATGGTCAAAAACCAGGAGACTCATGTGGGATCCAGGAGTGTTGGCAGCCCTGGAAAAGGGATGCTAGGGTTCAAGTGGTTAATGTAAAAAAATAATAATCATAGCACATAAAGTTTTGGCGGACCCCCTGTAGTAACTCTGAGGACCCCCTAGGAGTCCCGGACCCCCTGTTGAAGACCCCTGGTGTAGGTATATTTTGCTTGTTGATCTTATTTTTGTTTGTTTTTTCCCACGCTTTGTTTCGATGTCCCACGTCCTAATTGATTGATTAGCTCCTGCTGTGTGTCCCCTCATCACCTTTAGTTTATGTCAGGTGAGGTGTGTGTTTGGGCAGCCTGGCATTCAGTGAGAGAATGGGGGTGAGCTAGGCTCATGTGTCACTACCGAAACGGAAAAAAAACGTACTCCTAACAGGTTTTTGGGGGAACAATTTTTTTTTCGTTTCGGTAGTGACACCATTGTGTCACTACCGAAATGGAAAAAAAAATTACTAAGTCCAGAGCTCGATGAATGTTAGGGACCAAAAAAAAAGTCACTACCAATCAACTTTAAATTGCCTGAAATGTACTCCTAACAGGTTTTTGGGGGAACATTTTTTTTTTCGTTTCGGTAGTGACACCACTCTGTCACTACCGAAACGGAAAAAAAATTACTAAGTCCAGAGCTCGATGAATGTTAGGGACCCAAAAAAAAGTCACTACCAATCAACTTTAAATTGCCTGAAACGTACTCCTAACAGGTTTTTGGGGGAACATTATTTTTTCCGTTTCGGTAGTGACACCATTGTGTCACTACCGAAACGGGAAAAAAATTACTAAGTCCAGAGCTCGATGAATGTTAGGGACCAAAAAAAAGTCACTACCAATCAACTTTAAATTGCCTGAAACGTACTCCTAAAAGGTTTTTGGGGGGAATTTTTTTTTTTCGTTTCGGTAGTGACACCATTGTGTCACTACCGAAACGGGAAAAAAATTACTAAGTCCAGAGATCGATGAATGTTAGGGACCAAAAATTGCCTGAAACGTACTCCTAACAGGTTTTTGGGGGAACATTTTTTTTTCCGTTTCGGTAGTGACACCACTGTGTCACTACCGAAACGGAAAAAAAATGACTAAGTCCAGAGCTCGATGAATGTTAGGGACCAAAAAAAAAGTCACTACCAATCAACTTTAAATTGCCTGAAACGTACTCCTAACAGGTTTTTGGGGGAACATTTTTTTTTTCGTTTCGGTAGTGACACCTCAATATTTTGAGTTTGGGTTTGAACCCCTAACCTCTGGTTTGAGAAGCAACATATCTCTAGCTCAGGGGTGGGCAACTCTGATAATGGAGAGGGCCACTATATTTCCACACTCACTATGCCATTCTATGTCACACAAAAGGTTGCGACGCGTTTTGAGCTTGTAGATCGTCTATTTTAGCTATTTTTTTTATTGGAATCCTGATTTTTTTTTTACTTTTGAATTGGGATCCTGAAAAGTAACATTCGTATTTAATTTGAAATGCATTTAGTTATACTTATATTCACCTTATGAATTTAATTACAAATACATTGTACATAAAAAGACACTAGAATTGTAATACTAGTCATCAAGCTACTAATATAGACTGAAGTAATTTTAAGTGAGGGTGGGGGCCGCGTGTGGCCCCCGGGCCGCCAGTAGCCCATGTATGCTCTAACTGCACCACTGGGGTTTCTTAGTTGTCTAATGTCTTGTATGCTCTTCAGCAGTGGTGGGAGAAGTAAGGCCCAGCATCCCTATTCTGGCGGCAAACATTTGTCAAGATTTACAATGTGTCGACGTGTTGCAGATTGACAATTCTTTGTGAAAAGATTTGGTGTAGATGGTAACAAGGCAAGCGGGAAAGTAAAGTTGCAACTTTACTAAGAATAGAGGGTTTAAGTGGTGAAGTTAATGTAGAAATACACTGTGCATCTAAATACTAAAAGGATAAGTATTTCCTTCTCATCTGAATGTTTCATGTCTCTTTGGCTCAAGAGATGTGTCACTGTTTATGAACCAAAGAGTTTAAGGTTCAAAGCTCCTAAAGAACATTTTCATTGTCCATCTCAATTCTGAAAAGGTGGTTTAAGTATTATGTTCTCAGTTGCATGGTTCATGCCACCATGGCTCAAGAGAAAACTCTGGGGTTTATAAACCGAAGGTTTAAGGTTCGAAACTCCTGGAGCACATTTTCACTGTCCATCTAACTTGTAAAAGGTGGTTTAAGTATTACGTTCTCTTTTGTATTATTTATACCTGTGTGGCTCAAGAGATAAACACAGGGTCTGAAAGCAGAAGGTTTGGGGTTCAAAGCTCCTGAAGAACATTTTCACTGGCCATCTAAATTCTAAAAGGCGGGTGAAGGATGACGTTCCCAATCGTAACTTCCATGCCAGCGTGGCTCAAGAGATAAACACAGGGTCTGAACGCAGAAGGTTTGGGGTTCAAGGCTCCTGAAGAACATTTTCACTGTCCATCTAAATTCTAAAAGGCGGGTTAAGGATGACGTTCCCAATTGTACTTTCCATGCCAGCGTGGCTCAAGAGTTAAACACAGGGTCTGAAAGTCGAAGGTTTGGGGTTCAAGGCTCCTGAAGAACATTTTCACTGTCCATCTAAATTCTAAAAGGCGGGTTAAGGATGACGTGGCGGGTTAAGGATGACGTTCCCAATTGTACTTTCCATGCCAGCGTGGCTCAAAAGATAAATCAAAGGTTCACAAACTAAAGGTTCGAGGTTCAAAGCTCACTCAAAACAACTACTAAATAAAAACTAAAAGGGTAATACAACAAAAAAACAATGGAGCTGTGGTCAATACAAACTGGTGATGAAAAAAAACGATAAAAAAATGTCTCAAACAAATTCATGTGAAAAAAACCACTATGCCATTCTATGTCACACAAAAGGTTGCGACGCGTTTTGAGCTTGTAGATCGTCTATTTTAGCTATTTTTTTTATTGGAATCCTGATTTTTTTTTTTTTATTTTGAATTGGGATCCTGAAAAGTGACATTCGTATTTAATTTGAAATGCATTTAGTTATACTTATATTCACCTTATGAATTTAATTACAAATACATTGTACATAAAAAGACAATAGAATTGTAATACTAGTCATCAAGCTACTAATATAGACATTTTCACTGTCCATCTAACTTGTAAAAGGTGGTTTAAGTATTACGTTCTCTTTTGTATTATTTATACCTGTGTGGCTCAAGAGATAAACACAGGGTCTGAAAGCAGAAGGTTTGGGGTTCAAAGCTCCTGAGGAACATTTTCACTGGCCATCTAAATTCTAAAAGGCGGGTGAAGGATGACGTTCCCAATTGTAACTTCCATGCCAGCGTGGCTCAAGATATAAACACAGGGTCTGAAAGCAGAAGGTTTGGGGTTCAAGGCTCCTGAAGAACATTTTCACTGTCCATCTAAATTCTAAAAGGCGGGTTAAGGATGACGTTCCCAATTGTACTTTCCATGCCAGCGTGGCTCAAGAGTTAAACACAGGGTCTGAAAGTCGAAGGTTTGGGGTTCAAGGCTCCTGAAGAACATTTTCACTGTCCATCTAAATTCTAAAAGGCGGGTTAAGGATGACGTGAAGGGTTAAGGATGACGTTCCCAATTGTACTTTCCATGCCAGCGTGGCTCAAAAGATAAATCAAAGGTTCACAAACTAAAGGTTCGAGGTTCAAAGCTCACTCAAAACAACTACTAAATAAAAACTAAAAGGGTAATACAACAAAAAAACAATGGAGCTGTGGTCAATACAAACTGGTGATGAAAAAAAACTATAAAAAAATGTCTCAAACAAATTCATGTGAAAAAAACCACTATGCCATTCTATGTCACACAAAAGGTTGCGACGCGTTTTGAGCTTGTAGATCGTCTATTTTAGCTATTTTTTTTATTGGAATCCTGATTTTTTTTTTCTAATTTTGAATTGGGATCCTGAAAAGTGACATTCGTATTTAATTTGAAATGCATTTAGTTATACTTATATTCACCTTATGAATTTAATTACAAATACATTGTACATAAAAAGACAATAGAATTGTAACACTAGTCATCAAGCTACTAATATAGACTGAAGTAATTAAAGCGGGTCATATTTGCATGTTTGGAATTGTAAGAGCTGAAATCAATAATATATCAGTATTCTGATATTAACCTGCGGCCCGCTTTAAGTGAGGGTGGGGGCCGCGTGTGGCCCCCGGGCCGCCAGTTGCCCATGTATGGCCCATGTACGTTCTCTTTTGTATTATTTATACCTGTGTGGCTCAAGAGATAAACACAGGGTCTGAAAGCAGAAGGTTTGGGGTTCAAAGCTCCTGAAGAACATTTTCACTGGCCATCTAAATTCTAAAAGGCGGGTGAAGGATGACGTTCCCAATTGTAACTTCCATGCCAGCGTGGCTCAAGAGATAAACACAGGGTCTGAAAGCATAAGGTTTGGGCTTCAAGGCTCCTGAAGAACATTTTCACTGTCCATCTAAATTCTAAAATGCGGGTTAAGGATGACGTTCCCAATTGTACTTTCCATGCCAGCGTGGCTCAAGAGTTAAACACAGGGTCTGAAAGTCGAAGGTTTGGGGTTCAAGGCTCCTGAAGAACATTTTCACTGTCCATCTAAATTCTAAAAGGCGGGTTAAGGATGACGTGGCGGGTTAAGGATGACGTTCCCAATTGTACTTTCCATGCCAGCGTGGCTCAAAAGATAAATCAAAGGTTCACAAACTAAAGGTTCGAGGTTCAAAGCTCACTCAAAACAACTACTAAATAAAAACTAAAAGGGTAATACAACAAAAAAACAATGGAGCTGTGGTCAATACAAACTGGTGATGAAAAAAAACTATAAAAAAATGTCTCAAACAAATTCATGTGAAAAAAACCACTATGCCATTCTATGTCACACAAAAGGTTGCGACGCGTTTTGAGCTTGTAGATCGTCTATTTTAGCTATTTTTTTAATTGGAATCCTGATTTTTTTTTTTCTAATTTTGAATTGGGATCCTGAAAAGTGACATTCGTATTTAATTTGAAATGCATTTAGTTATACTTATATTCACCTTATGAATTTAATTACAAATACATTGTACATAAAAAGACAATAGAATTGTAATACTAGTCATCAAGCTACTAATATAGACATTTTCACTGTCCATCTAACTTGTAAAAGGTGGTTTAAGTATTACGTTCTCTTTTGTATTATTTATACCTGTGTGGCTCAAGAGATAAACACAGGGTCTGAAAGCAGAAGGTTTGGGGTTCAAAGCTCCTGAAGAACATTTTCACTGTCCATCTAAATTCTAAAAGGCGGGTTAAGGATGACGTTCCCAAGTGTACTTTCCATGCCAGCGTGGCTCGAGAGTTAAACACAGGGTCTGAAAGTCGAAGGTTTGGGGTTCAAGGCTCCTGAAGAACATTTTCACTGTCCATCTAAATTCTAAAAGGCGGGTTAAGGATGACGTGGCGGGTTAAGGATGACGTTCCCAATTGTAACTTCCATGCCAGCGTGGCTCAAGAGATAAACACAGGGTCTGAAAGCAGAAGGTTTGGGGTTCAAGGCTCCTGAAGAACATTTTCACTGTCCATCTAAATTCTACAAGGCGGGTTAAGGATGACGTTCCCAATTGTACTTTCCATGCCAGCGTGGCTCAAGAGTTGAACACAGGGTCTGAAAGTCGAAGGTTTGGGGTTCAAGGCTCCTGAAGAACATTTTCACTGTCCATCTAAATTCTAAAAGGCGGGTTAAGGATGACGTGGCGGGTTAAGGATGACGTTCCCAATTGTACTTTCCATGCCAGCGTGGCTCAAAAGATAAATCAAAGGTTCACAAACTAAAGGTTGGAGGTTCAAAGCTCACTCAAAACAACTACTAAATAAAAACTAAAAGGGTAATACAACAAAAAAAACAATGGAGCTGTGGTCAATACAAACTGGTGATGAAAAAAAACAATAAAAAAATGTCTCAAACAAATTCATGTGAAAAAAAAACAGTGGCCATAAAATCACAAAAAATACTAAAATAAAAATATTTAATTAATATGTACATTTATTAAGCTCCTCCCCCTGGAGGTGGGCTCCCTCCATGCTCCTCCCTCTCCTACCGGAGCTAAAAGAGGGCGTGAGGAGGGAGGCGGGCTTCATCCATGGTTCTCGCCTTAAAAAGACCGAAAATTGAGATCTTCCCTGACCAAGATTCAAACCCACAACCATCTGCTTGTGAAGCCTATGCTTTACTCTTGCACCACCAGGCCTTTCACATTAATTAGGATTTTGAGGTTATATTTAAAGTTAAAGCGAGAGGTGACAGGTCAAAAGATGAAAATTCACAGCAAACACCTCTACCCCTGACAGAATGACTGGATCTACTAGATACACCCTCTGATGATCAGGGAAAGGGTTCATTATGACACGACTGAGATTTAGGTTGTTTAAAACCATCTGTTAGAAAACGTTTACTCTGGCTGAGTCTGAACCCAGATTTACACTTTCATTGAAAGGAAACAGAGAGAGGTTTCGTAATGTCATAAAAATTCATACCCTTTTTGTCATTTATAAATTCCTTAGTTTCAGATGATCAAAACTATAGCAGTTTTGGTGTTAAATCAAGTAGGCTACATTGTTCTCACTTTGGACTGGACATTAAAAAATATGTCTTAAGTTTTCAACTATAGTTCCTCAAACAGTGCTGTATTATGACCACAGATCCTCTATGATTAACTGAATTAAGTTTAAGAAAATACCACTTCGCACTCATGGCATGCAGCATATCAATCAAAACAATGATCAATTATAGGCAGAGCTCCATACTTCGTTTTGAGGTATTCTAGTGACTCAGGGATAACAAATTACATAAATTCAACCACTTAAATGTAATGTATTTATTGCAACAACCAACCAAGAGTGTTGCAAACGACTGAGTTTGTAACAAAATGAGGAAACTCACACAAACAAAGAACGTTTAAATTATTTTATTAAAACCAACTTAACCCCATATGGGTAACCGGTGAGCCTCAGGGCTCAATACTAGTGTATTTTCTGTTTTGTGTTATTATGAGGAAAGTTTTGACTGAAAATAGCCGATCGACAAGCTCACAACGTGTCGCAGTGAGCTTGTCGATCGGCTATTTTCTGCTAAAGCTATACCCACAATACGGATACTGGGGTGGTTAACAGTGCTTAAAGGGCAAGACCACTTTGGTAGAGGGTTGTGTAGTTACCTTGCCATGATGCATCTCCAAAGGTGGGCAAGAAATCTAAAATAATTGCTACATTGATAATAAAAAAAAATGCTCCTCATTGAATTACATTGTAGGCTGAAACAGCTCTCAAAGTCACTCTTTTAGCACAAACGAACGCAAATAAAGTTGATTCAGACTATAGAGAACATCACCAAACCCAGTACCGTTTGTTTTTTAAATAAAAATGCTAACATCCTGTTGATTTTGCTATTTTTATTAAAAAGAACTCGGACTGGATCCGCGGATCTGGATCTTCAAATAGTAAAATCAACAGGAAGTTGACATTTTTATTTAAAAAAAAAACAGTACTGGGTTTGGTGATGTTCATATTGACTGAATCAGCTTTGTTTGTGTTCGTTTACGTGCTAAAAGAGTGACTTTGAGAGCCGTTTCACCGTACAATGTCAAATGAGGAGCATATTTTGAATGATCAATTTCTATTCAATTATTATACAGCAATTATTTTAGATTTCTTGTTCACCTTTGGAGTTACATCATGACAAGGTAACTACACAACCCAAACCTCTACCACAGTGATCTTGTTCTTTAACAAGCAAAATCCAAAAGGCTGGAGTGCTCCCAGTGAGCTTCACGGTGAGAGAGAGAGAATAAGAATGAAGTCCAGCCACCTCTTTTATAGAGGACAATCCAGGTGGGCCAGATCTCCACTGATGACACACTCCGCCCTCCAATCATTCTGACACACATGACACATGGTTAGTAACCATGACAACCACACCAGTCACCCTGACACACAAATAGATAGCTCTGCTGTGAACAATTTAGGCTGACAAGAACAAAGTATTTTTTTAACGACAGGACTGTATGGCATTTTGTTTATACTAAAGTATTGTATGACTTCTTTTTTTATGACACAGTACGAGTTTAGTATGACTTTTCTCATATACTATTGTGTCAATGTAGGAACTGAATTAATAACAAGCTAAAGTCCTTTTTGCATCAACTCCTCCAAGGAACAGGCCATATGGTGTCGTTGGCAGGGCTTTATTGAAGAAAAGGTGACATTAAAAACAAACAATTAGACAAATAATCATACATTGATGATGATAATGAAGTGCACATTAGCATTCACACTGATTTACATGTCAACCTTAAAGTCACATCAGACAATGAGCATGAAACTGTCACTTTTACAAACTGTAATAAAAGTTACATCTGGGCGTACATCTGTGCTGGAGGCTGACGACAGGGGAACAGGTTCTCCTGAGAGCAAGAAGCTGCGATGGAGAGATGAGTGAATGACATGGTCCAAGGAGTGTCAGATTCACTGAAGCAGTTAAACCGTGCAGGGTACAGAGGTCTGACTGTTTGTTTTTTTACCACTATAGAACTGTTGTGTGTATTTGAGCATTGCCCTGCATGCTCTTCAGTGAAAGATTACAGCCAGCTACAAACATGAAAAAACACCTATAGTGTAGGTCAGGGGTCTTCAACGTTTTCAGGCCAAGGACCCCCTAGCTGAGAGAAAGATGAAGCAGGGACCCCCTCTATAATTGTATAAAATTGTGTTTCAGATTAAACTTTTTTGTTTACTTAGTCTGCTCTTTTTACCCTCTACACCTCTACATCTTTGCCAAAAAAAAACGATCTTGTGAGCTTGTAGATCTGCTATTTTTGGCTAAAGTTCTCCTCAGAAAAGGCAGGGCTGCCAACATTGGACTGTCAGAATCCAGGAGATTGGTTGGGGGCGTGGCTAGTGGGGGGTCTGGGGGTCCTCACTACCGAAGTTTGTCACTACCGGAACGAAAGTTAAATCCAGAAAAATCACTAAGTGTGGAGGCCAAAATCGTCCCCCCAAAAACCTGTTAGGAGTACGTTTCAGGCAATTTAGAGTTGATTGGTAGTACTTTGTAGTGACTTTTTTTTTTGGTCCCTAACATTCATCGAGCTCCTCACTTAGTACATTCTTTTTTTCACAATTGTGTCACTACCGAAACGAAAGTTTGTCACTACCGAAACGAAAGTTAAATCCGAAAAAATCACTAAGTGTGAGGCCAAAATCGTCCCCCCAAAAACCTGTTAGGAGTACGTTTCAGGCAATTTAGAGTTGCTTGGTAGTACTTTGTAGTGACTTTTTTTTTGGGTCCCTAACATTCATCGAGCTCTGGACTTAGTAAAAAAAAAATGTCACCATTGTGTCACTACCGAAACGAAAGTTAGTCACTACCGAAAAGAAAGTTAAATCCGAAAAAATCACTAAGTGTGGAGGCCAAAATCGTCCCCCCAAAAACCTGTTAGGAGTACGTTTCAGGCAATTTAGAGTTGATTGGTAGTACTTTGTAGTGACTTTTTTTTTTTGGTCCCTAACATTCATCGAGCTCTGGACTTAGTACATTTTTTTTTCACCATTGTGTCACTACCGAAACGAAAGTTTGTCACTACCGAAACGAAAGTTAAATCCGAAAAAAATCACTAAGTGTGGAGGCCAAAATCATCCCCCCAAAAACCTGTTAGGAGTACGTTTCAAGCAATTTAGAGTTGATTGGTAGTACTTTGTAGTGACTTTTTTTTTGGTCCCTAAAATTCATCGAGCTCTGGACTTAGTACTTTTTTTTTCACCATTGTGTCACTACCGAAACGAAAGTTTGTCACTACCGAAACTAAAGTTAAATCCGAAAAAATCACTAAGTGTGGAGGCCAAAATCGTCCCCCCAGAAACCTTTAGGAGTACGTTTCAGGCAATTTAGAGTTGATTGGTAGTACTTTGTAGTGACTTTTTTTTTTGGTCCCTAACATTCATCGAGCTCCTGACTTAGTACATTCTTTTTTTCACCATTGTGTCACTACCGAAACGAAAGTTTGTCACTACCGAAACGAAAGTTAAATCCGAAAAAATCACTAAGTGTGAGGCCAAAATCGTCCCCCCAAAAACCTGTTAGGAGTACGTTTCAGGCAATTTAGAGTTGATTGGTAGTACTTTGTAGTGACTTTTTTTTTTGGTCCCTAACATTCATCGAGCTCTGGACTTAGTAAAAAAAAAATGTCACCATTGTGTCACTACCGAAACGAAAGTTAGTCACTACCGAAACGAAAGTTAAATCCGAAAAAATCAATAAGTGTGGAGGCCAAAATCATCCCCCCAAAAACCTGTTAGGAGTACGTTTCAGGCAATTTAGAGTTGATTGGTAGTACTTTGTAGTGACTTTTTTTTTTTGGTCCCTAACATTCATCGAGCTCTGGACTTAGTAAAAAAAAAAATCACCATTGTGTCACTACCGAAACGAAAGTTTGTCACTACCGAAACGAAAGTTAAATCCGAAAAAATCACTAAGTGTGGAGGCCAAAATTGTCCCCCAAAAAACCTGTTAGGAGTACGTTTCAGGCAATTTAGAGTTGATTGGTAGTACTTTGTAGTGACTTTTTTTTTTGGTCCCTAACATTCATCGAGCTCTGGACTTAGTAAAAAAAAAATCACCATTGTGTCACTACCGAAACGAAAGTTAAATCCGAAAAAATCACTAAGTGTGGAGGCCAAAATCGTCCCCCCAAAAACCTGTTAGGAGTACGTTTCAGGCAATTTAGAGTTGATTGGTAGTACTTTGTAGTGACTTTTTTTTTTGGTCCCTAACATTCATCGAGCTCTGGACTTTAAACATTTTTTTCTCACCATTGTGTCACTACCGAAACGAAAGTTTGTCACTACCGAAACGAAAGTTAAATCCGAAAAAATCACTAAGTGTGGAGGCCAAAATCGTCCTCCCAAAAACCTGTTAGGAGTACGTTTCAGGCAATTTAGAGTTGATTGGTAGTACTTTGTAGTGACTTTTTTTTTGGTCCCTAAAATTCATCAAGCTCTGGACTTAGTACATTTTTATTTCACCATTGTGTCACTACCGAAACGAAAGTTTGTCACTTTTTTTTTGGTCCCTAACATTCATCGAGCTCTGGACTTAGTAAATCTTTTTTTTTCACCATTGTGTCACTACCGAAACGAAAGTTTGTCACTACCGAAACGAAAGTTAAATCCGAAAAAATCACTAAGTGTGGAGGCCAAAATCATCCCCCCAAAAACCTCTTAGGAGTACGTTTCAGGCAATTTAGAGTTGATTGGTAGTACTTTGTAGTGACTTTTTTTTTTGGTCCCTAACATTCATCGAGCTCTGGACTTAGTAAATATTTTTTTTTCACCATCGTATCACTACCGAAACGAAAGTTTGTCACTACCGAAAGTTAAATCCGAAAAAATCACAGGCCAAAATCGTCCCCCCAAAAACCTGTTAGGAGTACGTTTCAGGCAATTTAGAGTTGATTGGTAGTACTTTGTAGTGACTTTTTTGGTCACTACAAAGTGTAAGACCCCTCTTTAATAATAACCATTCATTACTTAAAAGTTAATATCTCTGTATGATGGCATGCACTGACCACACCTCCAAACCGGGGGGTCTGGGGGTCCTCCCCCAGGTGAATTTTGGGAGTTTGTCAGTTTTATACCAAATCCAGTAGAAAACCAGAAGAAATGACGATCCAGAAGAGTGCTAGGAGACAAGGTCAAAAACCAGGAGACTCATGCGGGATCCAGGAGTGTTGGCAGCCCTGGAAAAGGGATGCTAGGGTTCAAGTGGTTAATGTAAAAAAAAAATAATCATAGCACACAAAGTTTTGGCGGACCCCCTGTAGTAACTCTGAGGACCCCCTAGGGGTCCCAGACCCCCTGTTGAAGACCCCTGCCCTAGGTCATAACTACAAAACAAAATGTACACAATTGTAGATTAAAACTAGAACTAAGAATATATATTTCTAAAATATGTAAAGAAACACAACTGTATTGTAAAAACACCAAGTATAACCAAGAAACAAGGAACACAACAAGAAAACACAACAGAGAGACAGAACACGACACGGATCATGACAACTGCTTTCAAGGCCTTGAGACCTCAAGATCCCCAGATGATTAGCTTAATGTGCACTATATCGTTTTCTTACTCAACAGTAAACAAACCAACATATAGTATAAGTGTATACAGGGTATCATCTACACATTTCTAAAGTGACAATTTAATAGAGCATTACTATGTCAAAAGTAACCAACAAACTATAATATAAAAATGGTCAAACATTGGCCAAATTGCCAATATTACCAACGAAAGAGGCAAACATTGTGAAAATAGCCAATCTGCAATGTTGTCATTAGGCTATTTTCACAATATTTATCTGTGGAACCGAGTCAAACTAAATGTAATACCTCAACTCTAAAAATTCCAAGTGCTTGTGATCTCGGTTGCATCTTCAATGCCAGTGTGGCTCAAACGTTAAATCAGGGGTTAAAAGTTTAAGGGCCCTATTTCCTAACTTCTGCTATAAGCACATACTTTAGGCTACCTTAGCACTGTAGTCCAGGCAATCTAGCCCATTTTAGACCCAAAAGTCAGACTAATTGTAAGAGAATTTTTTTCAACAGATATCATTTCTATGAGGTGTCTAGAACAACATACTAAAAGTCCTAAGAAATCCTAGATGCGGAAATATGTTTAATTCTCATCAATTCAAGATGTGTGCTAATACCTCGAGAAAACTAAACACCCTAATGGGCTTCTTTTCTTTTTTCTGTCCTATCACAATGAAACTTTCCACAATGAATCTTAACATGAAAACTAAACTTTTTTGTAAGTTTCTCTGTTTGGTTCTGGCTGAGGCAATGGCGGTTTGGACAATGAGCACATCAGCATCATTCTTTGCATGGTCTGTGATGCACCCAGCCCTCTCTAGTTTATTACTTAGATAAACCAAGAAGCGTTGTTTATTTTCCTTATTGTTAAGGAACTGGTCCTTTTTGGATTGGATGATCATGTCACCAGAGAAGTGTACAGTCACACCAGTTCGTCGCAGTTGGGTGGCATCTTTTATTGTTGGTTCGTCTTTGTAGCCATCAAAGACTATGAGAGTAGTCATACCATATTTCTGTATGACATATCTGACATACATTTCACACACACTGTCATAAGTCGACCCTTTTGACCATGGTAGACGATGTAGTAAAGCACCCCCATCAAGGACATGCTGGACATCACCACTGGATTGTCTTTGCTGCTGATCAATGGACTTCCAGAGGACATCGGCAAGGACTGCCTTGTTTGCCTGGAGGGGTAGGTGTGACGATTCAAACAAAGCAGTTGGATGACTGCAAAGTTCATACTTGAACAGTGATGGCAAATCTTCACAACGGTCTCTCACTGCTACGAGACGCTGGAATAACAGCTGTGGATCCACAACTACTGTCTCTCCTCTGATCTTGACAGTTGATCTAGATGCAAGAGTCACTGCTTGGTCAGCTTTCCTGAAGGTGAATTCTTCCACTGATTTCCCTATCATAGATTCCAAAATCTTGCACCCTATCTCCCTTGACTTCTCAACATTCACTCCCTGCTCGGCTGTCATGCCATTAGCAATGTTGTGCAGGGAATGGTTCTCAGTGAAAGGATCTCTCTCTTTCAGATAGGTGAGAAGGGCAAGCGTGTCACCGACATCTCTTGTCTGCCTGGCCTTGGACAGGTCTTTATGTTGGTCGCTGGTCTCATATGAGACACCTGTGAATGACTGCATAGCATTGTTGATGTTTGCACACGCTGGCATTGAAAGGACCCACACTAAGCTCGATAGGCCACCATGTGTTTTTACATTTCTCATGAGCACTTGCTCAATATGAGATCAGTGGACAGTCCAGCCCAATACCTGTTGCTTCGCCTCACTACGTGGAATCCCTGCTCAAATTTCTTGTGGACATCTGGGAGTGTTTCAGGTAGGGCTGTCATCATTTGCAGGTACACATAGGCTGACTTTGCATATAGTCGGTGTCCAGTAGCTGCAAAGTATGGTAACATATCATGAACACATTGAAAATGTAATCTCCAGTTGCCTGTCCTCTCAGCTCTGAGTTTCGCAGAATATCAATCATATTCATGTATTGCTGCCAAAGCTGTGCTGTCCTCGTATTCATGGTTTCCATCTTCCTGGCAAGAGTACTCTGGATTCTCTCCAAAACCTCTTCAGAACACAGTTCTCCTATCGGCAAAGAAGAGGACATGACTTTGTCATATAGTTCACTGGCTATGGTCAAGTCTGTCACATCTGTTTCTGGTAAAGTATTGAGTACTTCCTCATCAACTGGCTGAGTATCGGTGGCAGGTGCCATCTCGATCCGAGGTTCCTCGACTGTGTCTTCTGTTGGGACTGGCACATTGTACGCATCAGCCAGCAACAAGTGTTCAGTGCTGCATCAACAAGCATATGACCACGAACTGCCCTGGAGACCGCCTTGCCAATCATCATGTGGCAAACTGTATTGCAAGCATACACCACACCTCTAGTAGCTCCTCCAGTCCAGACCCTGCCATTAAGTGTCCAATGCTACGAGGCTTGTGTGCCTCTGTGACCCTGAGGACTATACCGGTGGGGGTTATACCCCCGGCAGGTACAACCAAGCCGGGCAGGTTTCAGGTTAGAGGCCAGTCCAAAAGCAGCATTGCCATCAACCGTTAGCAGTAGGATGGTTGGAGGAAGATTTGACGGATTTATGCATTTGTCATACATATGAATGGTGTTTTTGATGTTATTCTATGAAGTCACAATATTTCGATGAAATGGTTCATGAAAGTCTGATCAGTGTGTTTGATATCATTAACAAACAACAATGTAAATATAATACATTTTGGGGAAAAGTAATTTTCGTGAAATGCAATTTGGGCATATTCAATATATATTAAGCTAATTTGCATATTCAAATTACGTTTCAGAGAAACTTGTAATACAAAAAAGTTTAGTTTTCATGTTAAGATTCATTGTGGAAGGTTTCATTATGATAGGACAAAAGAAAAAAAAGAAAGCCCATTAGGGTGTTCTCGAGGTATTAGCACACATCTTGAATTGATGAGAATTAAACATATTTCCGCATCTAGGATTTCTTAGGACTTTTAGTATGTTGTTCTAGACACCTCATAGAAATTATATCTGTTGAAAAAAATTATCTTACAATTAGTCTGTCTGGAAATGCTACTTTGCCTGGACTATGTCCACAGTACTGCAGTTTGATCATTGCCTTGCATGCATGTGCATGAAAGATTAAAGCCAAAATAATCTCACCTCCTAGAGATAAAAAGAGAAAGTGTTTAGATTCTCCACTAGATGGTGCTAAGGTCACGCCTAATCCTGTGAATGATTTACCTCATTATTAGGCCTACGGTTGGACGGATACCATTCAAATTAAAAACTGAGTCCCCCCCCCCCCCCGCGTTGTTGAAATCCTTATTATGTGTAATATACTAGTATGTATAACACATTTCAATACTGTTTTTTCTTTTTGGTCTGGCAACATCTTAATTATACCAAATGGTAGCACACTGCAGGGCACTTCAAATGGCTTCATCTCATATGTGCTCATCTTTATGGAGCTGGAGCATATAGGCATAGTCCTGAAACTATGCCACACACTACATTGCATACAGTAGTTTTACTAATGACTCCGACTCTAGGATCAGGTTACCACTCCCCTGTGTGACCAACAAAGCCAAGAAGCCTGCAGTCTGAAAACATTTTTGGTCCACTATGACAGCTTGGGATCAACAGGGCAGGTGTTAGATCTAACTTAGATGAATAGGCTACTAGTGGCATCATTACTACAAGATGGATGATTAAAAAAAAGAAAAGAGATAAGTAGACTCCATTCTTCTATTTCCACTCCCTTTTGTTGTATTTCAATACACCTCCAAAATGAATCATGGACTTCAATAGTCAATAAAGGTCAGGTCAGATCCCTAGTTGGTTGGCTATTCAAGCAGACGTGGTTCTCATCCTGTGGGTCGGCATCCCCAGGGGGGTCCCTACATGATTTTTGGGGGGTCCCAGATGACAGTGAGGTGACAATTTAGGACTTTTAAGACCTTTTTAATACCTAAAAAAATTACCATTACAGTATCAAAAGTAATCAACAAACTATACTATTAAAACTGGTCAAACATTGGCCAAATTGTCAAATAATATAAGAAAGAGGCAAAACATTTGAAAATAGCTGATCTACAAGCTCACAACGCCTGTTATTTTCACAATATTTATCTGGGGGTCCCCAGTTCAAATATGATTATTTTGGGGGGTCACGGCCTGAAAAGGTTGAGAACCACTGGGCTATTGCCTACTGACCAGAGCCTTTCCAAAAGTTCAATAAGTTGAGGTGATTAAAGGGCTCTGTCATTATTCTCTCACTCGTTAAGACCGGTTTCACATTTCAAGTGTCTCCTTTTACACATGTGAGCTGCCACATTCATCTTCGAGTCAGTTAAGTTTTATTGCGGCCGCTAGAGGTGGATGCAGAAGAAAAAAACAAAAAAGTCAGTCAGTGTGGGATGGACTCATTGGGCAAGAAGCCCCAACACATTCACATTCTCCATAAAAACCTGCGAGTCGAAGCATGTTCCACAGTGCCATTTTCTATTGATTTTTTACGCGTTATTCAACACTTTTTTTTCTTTTATTCACTGAAGAATTTGGGATTGTTTGACGTTATTATGGGCGTACCTACGTGTTTTTTTCCCCAAGCGGAGTAAAGGTGATGGAGTAGAGGTCCTGGTTCCATTAAATACAACATGTGACAGAGGTTTGTTTGGATGTAGCCTGCTGAAGCACAGGAGAACTGCACCGATCAGGACCATTCACACAGAGGACAGAAGACAAGGGGCTTTATAACTTCACTGCACGTTGATGCCTCGTTTGGTGGCTAGCAACAGGTCGTGAATGACACCATAAAGTTATGGTGCATCTGCATGGGTCAATATGGGAAATATATGATTCTGTGCAGACAAATTAATTTGTGTTAGATTCTTTTGGGGGGATTTACTGCCTTTAATTGATAGGTTTACAGTGTAGATGGACAGGACACAGGGAGAGAGAGATGGGGAGAGACATGTATTTTTTATCTTTGCATAACTTTGCCATGTAGATCAACACACCCGAGTCGTCGCCCTCTAAAGTGAGCTCTATTATAACGGCCCCCTAAAAATGACATTTACACATCCAAGCCGTGCTGTATTTGGACTTCTCTGCAGCTTCATGATGACTTTTCTCCACTGCGCTCATTGTGGCTTCAGTGACAACCATGTGCACTCCAGCTTTATCTACAGGAGATTGCGTAATCACGAGCGCAGGGAGATCCAGAGAGAGATCCTGTCCATCCTGGGCTTACCGCACCGTCCCAGGCCCTTCTCTCCCGGGAAGCAGGCGTCCTCAGCACCGCTCTTCATGCTGGACCTGTACAACGCCATGTCCATAGAGGAGGACGAGGCTCTGCAGCAGCAGAGCACGTCAGTGAGATACAGTGGCGGTTCCAATAAGCCTCGTAAAGGAGGCTCCTACTACAGCCAAGCTCCGCATGGAGGATACTCTCGTGTGGCTCAGCCGTACCGCGCGGCCCCCCTCACCAGCCAGAGCCCCCCGCTCACCACGTCGCACGACACCAGCTTTCTGAATGACGCCGATATGGTGATGAGTTTTGTCAATTTAGGTAAGTGAGATCAAGTTGAGTCCCATCTGTTTTTTTGGTGCCTTTTATTTTATTTATTTTTATTAGGCTATAGCCTATATCAACACTTTTGATAAGGCATAATACATGATTATTGTTTTTCTTTTCTTTTTTTTAACAAATCTCTTTATTACTTTTTTTTGCACAAAAAACATCATTTTTGTAAAGAACAAACAAAAAAACAATAAAAACAAAAATAACAAAACACAGCATAACAGAAGAACAACAAAAAACACCAGTAAACAGATAACACACATATATGTTGAATGTGTATCAAAACAAAACAAAATTAATTGTCAATTTTACTCAAAAGAATCATCATGGTCCCTCCCATTACAGGTAGATGGTTTTATTCCATAACATCTTGTAGCCTAATTAATGATCTTGTAGTATTACTACAAAATGCACATGTTGGAGAAGCCATGGTGATGTTAACTTTGCTCTTTAGGCCAATATGTCGATGGGCCTAAAGTTTGATTATCATTGTTGGTTAAAACTTTTTTATATAAATTAAAAAAGGATAATAAAAAAGGATCCACGTTAGGTCCTATTCTAGTCTATGTTCACATTTTATCAGAAGGAGAAATAGTTGGTCACATCACATCTTCAATAATAAGTAAAGAGAATCTATTTGTTTAATGTCAACAGCTGACAGGCAACATCATTTTATAGTGCTCAATGATGAGTTTTCAATAGGTATACAGTAGGGCCTATGCAATGAGGTGTGTTATTTGCACAGTAAAATCCTCAGTGTTAATTTATCAATTTGTGACTCTGAGAGTGTATATTATAAATGTACCAAAATGTACCTTAGATTTGTAGACTGCACTTTCAGAGTTACATGAACACTGATGATTTTACTGTGTATGGGGCATCTTTTGATTTTTGATGTGGTATGTTTACTAGCCATCATGATGGTTATAAAGTGTGACATATTTTGTCTTCAGTTTTAGGCCTACAATAAGGCCTGAAACATTTTGACCCCTCTATTTTCCAGCCACTTATAAAATACAGCTGAATTGTAGAATGATTGTTTCTTCATGCAGTAGCTATGACCCCTGACCCAGCTGCTCATAGGAACTTATCAGATGACTGTCTGACCTTGGGAAAATTGGTCTTAATTATTTCCTGTTGTTAAAAGAGGAATGATATTGGACGATGCCTGTGTTTTCTCTCTCCCTGTGTTCCTGATGGCTATAGGCTTTGGCACTAAGTGTAATGCGGTATCATTTGTATTACATTATTATAGCAGTTCTTGTTCTTGAACGGTCAGAGAGTGAGAGTTCAAAAATGGAAATGCATGCAATTTAACATCATGTACCTCACGTGACATATTAAGAACACACATTCTGCATCAAAACAGAATGTAGAAACCTACATTTTCTTTAGGGTACTATTAGTGCTAAAGGATGTTACAAAAAAACTGTTGGCTAGCAATGCATGTAAAAGTGAATTTGTGTGGAGGTGCTTGGAGGTATAATCCCTCACCTTGGCCCGGGCCCATGTGTTTCCACTTAGCGCTATACCAGGGCATGTACACTGTCAGCCTTGAAAGCTCTGCTCTCATTTTGGGGACTGTCAGTGAAGTGTTCAATGGAGCTCTGTCTTTATTACAGTACAGGCAAATATTACTACTGACCTCAACTGTTTTATAAACTTCTCCATGACACGGTGTACACAGAAACTCACTTCTACCTTGAAACAGTCAGTACAATCTATGTGACCAAGAGAGGTTCCATATGAATGTTTTCCATATTAATGTGAACTGGGCAACCCATTGAAAAAAACAGTTGTGATCACAGCATGATTTATTAACAATTTATCCTTGTACATAGTAAAATCCTCAGTGTTAAAAGTTCTGTGAGTGATATTATTGGCGATATTATTTTTTTAACAAAAAGTATGTTGTTAAACAGTTACAGTTCTATATTCTGATACCAATCATTGCTATAGTATAGACTGCTTGTTCAATAACAGGGTTCTCCCTGCCTCTCAAGCTATTTAATGAATAGAAATTTCATTTTCAGGGGGTTACTAATTACTTCCAATCAGGAGAGAGAAGTTGAGATTTTATAGTGATTTTATAGTGTTCCAATGCAATTTGTGTCTGCTAATGTATTTGTTGCATCACTTCCTGTATGTGTTCTCACTCCTGATTGGATGAAATTGGTATCCCAAACTGAAAATATTTATCTTTTAGTTTACTGAAGAGCTTGAGAGATGGAGAGAAATCCATTACTGAACAAACACTCTATAGTACAGCAGTGATTACTAGAATATAGATCTATTTAACACTTATTTTAACATTAATTTATCCATTTGTAACTCAGAGTGTACAAATGTGAACAAAGGTTACATTTGTACACTCTCTGAGTTAAATTAAGAATGGAGGATTTTACTGTGCAATTCCAACCAAATCTGCAACTCGTCAAGTACGAAGGCAGCTGAGTGAGTGAAGTCTCAAGGCTAATGTTTAAAGTTGTACTTCTGCTTCAGATTACTGACCATGGCTAATATAATGGAGCGCGCTCAATGACCTCTGACTTGCATGTGTTAAGTAACCACAGACTTTCACTCTTGATAAACTATCAGCAAAATGCATCGTATGATATCAGTAGACTGTGTCAGAAAGTCAACTCATCTCAACCCCCATGCTTTAGTGGCACTGAATGATAATGTAGTACTGTAAGACAACTTTTTACTTTTGTGTAAGTAAACTTATGGGAGAATTTTTTGTTTTGTTTTATTCTGGAAATTATTTAAAAAGTTTATAAATGTTCATAAACTAATGAGTTATTGGGCACCGTTGCTGCTTTGTATAAAACCTACAGGAGGTCAATATAGGTCCAGAAATTAGGTCAGAGTCGTCACTCAAAATGATGTTGAAGAACCCTGTCTGGTCTTCTCTCTCACTTGAGGAGCAGACCAAAGTGTTTTTAATTGAAATCAGCCTGTTTTTCTAAACTGACAGCCCATTCATCATGGCTACAGAATGCAGTGAGGCACACAGTGGAGGGTCTGTCTGGAAGTGGCTACCTGTATTCAGTTCAATGATTTAATAGACTGGAAAGTGCTTTTGTTGGGAGTCAAAATGTTTAGATTGGACCTGGAATGTAAAAGAAGATGTGATAAATTATCCTTTCTCAACACTGGCACACCTTTTCTGGTTTAAACAACAGGCACCGACACAGATGATACACACCCACCCAACCACACACACTCACACACACACACGCACACACACACACACACACACACACACACACACACACACACGCACACACACACACACACACATGTGCACACGCTGAAACACAAAGCAGTGCAGGAAGTGAACTTATAAGTTTGGTCAATATGCTTTTGTTGCCCATAAAAGTATATTAATCATATTTTTGTCGCTTTTCAGTGGAGAAAGACAAGGATTTTTCTCACCACCGAAGACACTACAAGGAATTCCGCTTTGATCTGACTCAGATCCCAGATGGAGAGGCTGTGACTGCCGCCGAGTTTCGTATCTATAAGGACCGCAGTCACGTGCGCTATGACAATATTACACTGAAGGTTACCATATACCAAGTCATCAAGGAATATCAACACAAGTAAGACGCATTACTCTATTAAGCAGAATTAAATGTCAACTCTTATGCTAAAAAATATGACTGCATTGTCTATCTGACAGACATTCTAATCCAATTTCAACTAATCGGTCGCAGTTGGAGGATTCTAAGCAGGCTGAAATGTCTTATTGGGATATGTTATAGAAATCATGTTTTGAAGATCAGCACCTTTTGTCAGTCACACAAAGGGAGGCTTTGAAAGTGGACTTCTAAAAACCTCATGGCTCTGCAAAACACTTAACACAGTCACTCAGGCAAAACATAAAAGAATATCCTGTTTACACTTGCAAATCGTTGAATAAATGCTCAACTCTCTGTATTATTATTATTTATCTAATAAATCATTTAATTAAAACATTACTTCACAATGAAGGTAAACAAAAAAAAAAGAAGCATAATCATTTAGCAGCTATTGTCTTCCTCTGCAAACTGTCTATTGTCCAACTCTGTTCTGCCTCATTCGCACCATGCCCTCCTTACAAATATAGTTCTCGGATAAAGAGAACTCCATTAGCAAGTTGACCACTTATGAAGCTTTCCAAGGTCCATCAGCTATCACTCTTCATGTGCTGCCTGCCAGGCTGGCTGTGTCCCAGAAGACGCCATGAGGGCCCATTAGGGGCCTCCCAGGGCGCTCCCAGGGCAAACTCTTATGTCCACCACCTGCCTCTGTTAACAATATTCCGGAAGTTTGAGCCATGACATAGTTGAATACACTGGGGGCTACTTAAAACAGGGCCCACATTTGCTTGCCAAATATGTGTGTGGGTGATTGAAGGGGAGATATGGTCCTCCTGGGCTTTGAAGAGCTCCTAGTCAATGAACTCTCCCATCTTAAAGGGGAACACTACTCAAATTGAAGGATTTACACATTATTCTTAGGGCATATGATAGTGCAGTCAATGTTTATGAACATATAAAACCCAAACTGTCATTCATGGTCGAACAGTGACCATTGTTCAATTAACTTACATACTATCTTATCTTTTTTAAATTATAGTTGTAACTCTCCAACTATGCATCTCTAATAATCGTTAGCACTGTCACACTTACATCTATTCTTACTTGTTCTACCTGTACATCATACATCACAGATTAAAGAATACATTTTGATCTCTTGTTTGTCTCTTACAGTCATCATTTATGAAGGTGACATATTTAATATTTGAAGCAGCTTAATATTTACTAACAAAATTAGTTTAGGAGCTTTTACACAGTAAATCAACTATATTGCCTTCAGTGTCTTGAGTGGACAGGACACTGATGAACAGCCCTTTAATATTTATCAATGAAGACAGTGTTATCCTAACAGTACATATTGCTTTGGTGATTCCAGAGGACATTTCCTCCTCCTCTCAACTTCAGTGATATAATCTGCTTGTTCACTGCAGGTTATTACAACCATATCTCCCTCCCCCGTCATGACTTGCTCTAGCTATCTGCTGAAGGAGAATGGTAACTGTAATTTTATCAACAAAAAATCAAAAATAGTTTGATTCACATGCTGCACAGACCGACATACATGTACTGTAGGGTTCATGTTTACTTTTGCTCTCCATTTGTTATGAATCCAGGCCCTGACGATCGACAGAATCAAGCCCATTGGTCGAAACCGTTTTCGCTCATTCGTGTAGAAGCCCCAGGCCGTTTTAAGCTGCAGTACCATGAATGGCCAGCATGTCCATTTGGCTTCAATGAAACCACTGGGTTCTGGGGGCTTGGTCATAACATGACGAGGTGTGAGCTTGTAGATCTGCTATTCTCACTGAATGTTTGCCCCGGAATAGGGACGCTAGTGTTCATGAGGTTAAATGTGAGGGGCACAAAAGATTCTAGACTAGAATGTATACTGTGGCTTGTTTGCACTGAGGCATGGTGACGGTCCACTACGGTAGCCAGTAGGTGGCATTAACTGATACATAAATCTAGGTAAGTGGAGGTGTGTGGCTGTGCACTATAATTCTGTTGGACTGTCTCACTATAGTCACCTCAAACACAATCTGGGAACTCATTCGGTAAAAAAATAAGTAGAAAAAAGTGTTCCCTTTGTTTTTGCAGCTGGGGGCACCACCTACTTTTTTGTGTAAAACAGGAACTCGGTTTGGCTCCTCCCCTTTCTTAGTCCACCTCCTCACGGGTGCTTCTGTGTTCATTCCTACAAACAACAACATTACATGTTTAAGGCAGTAGTGCAGAGAGTAAACAGAGAGATTACCTCAAACATGCTGTGAAGCGTTAAGAGTTATGGCCTAACTCTTAACACTTCACAGTTTGTTTGAGGTAATCTCTCTGCTGCGTTAAGAGTTAGGCCATTTCTACATGTATGATGTATTCTGCCAGTGCATCATGTGATTCATGTGCATCATGTGCCAGAAAAAAACAGGATAACGCCATTGATAAGACCCTGCTTAATCACATATTTCAGACAAGTATTCCAAAATGTTCAGAAAGCCGCTCCACAAGTTGAAATACACATTGCGATGCGACACGTTGTGAGCTTGTAGATTGGTTATTTCTGTTAATCGTCGCACAACAAAGTGTATAGGGCTTACTGTGTGTGGTTAAAGATTGAAGACATTGGTGAATACAGATGCAACACTCTCAACATGATTACAACATCTCTCTCTCTCTCTCTCTCTATCACTGCTGCTGCTGCTTCAGTTATCTTTAATGAATCAGTTTAAACACATTTCTCACCCTCAGATGATTACATTCTCATCTCTACATTGATCTCATGGTCCCCTACTTCCTGGCCTTCAGTAAACGTGCACTTATAGTTAGGTTAAGAGCTAGAGGTGCACTTCTATGATAAAGGCGAGCTCCAATAGAGTACATTTGAATAGTGGATATAAAATGGTATATTTTATTGTATAATAATTTCAGTGCTATCAATTTATCAATTTGTTCTTGTACACAGGGCAAACTTGCGTGTGTACATCGGTTCAGTGCATAATATATAGAGCGTCACGCTGTGAAAATAAAGGTTTAAATAAATAATGTTCATATGTTCTTCACAATTCAACACCCTATTCTGTAGCCTTCCCTCAGAGGAGCATTAATATAGCGGGTGTTAAACTACTCAACACCTCAGCTACTTACATTATTGCATGGTAGAGAAAACATGACTTTGTCACATCCTATATAAATACTTTCCTACATAGCGTGCAGAAATAGGATCTAACGTTAGTTTTATCTTGTGTCGGCTGTTGTGAAAACAGACTGTAATCAATCTAACCAAAAAGTATTTAGTCATAGGGAGGAATATGGGAATGTTGGAATGTTAGTTTCAAAATAAAAGGCTCATGGGACAGAAAATAGGAGTGAAACAAACAATAAAATCCTCTCATTTTGTCAGAGCACGCCTTGGGATTAGATTATAGGGTATGGGGCTGAAGCATCCATCAATGATCAGTCAAATGATTCTTTGTTTACATTTTCCATCATGGCAGGTCAGGGCCTCTGGAATATTTGCCTGGTCCAAGTCTACGAGACCCAAAAGGAGCACATGCTCTCTCTCTCTTTGTACCCTTTGAAAGTTCTTGCGAAATTAAGCTGCATAAACAGACCTTTTTTATTTGTTCCAGAGTCAAACCCACTCCAGAGGTTTATCAATTTAATTGGCATTGCATGAAAGGGACGATAAAATTCATTTTGTCTGTTTACATCCATACTATTCTTGATAATCCTTATATCAAGCCAGTATGGTTGATCTTAATCATTCCAATGTTCTGGAGAAAAAATATGTTAAAAAAGTTTTTACTGTTACTTAATGTTACTTAATGCAGTTATTATTTTGTATTTCACCAACAGAGATGCAGAGACCTTCCTGCTCGATTCCAAAAAGGTTCGTGCATCTGATGGTGGCTGGTTGGCTTTTGATATCACAGCCACGAGTAACCACTGGGTAATGAACCCACAGCAGAACATGGGCCTGCAGCTCTGTGTGGAGACTCTAGATGGCAAGTTATGCCTGCCTTTTTTCATTCTGACAATTTTAACATCATTAAGTATAACCATACCAGAACCTTTTCTATAATCTTTGAGTGGGGAGTTCCCTAATAAAGAATAGCTGCATAGAGGACCCCTCAATGTAGAAATGTTTCATTATGTGCTGTTTTGCTTCTGTTCACATTGAGACACTAATACCTCATTTATAAGCAAACACTGAGAGTGGTGCTCTAATACTGCACTATAAAACATGGCTTTTTCTAAGTTGCAAACTAAGTTTTACTATGAGGAATACACAAAGGCACATATTTCATCATCTTAAAAAGAGGCTACATCTGATATATCAAGGGAATCAAACTAACCACATATGAATTATGAATCAAGATTTACAGCTTGTGTTGGTCTTGCCATTTGTAAAAAGTTCATACCCTATTTGTAAAAAGATCATACCTTAATAATAGTTAGACAAAATGTATGAATCTATACATTTTTACCCTTTCTTTTTAAAGGCCGGAGTATCAATATGAAGTCTGCTGGAATCGTTGGACGAAATGGACCGCAGTCCAAACAGCCGTTCCTAGTTGCATTCTTCAAGGCCAGTGAGGTGTTGCTTCGCTCTGTCAGAGCTGCTGGTGGGAAGAAAAAGAATCACAATCGCAACAAATCTGCTGGTCAACAGGAATCATCTCGTGCACCCAAAAGTGGAGGTGGGTAGATTATTCTCCTGAAGTGCAAATCATGACTAGGGCTGTCACGATGACAAATTTAAGTTGACGACTAATTGTCACACAAATAACTGCGATTAACAATTTAATTGGGTTTTTGGCATTGGAACGTTGGAACATGAATAAAAAAAATAGATTTCTGTTTAGAAGGCGTTTAGGCTTCGTGATAAAACATTGCACAGGGCAGATATGATAAATAACTTAAATATACAAAGAAATTACTGACATATTGAATAAGTCTATACTAAATGTAAAAATAGCTGAAATAGCTGATCTACAAGCTTACAACGCGTCACAAAGTGACGCGTTGTAAGCTTGTTGATCTGCTATTTTTGGAAAATATTTTTCAACATGGAAACAATTATGATGATTACGCAAAATAATTGCGATTATCTCAAATAATTGCGATTATGGCTCGGATGTAAAAATCGTGACAGGCCTAGTCATGGCAAGCTTACGGTCACACATGATTATTTTTCCGCATTCAGACTTCTTGTCAAATTATCTTGACAATTCATTGTCTTTCATTTTTAAGATCATAACACAAGTGAACAGAAGCAAGCCTGCAAGAAGCATGAACTTTATGTCAGCTTTCGAGATTTGGGTTGGCAGGTAAGAAACACTGTACTTCCTTTGAACCCTTATGAAATCCACTTCCTAATATATGGTATATTTGGTGCAATGTGGTCTGACAGTAGTTACTGCTGTTCCTTCAATAAAGTGAAAAAGAAGAATGGTAAAATTATCTTGAAGGACTGTAAGCTGCCAAAACAACTCCCCTGTGTAGACGTATAGTTGTGTTATACCTTAATTATTGATACCTTGGGGTCTGGGAATCATCATACAGCTGGAATTTGTGGGCTGTGACATTCCTGAGATTAGATTAAGCTGTGTGGTTTCGGAGAAAATGGTTGAAAATAACCAATGGAATGGGAGAGAGGGGGTCACTTTCAAGAACACCATTTTCCCCTGGGTTTATCAGACAGGCATGTATCCAACATGAACTGGATAGTGAAACATTTATCTTTTCAACAATGCCAAAGACATACAGAACACACTGAACTGATTTAGGTGCCTCATAAACTGCAATTGGTGGGTGGCACCCAAAGTGACCAATGCCTACTGTTGGTACAGACAATTTACCCAATAGTAATGGCAGAAAGGTGATACAAGTTTACAGATAAGATTAAAAACAGAAAAAGTATTTTACATTGCCTCAAACTATTTTAATGTTATCATCTTATATATATTTGCACTTAAAGGGTAAGACCACTTTGGTAGAGGTTTGGGTTGTGTAGTTACCTTGCCATGATGTAACTCCAAAGGTGGGCAAGAAATCAAAAATAATTGCTCCATTGATTAGAAATTGATAATTCAAAATATGCTCCTCATTGACTTACATTGTACGGTAAAACAGCTCTCAAAGTCACTGTTTTAGCCCATAAATGAACACAAACATAGCTGATTCAGACTATATAGAACATCACCAAATCCAGTACTGTTTGTTTTTTTAATAAAAATGTCAACTTCCTGTTGATTTTACTATTTGAAGATCTGGATCCGGATCCGCCGATCCAGTCCGGGTTTTCTACTTATTAAAAATGGCAAAATCAACAGGACGTTAACATTTTTATTAAAAAAAAAAACAGTACTGGGTTTGGTGATGTTCTATATTGTCTGAATCAACTTTGTTTGCGTTCATTTTTGTGCTAAAAGAGTGACTTTGAGAGCTGTTTTACCGTACAATGTAAGTCAATGAGGAGCATATTTTGAATTATCAATTTCTAATCAATGGAGCAATTTTTTTTTATTTCTTGCCCACCTTTGGAGTTACATCATGGCAAGGTAACTACACAACCCAAACCTCTACCAAAGTGGTCTTACCCTTTAATGACTGTCTGTATTATAAGCATCTGACAAATACATTTGAACTTGAAGTTCTAACATTGATCACATTGCAATGATCATATCATCAGCCAGACTGTACGGTAAACAATACAGTCTGTACAAGGAAAAACTGCAAACCTACATAATTGTCTTTCCTTTGCCTTGTTTTTTAAGGACTGGATTATTGCCCCTGAGGGCTATGCAGCTTTTTACTGTGATGGGGAATGCTCTTTTCCACTCAATGCACATATGAATGCAACAAATCATGCAATCGTGCAAACCCTGGTAAGTATTCATTATCTACAATATTCTGGCTGGTTTTATCTTACAACATTATTGTGTTACAAGAATAATGATGCTACTGTTCTGATCATCTTAACTTAACATATGACTTATGCTTTGTCATATGACAGAGCCGTGCTGAAAAAAATGCCGATCTACAAGCTCACAATGTGTCGCATCACAATGAGCTGTGAGTGTGTATATTGGCTGTTTTCAGTGCGTGACGCAGTCGAAATATGGAGTATAAATTAAAGCAAGGGTTCTCAAAGTGGGGTCCGGGGACCACCAGGGGTCCTTGAGGGGATTCCAGGGGGTCCCCAGCAAAATGTGTTAATACAGCATCACAATCATTTTAACCAGTTTAACCATATTTTATAATTTGGCTATTCAAAAAGTAAATATGTTCACCCTATGTGACACTCATCTCTTCATTTAATCTCAGCCAGCAATATATATATATATATATAAATCTTGTTTGCAATGCAATTTGTAATTTAGTTAAAGTTACTGTTATCATAGTCCCTAATCTCATTCTGTTTTCATTCATAGGTTCATCTAATGTTTCCTGATAATGTGCCAAAGCCCTGCTGTGCCCCAACCAAGTTGAATGCAATATCTGTACTTTACTTTGATGATAGCTCAAATGTTATCCTTAAGAAATATAGAAACATGGTAGTTAGGTCGTGTGGCTGCCATTAGTAGCCAAGCTGGCCTGTATTTATAATATGTGGTATTGCTGGAAAACATATCTACCACAGGTGTGATGTGATGTACAGTATTATGTATATATAAGTTTTATTATCTAATTTATTTTCCACTCTTTAAAAAAATAACACTGAATATTGTGATATTTAAACAATCTGATACAAAATTGTTGATTTCATATCACTTAACCTTTGTGTCCACTGGCATATATTCTCTTATTTACAACTACATTTCAACTTGTACGGCAGTAAATTATCAATTGGCATGTAGCTTTATGGCATGAAGCCTCTCAAACTTCATGTAAGTCAGATGAAAGCTATGATTGTACGGACTAAACCCGTTTTATACTTTGCCGTATATCGGTATTGTGTTTCGAAAAGAGACGATCTACTAGCTCATGACACGTTCCATATATAACACATTGTGAGCTTGTAAATCCGCAAGTTTAGGCACCATCGTACGACGGAGCATAAATTTGCTTCAGCAAGGGGATCTATGAAAGTATACGCTTGGCAGCAAACACAGTTTACAAACACATGTGCACATCCATTTTACATATAGCTACAGTACATAAACTGAGATTAAGCACAATAGATCCAGTACAAATACTGAAACAAGTAATCTGGGACAATTGTAGGCCATTTGTCATAATCTTTCACATAGGAAGAACTAGCCTGTACATTTCATCTTTATGCAACAGCATCTTGTTTATGAAGCAGGATCTATTTTCTTTTTTTTTTACCAATCTTCTACCATGCCAACATGAAGAGAACATGGAATATCAAAGCCTTTTTTCAATTAGACTTATCAAAATCCCTTTGTGCTAATTTCAGGGATTAGATATGGTTCTAGATTGGAAGAAGGGCCTGGTCATTCTGTCTGTGTTCACATGGTATTTCTTGACCTCTTCAGGTCCATGTTTGAACTGGCTTACATTAGAGGGATGTTTTGTTTTTGTTTTTGAACAAATGAGGATGGGTCTTCTGCACACTAGTTGTTGGTTTACTAAATCCCTACTGTATTCCAAAAGGCTTTCAAATTATTTTCAAATTATTTAGCCTATATAATGACCAAAATAGGGAATATTGTACATTTAGCGTGAATTGTAATAATCATGGCGTAAGCGTCAGTTAAGAAATGTTACGGTAAAATTACCATATTTTTATTTTATTAAGGTATGCATAAGCTATGCTCCATAAGTCCATCACAGAAAGAGGACTTCATAAAACTCATCAAGTTCCCCCTTTCCTGAACAGTTTTTCTGGAATTAACACAACAAGACCAGAGTCAAAGGTCATCACCATTATCACCATTTTAAAGGGAAAAAACATCAAATTCTAGCTATTTTTGGATAATACAGTTTTTGTATGGGGTTTACATAATTGCATAACATGACACACTCAATCATAAACAATCAATATTTACAAAAGCTTCATTATCCATTCATGTCCAAAATGGCAATGCATTTTGGATCAAAACTAACTTTCTGAATGTTTCATCAGCAAGATGCCATTTTTATTAATTATTATTTTGTAAAGCCCTTCCAAACATTATCTAACTCTGTGTTGTATGACCTTACGATAGTTATATTCTGTTCCAAAATAATTTCAGCATTTGTGTGGTAAAAGTATATATCTTAAACGTAGAATGCTGTGTATTTCAATAAATATACTATTTTTAAAACTCTGCCTTGTGCTTGTGTTACCTTGACCTCATGGTACAGTATTTTGAACTACTCTCCTGTTACCTACAAAATTGCCTTTCAATTAGTTGTCCTTGTGTTTGAAATTCTACAGATATTTGCACAGTTGCAGGGGTACCATTTTAGATTGAGAAATACTCAATCCCCTAATTTACATACTGTGTGATGTAAATTAGGGGTCTTTACTTCAGCTTTATTCTTGTGATTTCAGAGTGGTACTGATTCAAGACCAGCTATGAACCTAAATGTCATATCACAAATAATAAACTTTGTCTAACCAGCTCAACTGTTGTCTTTACTACAAATTTTAGATGTTCCAAATGATATTTGCTCCCCCCCCCCCCCCCCCCCCCCCCCCACAAAAAAAAGACAGAATTAATAACCATTTAACCCTTACCTCGTCATACGACAAATAGAGAAAATAGCCGATGAGCTTGTAGATCTAATTATTTTGAATTTCTGGGATTTTGCTATTGACATTTTGTGCCTATAATGAAATGCCCGAAATAGGGACACCAGGTTGAAGGTGGTTAACACTCTGGATTTGACAAGTGTGGACACTAAACTAGCAAATGTTGCTGTTCCACATCTCAGTGCATGGAGGGTTTCCTGAAAAGTGTGCGTGAACGTGCCATTTCCAGAAACGTACTCTTGGCTGTTCAGTTTTTTTTTCATTTTTTTTCAATGGACATGGAAATGTAGGGATTAGGTTAAGGATTAATATTTATTTACACAACTGTGTTGACCTTCACTGAACACAGGATACGTACTGTTACACTTTCTCTCCTCTCACCCCCTCACTTTTATAACATCTTTTTTTCTGACACGCCAGAACATTGAGTAACTGTATTTCACTTAATTAAAAGCAGCGACCGGCCTGCCCAGATGTTATGTGGGCTCAGACTAAAAGGAGTGTTGACATTCAGTGAATAGAAGCGGCCACCTGCTAACTTAACTCTTGGCTTGAGGGATGATTTGCATTCCTGTGGCCTGTTGCCTGGCATGATTACTTCTAGCACTTCACAAACCCATCTACTGTTTAATATCATGGATTCTTTCCAATTCAGCTACATTTCTTCCTTTCTGTAACTTATGGGATACTATGAATGAGCTCCTATTTGGAGGAATTCACCAAAACTACAGTATATAGCCCTCTTAGCAGAAAAACCCTCCTGACCACATGAGAGGAAAAGGTAACAATACTAAGGGGAGATTACTGTACTTTATACTGCCCTTTCCCCCCTTTGAGAGATCCTACATTGTACAGCCTGCACATTATATATATTCCCTCTGCCCTGCTGCTGCTAGCTACGCAAATGGTTAATAAATGCCATAATATACACTTTAATGGACTGTTTGGTACATGCACTTTAGCCTATTTGATAAACTGTGAACTTTATACTATGTAGTGTAAGTGTACTGTAGGTACATAGCACTTTATTTGAAGTGGGTTGAATGCATTGACTGCAAATACATAGGTTTAAAATGTGTAAAATTGCATTGATTGCAGATTTATTAGAGTCTAGTTTCTGATGTATATTTGTCTAATGTATCGTTATGATGTTCAGTTTTTTATTGTTGAAGAGGACCACAATGGAAATAACTTAAGCCCTCATACTTTGTTGTGTTTTCATCCTCGGTGATACGTTGACTGTATGTCAGAAAGTGCTTTTGTGCTATTTTTTTATGTCACCAAATAAAATCCATAAATCAATCAATCAAAGATGCTGTGACATTATGGTGACCAGACGTCTCGGTTTGGCTGGGACTGGGACTGTCCCGGGTTCAAGCTGCGCGTCGTGAGTCCCCGGTAAATATCTATAAAATGCAAACATCCGCTTCAGCCGTATATATATTTCAGAATCTTTGGAAAATAGCAGATCTACAAACTCTACAAAAATCGCATTCATTGTGAGCTTGTAGATCGTCTATTTTCAAAAGATTTTTTATACATTTTGAACTTGTGAAATGAGACATTCTGCTCAATGAGTAGGCCTACTATTACTTTTGGTACTTTAAGTGTATTTTGATGCCGATACTTTTGTACTTTTACTCAAGTACATTTTGAATACGAGACTTCTACTTGTAACAAAGTATATCTCTGCTGTCCGGCAGAAACCAGCTAACTCCAAAATATTCATTTTTCAGGAAATGAAAAAAACAAAAATGGAGTTAGGAGGTTTTGTTCATCATTAATAGACGGGTTTCCTGTTAGTAAACATGAGAGGAATATGACCGCGCAGCTGCGGGGGGAAGCCTATGGGTGCGTTTGGAAATTACGCACCGGAGCACACTCGCCTATTAGTTTGTATTGGCCAGTGCGCTCACTGCCGCTCAGGGCTGTATTTTCGAACGCGCCTTTCCCCCAGGCATGCGCAGATTGCGCATTCTGCTCTGTGATGACGTCGCGCGGAAATCCGTCTATAATAAGAACAGCTGAATGGACCTCCAAGCTCACAATGAGGTTGGAGGTCAAAAGGGGGTGGAGCCTGGAGTCAGCAAAACCAGCTAACTCCACCCCCATTTGCTGGAGTTAGCTGGTTTAGCAGAAAGTTTGAGGATCCAATGGAGTTAGCTGCTTTTGTCAGAAGCACTTTTTAATACTTTTCATTGGTTCAATATTGTTTTTACCAACACACAGACGTAAAGGGTGTTCAATAGCACTGATTTATGGAAAAAAAATGCAAAAGCGGAAAAATGGAGTTCCTGCCGGACATCAACGATATGTCGATATCCAGATTGCAGTATTGATACTTTTACTTAAGTAAAACATGTGAGTACTTCTTCCACCACTGACCGGATCTGTCCCATCTTACTGGTGGACTGCTAACTTACATTTCAATCCTTTGATTCTGAAAAAATTGTGTAGACATGCTTACTGTGGTACTTTTTTATGTTGTGGGGTTTTTTAAGACCTCACAGCATGGTTATTCTGTTAATCTGATTGAGAAAACAGACATACCCATGTGAGCAGTTCTTCAGAACATATTTTCCTTTTGTTCAGAAAATCTGATATATTGAGAGAGAAAATTTGAGATGGCTCATCCATCACATTCTGCGGGGATTATCCGCAGCTCCAAGCAGACCATCGGACACTTCTGGAGTTTCACAATGAGTATATCTTTCACATGTAGGAAATAGTCTATTGACAAATGTTTGGAAAAGACAGAAAGAATGCAGTGAGTCTCCACAAGCGACCACATTATTGCATATTGTCAGACCATAAGCACCAGGGTGTAACCCCTGGAGGTCATATAATGATACACGCCCACGCATAGACGGATTCGGCTGCCACCAGCCAAGTGGACCCTGACAAACGTCTGTTTTAAATAATGAAGTCTTCCTAAAACATCGCTAGCGTCATAATTCAAAAGGCAAGCAAGCTAAATAAATACAGGAATATATCATATTATTTATTTTGACCTTGTGCTTTCTAAAGAATGATTTGTTTGGTATTAGGTCGTTTGGAGAAATGACCATCTATTATATGCTGGCAGGTAAAGGTCTTGCAAAGTTTAAGTCCCTTATGCTAACTGGTGCATTGATTAAGTATTGTTTTGGTCTAGACAATATCTTTAACCACTTCCTATTTTGTTGATATGTCTCTTGCAATTGTAAAACAAAGGAAGAAAAAAAAATGGAATCAAGGTATTTTTGATAAAAGTAATAATGCACTGAAGTTGTCCAACCACAACATGCGTGCAACCCTGTTACCGAAAAAGAAAGAGGAAAAAAGCGTGAGTCACATGCAGTGTTGCCATTTCCGCTTATTGTAAGCAACTTTGGGCTTGTTTTTCTGCAAAGTCACTTGCAAATATTGGTGGTTGCGTTGTTTTTGGGCTGGTTTCTAAAGTGTAGTTTCTTATTTGGTCTTGCTTCCTAATGTTGTTCAAACGAGTGATTCTGAAACATTTTCTTGTGAAGGACCCCACAATTGTGAGTGGGACCCCCATACCAAATTTGTTAAAATGTTTAAAAAATATTTAAAATGTTTCACTCTTTTCCCCAAGAGTTTTTTGAAAATAGCAGATCTACAAGTTCGCAACGCATCGCATCGTTTCGCGTTGTGAGCTTGTAGATCGGCTATTTTCAAATAGCCGATGTATATAGGTTTAAAGTACTCATGTATTAGTTGCTTCTTTTGGACTTGTAAAAGACCTGGTTGCTCATTTCTCTCGCAAAATCTGGCAACGCTGTTGACGTGACACAGAGGAACATCATCAAGTCACCTGCTAACGCCATTGGTAGACCAAAGGAATATGTCTTCTGTTTTTCATATTTCTCCAGTCTTTTCAGCCTTAATTGAGTGTGTCACTCTCACCAACGCAACCCTGCTCTCACATTATCAGAATAAGAAACATTTATTTCAAGATGATCTTTCTTTCTTTCTTTATAGTTTTTCCTTGACCTTTGTACAGTAGCATTACATTCCACAGCAAGCATCTTTTTTTCCTGAGGAAAAGATAACATTAGCATTGATTTGCAACCCTGTTACTGGAAATAGAGACGGCTAACAGGGTTGCACTACAATGACAGAGCCAACAGTGCTCAGAAAAAGACAAAGAAGTGGAGGAAAGATGCAGAAACAGAGTATTTCCCCCCCCCTGCTTCATACCATCACAAATATGCATTTTATGTAGTGTTTGAACTTGACATAAAACCTTTTGTGTGACATGAACATGCAGGTTTTGGGATTATCTAGCAAAAATATTTAATAATTTTATTTGATTACTGATATTGTTTAATTATCATTAGGAGCCTTTAGAAGAAACTAACTTGAAGGAGGTGACTGAAGAACATGTACAATCTGAAGTCACAGGCCAAATGAAAAGGGCTTCAGATTAGGGCTGCAACTATTGATTATTTTCTTAGCAATTATTCTATTGATAACTTTTTCAATTAACATAATAATGGAGAACCACATTTTTTGGAAAGAATTTCTCATTTATTTATTTTCATTTTTTTCATTGTAATTGATTAAAGGTAGGGTAAGTGATTTACTTTGGTTAAAATAAGTGTTAAATCGCTCTATATTCTCATAGTACTCATTGCTATAGAGTGTTTGTTCAGTAAAAGGAGTCTCCCATGTCTCTCCAGCTCTTTATTAAACAGAAAATGCATTTTCAGTGCTCTCTCCTGATTGGCTTAAAATCGGTCACCTACCTGAAAATGTACTATGTAAAATGTACTAAAGATGTACTAAAGAGCTGGAGAGACCGAACAAACGCTCTGTAGCAATGATTACTATCAGAATATAGTACTTTAACCTTTTTAACAAAAGAATTATAATGCCAAAATATCCCTTACCCTACCTTTAACTAAACTAAATCATATCAACTAAATCTATTTGTCTGATTAACCATTTAAGCCACATTTTATACATAATTGTACAATGGTGTCCAAAATAGCTAAAATAGAAGATCTACAAACTAACACCGCTTCGCGATGGTGTTGTGAGCTAGTAGAACTGCTATTTTAGCCATTTTTTTAAATGTATTATTTTATTGCAGTGTTTATTTTTTATAATCAATTAAATCTTGCACCCCTACTTTAGATCGAGATGGGGCAGAGGACAAAAATAAAGGTCAAAGGACAATGACTGACCATAGTTGGAAAGTGTGGCACACTAGCAATCGCTCTGTCAGCGCCACTGTGTGAGGTCACCGTTATCAACTTTGCATTTCTTGTCACATAATCAAAGGGCTTAGACATTCATGTAAATAACATTCACTTTGGATATGTTACAAGAAAGAAACCATGATCACGACACCACTGAAGTGAGTGCTTATCCCCTCAGTTTATGACTTCGGAGTACATGCAATATGGGCCATTCAACTTTGTGTCGATAAATCCAAAAAGCAAGTGCAAAACAAAAGAATTAGAAGCTCTGAGATAAAAGAAAATTCTCAGCTCACAAGGGTGTAACTTATTGTCCTTTAAATAGTGAGTATATGAAAACGTGTGACTATGAAAAAGTTGGGCAAGATATATTTGAAAAGTTGCTTAAATTAATATAAGTCAAGTCATAAGGTTGAGCCAAGCCTAGCACACAATAAAATCACTCCTAAAATGTGTACCTTTGATGCCTGAGTTGGATAAATCAAATTATCTCATGGTTTATCATCAATCTTTCATAATTAACATAACAGAAATGTATAAAATAAAGGGTACATTTTTCAAAGGTGTTACTGACTAAATTGTCCTCTGGAATGACCCGTCTATTGTTCATTCTG